>NC_069504.1:716631383-716998020 GCF_027579735.1 Bombina bombina
ACCTCTGCTGATAGTTTTCAGTACTGGTTTGGCTAATTCTGGTTGGATTATTTTTTTTCAGCGGAAAATGGCTGTTATTATTTTATCCCTCCCTCTCGAGTGACTCTTCTGTGGAGTTCCACATCTTGGGTATTACTATCCCATACGTCACTAGCTCATGGACTCTTGCCAATATGAAAGAAATTAATTCATCAGGTAAGTTCTTACAAAAATTATGTTTTCTTTCATTTAAGTGGCAAGAGTCCATGAGCTAGTAACCTATGGGATTTGATATACCCAAGATGTGGGAGGGATAAAATAAAAATGGCTATATTCGCTGAGAAATTAAATCCAAATAATAGTTTTTCTTAAAAATTATTAAAAAAAACCTCAAATCCTAGGCACTGAAGGACTTTTCTACCAAATACTTCTTCTGAAGAAGCAAACGCATCAAAATGGTAATATTTAGTAAATGTATGCAAAGACGACCAAATTGCTGCTTTGCAAATGTGATTAACTGAAGCTTCATTCTTGAAAGCCCAATAAGTGGCAACTTATCTAGTGGAATGAGCTGTAATTCTCTCTCTGAGGCAGAGACTTCCCTGCCTCCAAATAAGCTTTGTGAATCAAGTTTTAACCAAGATGCCAAAGAAATGGCAGAGGCTTTCTGAACTTTCCGGGACTAGACTAGAAGTCTTTCTGAAATCTTTAGTAGCCTCAACATAATATTTCAAAGCTCTTACCACATCTTAAGAATGTAAAGACCTTTCAAGAGTATTCTTAGGATTGGGACACAAGGGAAGAACAACAATTTCCCTATTAATGTTGATGGAATTCACAACCTTAGGCAAAAATTTAAACAAAGTCTGTAAAACAGCTTTATCTTGATGAAAAATCCGATAAGGACACTCACAAGAGAGAGCAGACAACTCAGATAGCCAAAAGAAATAACACTTTCAAAGAAAGTAGTTAAATATCCAAAGTATGCATAGTCTCAAAAGGAGAGCCCTGTAAAATCTTCAATACCAAATTGAGACTCCAAGGAGGAGAAATAGATTTAATAACAGGTTTGACATGAACCAAAGCCTGAACAAAACAGTGAATATCAGGAAGCTTAGCAATCTTCCTATGAAATAAGAAAAAGTTCAGAGATTTGTCCTTTCAAAGTATTTGCAGGCAAACCTTTATCCAAACCATCCTGAAGAAACTGTAAAATATTAAGGATTCTAAATGAATGCCAAGAATAATCATGAGTGGAACACCATGAAATATAGTTTTACCAAACGCGATAATAAATCTTTCTTGAAACAGACTTACAAGCCTGTATCATAGTGCTAATCACTGAGTCAGAGAAACCTCTATGACTAAGCACTAAACGTTGAACCAAGGCTGGAAACTGGACATTCGGACATGGTTCACATACCAAAACCTGTGAGGCCATGCTGGTGCTATCAAACACATAAGATTGTTCCATTATGATCTTAGAGATCACTCTTGGAAGAAGAACCAGAGGTGGAAAGATGTAAGCAGATTGGTAAAACCAGGGTACTGCTAGAGCATCCATCATTTCCGTCTGAGGATCCCTGGACCTGGAAAGGTATCTGGGAAGTCTCTTGTTCAGATGAGAGGCCTTCAGATGTGTTTCTGGAACACCCCACATCTGTACAATTTGAAAAAACTCATCTGGATGGAGAGACCACTCTCCAGATGTAAAGAATGACGGCTGAGATAATCCGCTTCCCAATTGTCTACACCTGGAATATGAATCACAGAGATTTGACAATAGTTGGATTCTGCCAAAAAGTATTAGAGATACTTCTTTCATTGCTAAAGGACTGCGAGTCCCCCCCTTGATGATTGACATATGCCACTGTTGTGATATTGTCTGTTTGAAAACAAATGTAAAATTCTCTAGAAGCCAAGCCTGAAGAGCTCTGAGAATAGCACATACTTCTAAATATAGATTGGTAACCTCGCCTCTTGAGGATTCCAAACCCCTTGTGCTGTCTGACCCCCAGACAGCTCCCCAACCTGTAAGACTGTAAGACTTGCATCTGTAGTGATCACAGTCCAGGAAGGATGAACAAAGGAGGCCCCTTGAACAATAAGATAATGGTTTAACTAGAAAGTCAGACAAAGTTAAGTGTTGGAATTCAGGTATATCAACTATGATATCGGAGTATAATCCCTGCACCACTGGTGCAACATGCAAAAAAACTTTAGAGCAAAGGAGATTGCGTCCGATGCTGTAATCATAAAACCTAAAACTTCAATGCACATAGTCAATGAAGAGAATAAAAGAGACTGAAGGTTTACACAAGCTAAGAACAATTAGAGTCATGGACACTGAATCTATCTGGAAACCTAAAAAAGATGACCTTTGTCTGAAGAATCAAGAAAATCTTAGGTAAATTGATCCTCCAACCATATTGAAGAAACATTAGTTGTTTTGTGTGAGATTCTGCTAAATGAAAAGACTGAGCTAGTACCAAGACATCATCCAAAACACCGCAATACCCTGCTCTCTGATTACAGAAAGAAGGGCACTGAAAACCTTCGAGAAAATTCATGGTGCTGTTGCTAGGTCAAATGGAAGAGCGACAAAATTGATAATGCATGTCTATAAAAAAAGAATCTCAGAAAACAATATTGTAGGCAGAAGTCCTTATAGTCACCAACTTGGTTGGGACTCTTACAAAACGATATAAAGTTTTCAGATCCAGGATTGGTCTAAAAAAAAAATCTTCCTCCTTTGGGACAATGTATGGATTTGAATAGAAACCCAATCCCTGTTCCTGCTGAGAAACTGGTACAATCACCCCTGAAAACTCTAGAACTGAAGCACATTTCAAAAAAAACCTAAGCCTTCATAGAGTTTGTTGGAACATGAGTAAGAATCTTCCCATGGGAGGCCTCATTCTAAAACCTATTTGAAACCCTTGAGAAACCATATTCTATAGATTTTGGACTGAATCCGTCCAAATGTCTTAAAATAACTTAATCTTCCCCCAACAGAAGAACTGGTTTGTGGGCCGCACCTTCATGCAGACTTAAGGGCTAAATTTGGTTTTATTATAAGGCTTGGATTTATTCCAATATGGAGATGCTCTCCAATTAGAGCCAGAGGCCTTAGAAAAAAGAGAGGTTTTCTGTTCTCTATTCTGACGAAAGGAACAAAAACAAATTAGCTTCAAATTTACACTTAAATTATTTGTCTAGGGACAGAATAAAAAACTCCCCTACCCCCATATATAGTAGATAATAGAATCCAATTGAGAACCAAACAAATTATTACCCTGAAAAGATAATAATTTATATTTAGGCACCATGTCAGTATTTCAAGATTTAAAACCATAAAGCTCTTCTAATTAGAATAGCTAAAAACATAGATCTGACATTAATCTTAAATGACATCAACTATAATATCATACATAAAATGATTTACATGTAGAAGTAAAAGAACAATGTTATATACTTCAGGATCTGATAACTGCTACGCTAAACAATCCAGCTAGAAAGTTGAAGCAGCAACATCAGCCATAGATATAGCTGGTTAAAGAATATAACCAGTATGTAAATATGCTCTTCTAAGGTAAGATTTAAGCTTCCTTAAAGGATCCTGAAAAGTACTATCTCCTATAGGAATAGTAATACGTTCCCAAAACTCTAAACTAGCCACAGGTAAAGGATAAAACTTCTTAAACCCAAATGAAGGGGAAAAGGGGTACCAGGTTTAGAGCATTCTGTAGCAATCATATTACAGATAGCATCTGAAATAAGAAAAAACTTCAGGATCAACCTCAGAAGTTTTAAACACAGAATTTAATCAATTATTACCTTAGCTATTAAGAGGACTAGACTCCTCAATACCTAAAGTAAACAATACTTTCTTAATAGAGAATAAATATGTTCAAATTTTAAATAAAAAGATTTGACAATTTCTGTCTCTGATGCAGGATCCTCTGAGACAGAGGAACCCTCATCAGAAGAGGATACTTTAGTATGCGGTCGTTCAGTTCAAAATTCATAAGATCTATGACAAGTTTAGAAAGATCTTTTACATTTATTTTGAAGGCGCAATAGCAGTCATAGCCTCCTTATGGCTGCAGCAAAAACATTTTTATATCTGCAGGATTATCAGGTACATTAAACTGAGAAAATAAAAACAGTATTTGTACTCATAGAAACATTATCAGCATTAAATATGATAAAACAAGTGCCACATAATTGAGCTGAAGAAATAAAATCAGCTTGTCAACAATAACACACTTAGCTTTGTGGAATTGTGTTTCGGCATCTTAGTTCCTATAGTAACATCAGAGGCAGGATCAGTTTGAGACATCTTGCAAAATGTAACACAAAAGAAAAAATAACATTTAACAAATTATCCAATTTCCACAATGTTACAGTTTCAGAAATGAGAAAAAAAGCTCATGATAAAACTCTTATAGAAAAAATAAAATCAAAAGCAAGCATCATAGCTCTTGTAAAATATGAGAGCAGCGAACAAAAGAGGGAGAGGCTTTATATAACAAATGTAGGTTCCAGAAATGACGTAAACAAAGATGACGCAAATGCAGAGGAAAAAACTTGACGTCAAAGTCAACTCGCATCATAACAGGCTCGACTTCGCGCACAAAAAAATTTGCGTCAACAAAGACGCAAGAAATGACGCGACTCGAGTCACAACAGACGCAACTTTGCGCCAAAAATGATGCAATAAAAAATAGAATTTTGCGTCATCGCGGGCCTAGTTTGCCCATGAAAATTTAGAAAAACAGACCCAAGTTACAACTAAGGTAAGAAAAAAATACCTAAATTCTCCATAAACATAATTTCCATGCTGAAACTGTTGGACTGCAAAGGGAAATAAACACAGACATGACTCATTGCAAATATATGCAATATATATATATTTAAATCTTTATAATATTAGTGCCAAACATAGCTGAGAGTGTCTTAAAAAATGATATATGCTTACCAGAAGACACCCATCCACATATAGCAGACAGCCAAACCAGTACTGAAACATATCAGCAGTGGTAATGGTAGAGGAGTATAATTTTGATCCGTAAAGGAAGGCAGCAGATGAATCCCTGCGACCGATTTACAGAGAGCCCTAGAATAGATTTCCCATAGGCGAAAACATGGTATCATTAGGCAATACTCCCTTCACATCCCTCAGACAAACACTGTACTTTGAGAGGAATTCGGCTTCAAAATGCTTAGAAGAGCCTTTCACAGAAGAAATCAAGCACATCTTGCTTCACCTCCTCCAAAGGAGGCCAAGTTTGTAAATCTCGGGTATGAGTGAGGTGGGAGGTGTATTTATAGGCATTTTGAGCTTTGGAAAACTTTGCCCCCTCCTTTTAGGAATGTATATCCCATACGTCACTAGCTCATGGACTCTTGCCACTTGCATGAAAGAAATGTATATTTCTTTCCTAAGATATGGTGAGTCCACGGCATCATTAATTACTATTAATATCACTCCTGGGCAGCAGGAGGAGGCAAAGAGCACCACAGCCAAACTGCCAAGTATCACTTACCCTACCACAAACTCCAGTCATTCTCTTTGCCTTCGGTGCAAGGAGGAGGTAAAGATTTTGGTGTCTGCAAGAAATGGATTTATTTCACTTCAATCAAGATTTTATTATTTTGAAAGCCAGAGTAGGTTTGCTCTGATCTTTCCTCTCAAGATTGGGTATAGCCGTACTCCACTGTAGTCTCTTCAGTAGGGCAGTAGTGGCTTTTAAGCAGTTAGGAACTTGTGGAGTGGGCTTTGCTGCGTTTCCTAACATTTTGCTGCCCTGGTATAGAAAGCCTGAGTAGGTTTACTCTCTCCTTTTATTTTCTTCTGTTATGTGTGATCAGTCCACGGGTCATCATTACTTCTGGGATATAACTCCTCCCCAACAGGAAATGCAAGAGGATTCACCCAGCAGAGCTGCATATAGCTCCTCCCCTCTACGTCACTCCCAGTCATTCTCTTGCACCCAACGACTAGATAGGATGTGTGAGAGGACTATGGTGATTATACTTAGTTTTTATAACTTCAATCAAAAGTTTGTTATTTTACAATAGCACCGGAGCGTGTTATTGCCTCTCTGGCAGAGTTTGAAGAAGAATCTACCAGAGTTTTTACTATGATTTTAACCGGAGTAGTTAAGATCATATTGCTGTTTCTCAGCCATCTGAGGGAGGTAAAAGCTTCAGATCAGGGGACAGCGGGCAGATGAATCTGCATTGAGGTATGTAGCAGTTTTTATTTTCTGAATGGAATTGATGAGAAAATCCTGCCATACCGTTATAATGACATGTATGTATACTCTACACTTCAGTATTCTGGGGATGGTACTTCACTGGAATTACTCTGTAAAAAGTACATTAAACCTTTTAATAGGTATTTATTATGTTAAACGTTTTTGCTGGAATGTAGAATCGTTTGCATTTTCTGAGGTACTGAGTGAATAAATGTTTGGGCATTATTTTTCCACTTGGCAGTTGCTTGTTTTAATTGTGACAGTTTCGTTTCTCTCTCACTGCTGTGTGTGAGGGGGAGGGGCCGTTTTTGGCGCTCTTTGCTACGCATCAAAAATTTCCAGTCAGTTACTCTTGTATTTCCTGCATGATCCGGTTCATCTCTAACAGAACTCAGGGGTCTTCAAACTTCTTTGAAGGGAGGTAGATTCTCTCAGCAGAGCTGTGAGACTTATATATTGACTGTGATTAAAAACGTTGCTCTCTTATTTTTACGTTTCAAATTTAATTATTGTTACTTACTAATGGGAACAAACCTTTGCTAAAAGTTGTGTTGTTTTCAAGGATTGATGCTATAACAGTTTTTCAGTTCATTATTCAACTGTCATTTAATCGTTTAGTGCTTCTTTGAGGCACAGTACGTTTTTATTAAATAAGATTGTAACCAAGTTGCAAGTTTATTTGCATATATATATCATGTCTGATTCAGAGGAAGATACCTGTGTCATTTGTTCCAATGCCAAGGTGGAGCCCAATAGAAATTTATGTACTAACTGTATTGATGCTACTTTAAATAAAAGCCAATCTGTACAAATTGAACAAATTTCACCAAACAGCGAGGGGAGAGTTATGCCGACTAACTCGCCTCACGTGTCAGTACCTGCATCTCCCGCCCGGGAGGTGCGTGATATTGTGACGCCTAGTACATCTGGGCGGCCATTACAGATAACATTACAAGATATGGCTACCGTTATGACTGAAGTTTTGGCTAAATTACCAGAACTAAGGGGCAAGCGTGATCACTCTGGGGTGAGAACAGAGTGCGCTGATAATACTAGAGCCATGTCTGATACTGCGTCACAGCTTGCAGAGCATGAGGACGGAGAGCTTCATTCTGTGGGTGACGGTTCTGATCCAAACAGATTGGATTCAGATATTTCAAATTTTAAATTTAAATTGGAGAACCTCCGTGTATTACTAGGGGAGGTTTTAGCGGCTCTTAATGATTGTAACACTGTTGCAATACCAGAGAAATTGTGTAGGTTGGATAAATACTTTGCGGTACCGGCGAGTACTGACGTTTTTCCTATACCTAAGAGACTAACTGAAATTGTTACTAAGGAGTGGGATAGACCCGGTGTGCCGTTCTCACCCCCTCCAATATTTAGAAAGATGTTTCCAATAGACGCCACCACACGGGACTTATGGCAAACGGTCCCTAAGGTGGAGGGAGCAGTTTCTACTTTAGCTAAGCGTACCACTATCCCGGTGGAGGATAGCTGTGCTTTTTCAGATCCAATGGATAAAAAATTAGAGGGTTACCTTAAGAAAATGTTTGTTCAACAAGGTTTTATATTGCAACCCCTTGCATGCATCGCGCCGATTACGGCTGCGGCAGCATTTTGGATGGAGTCTCTGGAAGAGAACCTTAGTTCAGCTACGCTGGACGACATTACGGACAGGCTTAGAGTCCTTAAACTAGCTAATTCATTCATTTCGGAGGCCGTAGTACATTTAACCAAACTTACGGCTAAGAACTCAGGATTCGCCATTCAGGCACGTAGGGCGCTGTGGCTAAAATCCTGGTCAGCTGATGTAACTTCTAAGTCCAAATTACTTAATATACCTTTCAAAGGGCAAACTTTATTTGGGCCCGGTTTGAAAGAAATTATCGCTGACATTACAGGAGGTAAGGGCCACGCCCTGCCTCAAGACAAAGCCAAAGCTAAGGCTAGACAGTCTAATTTTCGTCCCTTTTGGAATTTCAAAGCAGGAGCAGCACCAACTTCCACTACACCAAAACAGGAAGGAGCCGTTGCTCGTTACAGACAAGGCTGGAAACCTAACCAGTCCTGGAACAAGGGCAAGCAGGCCAGGAAACCTGCTGCTGCCCCTAAGACAGCATGAATCGAGGGCCCCCGATCCGGGACCGGATCTAGTGGGGGGCAGACTCTCTCTCTTCGCCCAGGCTTGGGCAAGAGATGTTCAGGATCCCTGGGCGCTAGAGATCATATCTCAGGGATACCTTCTAGACTTCAAATTCTCTCCCCCAAGAGGGAGATTTCATCTGTCAAGGTTGTCAACAAACCAGATAAAGAAAGAAGCGTTTCTACGCTGTGTACAAGATCTGTTATTAATGGGAGTGATCCATCCGGTTCCGCGGTCGGAACAGGGACAAGGGTTTTACTCAAACCTGTTTGTGGTTCCCAAAAAAGAGGGAACTTTCAGGCCAATCTTGGATTTAAAGATCCTAAACAAATTCCTAAGAGTTCCATCGTTCAAAATGGAAACTATTCGGACAATCTTACCCATGATCCAAAAGGGTCAGTACATGACCACAGTGGATTTAAAGGATGCTTACCTTCACATACCGATTCACAAAGATCATTACCGGTATCTAAGGTTTGCCTTCTTAGACAGGCATTACCAGTTTGTAGCTCTTCCATTCGGATTGGCTACGGCTCCAAGAATCTTCACAAAGGTTCTGGGTGCCCTTCTGGCGGTACTAAGACCGCGAGGAATTTCGGTAGCTCCGTACCTAGACGACATTCTGATACAAGCTTCAAGCTTTCAAACTGCCAAGTCTCATACAGAGTTAGTTCTGGCATTTCTAAGGTCGCATGGATGGAAAGTGAACGAAAAGAAGAGTTCTCTCTTTCCTCTCACAAGAGTTCCATTCTTGGGGACTCTTATAGATTCTGTAGAAATGAAGATTTATCTGACAGAAGACAGATTAACAAAGCTTCTAAATGCATGCCGTGTCCTTCATTCCATTCAACTCCCGTCAGTAGCTCAATGCATGGAGGTGATCGGCTTAATGGTAGCAGCAATGGACATAGTACCCTTTGCACGTCTACATCTCAGACCGCTGCAATTGTGCATGCTGAGTCAGTGGAATGGGGATTACTCAGACTTGTCCCCTACTCTGAATCTGGATCAAGAGACCAGAAACTCTCTTCTATGGTGGCTTTCTCGGCCACATCTGTCCAGGGGGATGCCATTCAGCAGGCCGGACTGGACAATTGTAACAACAGACGCCAGCCTACTAGGTTGGGGCGCTGTCTGGAATTCTCTGAAGGCTCAGGGACAATGGAGTCAGGAGGAAAGTCTCCTGCCAATAAACATTCTGGAATTGAGAGCAGTTCTCAATGCCCTTCTGGCTTGGCCCCAGTTAAAAACTCGGGGGTTCATCAGGTTTCAGTCGGACAACATCACGACTGTAGCTTACATCAACCATCAGGGAGGGACAAGAAGCTCCCTAGCAATGATGGAAGTATCAAAGATAATTCGCTGGGCAGAGTCTCACTCTTGCCACCTGTCAGCAATCCACATCCCGGGAGTGGAGAACTGGGAGGCGGATTTCTTGAGTCGCCAGACTTTTCATCCGGGGGAGTGGGAACTTCATCCGGAGGTCTTTGCCCAAATACTTCGACGTTGGGGCAAACCAGAGATAGATCTCATGGCGTCTCGCCAGAACGCCAAACTTCCTCGCTACGGGTCCAGATCCAGGGATCCGGGAGCGGTTCTGATAGATGCTTTGACAGCACCTTGGAACTTCGGGATGGCTTATGTGTTTCCACCCTTCCCGCTGCTTCCTCGATTGATTGCCAAAATCAAACAGGAGAGAGCATCAGTGATTCTAATAGCGCCTGCATGGCCACGCAGGACTTGGTATGCAGATCTAGTGGACATGTCATCCTGTCCGCCTTGGTCTCTACCTCTAAGACAGGACCTTCTGATACAGGGTCCATTCAAACATCAAAATCTAACTTCTCTGAAGCTGACTGCTTGGAAATTGAACGCTTGATTTTATCAAAACGTGGTTTTTCTGAGTCGGTTATTGATACCCTGATACAGGCTAGGAAGCCTGTTACCAGAAGGATTTACCATAAGATATGGCGTAAATACCTATACTGGTGCGAATCCAAAGGCTACTCCTGGAGTAAGGTTAGGATTCCTAGGATATTGTCCTTTCTACAAGAAGGTTTAGAAAAGGGTTTATCGGCTAGTTCATTAAAGGGACAGATCTCAGCTCTGTCCATCTTGTTGCACAGGCGTCTGTCAGAAAATCCAGACGTCCAGGCTTTTTGTCAGGCTTTAGCTAGAATCAAGTTTGTGTTTAAAACTGTTGCTCCGCCGTGGAGTTTAAACCTTGTTCTTAACGTTCTACAAGGAGTTCCGTTTGAACCCCTTCATTCCATTGATATAAAGTTGTTATCTTGGAAAGTGTTATTTTTAATGGCTATTTCTTCGGCTCGGAGAGTCTCTGAGTTATCAGCTTTACATTGTGATTCTCCTTATTTGATTTTTCATTCAGATAAGGTGGTTCTGCGTACTAAACCTGGGTTCTTACCTAAGGTAGTCACTAACAGGAACATCAATCAAGAGATCGTGGTTCCTTCCCTGTGCCCGAATCCTTCTTCAAAGAAGGAACGTCTTCTACACAATCTGGATGTAGTTCGTGCCCTCAAGTTCTACTTGCAGGCAACTAAGGATTTTCGACAAACGTCTTCCCTGTTTGTCGTGTACTCTGGTCAGAGGAGAGGTCATAAGGCTTCGGCTACCTCTCTCTCCTTCTGGCTTCGTAGCATAATTCGTTTAGCCTATGAGACTGCTGGACAGCAGCCTCCTGAAAGAATTACAGCTCATTCTACTAGAGCTGTGGCTTCCACTTGGGCCTTTAAGAATGAGGCCTCTGTTGAACAGATTTGCAAGGCTGCAACTTGGTCTTCGCTTCATACTTTTTCCAAATTTTACAAATTTGACACTTTTGCTTCTTCGGAGGCTATTTTTGGGAGAAAGGTTCTTCAGGCAGTGGTTCCTTCTGTATAATGAGCCTGCCTATCCCTCCCGTCATCCGTGTACTTTTGCTTTGGTATTGGTATCCCAGAAGTAATGATGACCCGTGGACTGATCACACATAACAGAAGAAAACATAATTTATGCTTACCTGATAAATTCCTTTCTTCTGTTGTGTGATCAGTCCACGGCCCGCCCTGTTTTTTAAGGCAGGTAAATATTTTTTAAATTATACTCCAGTCACCACTTCACCCTTGGTTTCTCCTTTCTCGTTGATTCTTGGTCGAATGACTGGGAGTGACGTAGAGGGGAGGAGCTATATGCAGCTCTGCTGGGTGAATCCTCTTGCATTTCCTGTTGGGGAGGAGTTATATCCCAGAAGTAATGATGACCCGTGGACTGATCACACAACAGAAGAAAGGAATTTATCAGGTAAGCATAAATTATGTTTTTTCACAGGTCTCTGTAGCGAGTGGCATCCAGGGCCGGCTTATCAATGGGACCAACAGGGTCCCACTGCCCAGGCGGCACTTGAAAGGGGGCGGCAGTACTGTCAGTGACTATAATTATTATAGTCTGCCGACTGCCGCTCCTGCCTGCCTTCCCCCTCTGTTAGACTAAGAGGCATAAGTAAGCACTATGCATATTCCCCTCTGTCGGGCGGCATAAGTGTTAAAGAATGAGGGCTGCTGCATCTCACAGTAAAGAGTTCTTTTTTTTATTGGCCCCTTACTGCAGTTGTGCCTGTTTGCAGTCTGCACTGTGTTTTGTGTGGGACGGAAGGGAGAGCAATGGGGACAGGCTGGGGGAAGTTGTTGAAGTAAGCAGCATGTGCACGCAGTGCTCGTTAAACACTAGCTGCAATTACTGTCAAGTGTCAAAAGCGGTCTCCCCCTTCCTGCCCAAGCCCGGTTCTGAAATTCCTCCCTTCCGTTGTTGAGGCAGCTCACTGCGTTCAGCCACAGGAGAAGAGACTCTGAGAGCAATGATATAGACGTAAGAGAGGCAGAGGTCAGCAGTAAATAAGGATTTTTAACAGTTTGTGTATATGCTGCAGCTCCTTCACAGCAGGGCACAGCCTTTTAACCCCTTTGGTCCTAGAGCAGATGGGCTGCTTAATGTTTATATTCTCTGTTTAGGAGACTGTTTAAAATGTGACATAACAAGGGGAAAATCTTTCTATTCTTTTGCTATACTCTCCCTCTTATTTCTTCTTTCCTCATCACTCATCTCTCCTTCACTATCTCACCCTCTCTACTCTTATCTCTCCCACTATCTCTTGTCTCTCTGTCTCACACTTACCCCTTTCACATTTTTTATCATATTTTTCCTCTTCATCCATTATTTCTGTTTTTTTAATGTGGAAGATAACTGTCACCAGTATAGCTTAAAGTAAAAATATGTTACTTTAAGTGAAGATACAATGCCATTTAAACCTAAAATTCAGAAATATTAATTAAAATTAATACAATGAATTATTATACAGTAGCACACAACAATTTCTAGCTCCTAAATTTTGCTAATTTTGAAGAAATGTGTTGTTTTATTTGTCTGAGCTTATACAGTATGTGTGTGTGTGTGTGTGTAAGTCTGTGCATATGTGTGTGTGTGTAAGTCTGTGCATATGTGTGTGTGTGTAAGTCTGTGCATATGTGTTTGTGTGTAAGTCTGTGCATATGTGTTTGTGTGTAAGTCTGTGCATATGTGTTTGTGTGTAAGTCTGTGCATATGTGTTTGTGTGTAAGTCTGTGCATATGTGTTTGTGTGTAAGTCTGCGCATATGTGTTTGTGTGTAAGTCTGCGCATATGTGTTTGTGTGTAAGTCTGCGCATATGTGTTTGTGTAAGTCTGCGCATATGTGTTTGTGTGCGAGTCTGCGCATATGTGTGTGAGTCTGCGCATATGTGTGTGAGTCTGCGCATATGTGTGTGAGTGTGAAAGTCTGCATATATATATATATATATTTCTTTCATGTAATTAGCAAGAGTCCATGAGCTAGTGACGTATGGGATATACATTCCTACCAGGAGGGGCAAAGTTTCCCAAACCTCAAAAATGCCTATAAATACACCCCTCACCACACCCACAAATCAGTTTTACAAACTTTGCCTCCTATGGAGGTGGTGAAGTAAGTTTGTGCTAGATTCTACGTTGATATGCGCTCCGCAGCAGGTTGGAGCCCGGTTTTCCTCTCAGCGTGCAGTGAATGTCAGAGGGATGTGAGGAGAGTATTGCCTATTTGAATTCAATGATCTCCTTCTACGGGGTCTATTTCATAGGTTCTCTGTTATCGGTCGTAGAGATTCATCTCTTACCTCCCTTTTCAGATCGACGATATACTCTTATATATATACCATTACCTCTGCTGATTTTCGTTTCAGTACTGGTTTGGCTTTCTACAAACATGTAGATGAGTGTCCTGGGGTAAGTAAGTCTTATTTTCTGTGACACTCTAAAGCTATGGTTGGGCACATTTTTATAAAGTTCTAAATATATGTATTCAAACATTTATTTGCCTTGACTCAGGATGTTCAACATTCCTTATTTCAGACAGTCAGTTTCATATTTGGGATAATGCATTTGAATCAATCATTTTTTCTTACCTTAAAAAATGTGACTTTTTCCCTGTGGGCTGTTAGGCTCGCGGGGGCTGAAAATGCTTCATTTTATTGCGTCATTCTTGGCGCAGACTTTTTTGGCGCAAAAAATCTTTTCTGTTTCCGGCGTCATACGTGTCGCCGGAAGTTGCGTCATTTTTTGACGTTCTTTTGCGCCAAAAGTGTCAGCGTTCCGGATGTGGCGTCATTTTTGGCGCCAAAAGCATTTAGGCGCCAAATAATGTGGGCGTCTTATTTGGCGTTAAAAAAATATGGGCGTCGCTTTTGTCTCCACATTATTTAACTCTCATTTTTCATTGCTTCTGGTTGCTAGAAGCTTGTTCTTTGGCATTTTTTCCCATTCCTGAAACTGTCATTTAAGGAATTTGATCAATTTTGCTTTATATGTTGTTTTTTCTCTTTTTTTAAATGAACATCATCATTCTGATTCTAATGATTCTTCTGGTTCAGAGGATTCTGTCTCAGAGGTTGATGCTGATAAATCTTCATATTTATTTAAAATGGAATTTATTCGTTCTTTACTTAAAGAAGTCCTAATTGCATTAGAAATTGAGGATTCTGGTCCTCTTGATACTAAATCTAAACGTTTAGACAAGGTCTTTAAATCTCCTGTAGTTATTCCAGAAGTTTTTCCTGTTCCTGATGCTATTTCTGAAGTAATTTCCAGGGAATGGAATAATTTGGGTAATTCATTTACTCCTTCTAAACGTTTTAAGCAATTATATCCTGTGCCGTCTGACAGATTAGAGTTTTGGGACAAAATCCCTAAAGTTGATGGGGCTATCTCTACCCTTGCTAAACGTACTACTATTCCTACGGCAGATGGTACTTCCTTTAAGGATCCTTTAGATAGGAAAATTGAATCCTTTCTAAGAAAAGCTTATTTGTGTTCAGGTAATCTTCTTAGACCTGCTATATCTTTGGCGGATGTTGCTGCAGCTTCAACTTTTTGGTTGGAAACATTAGCGCAACAAGTAACAGATCATGATTCTCATAGCATTATTATTCTTCTTCAACATGCTAATAATTTTATCTGTGATGCCATTTTTGATATTATTAGAGTTGATGTCAGGTTTATGTCTCTAGCTATTTTAGCTAGAAGAGCTTTATGGCTTAAAACTTGGAATGCTGATATGTCTTCTAAATCGACTCTACTTTCCCTTTTCTTTCCAGGGTAATAAATTATTTGGTTCTCAGTTGGATTCTATTATCTCAACTGTTACTGGTGGGAAAGGAACTTTTTTACCACAGGATAAAAAATCTAAGGGTAAAAACAGGGCTAATAATCGTTTTCGTTTCAACAAAGAACAAAAGCCTGATCCTTCATCCTCAGGAGCAGTTTCAGTTTGGAAACCATCTCCAGTCTGGAATAAATCCAAGCCTTCTAGAAAAGCAAAGCCAGCTTCTAAGTCCACATGAAGGTGCGGCCCTCATTCCAGCTCAGCTGGTAGGGGGCAGATTACGTTTTTTCAAAGAAATTTGGATCAATTCCATTCACAATCTTTGGATTCAGAACATTGTTTCAGAAGGGTACAGAATTGGTTTCAAGATAAGACCTCCTGCAAAGAGATTTTTTCTTTCCCATGTCCCAGTAAATCCAGCGAAAGCTCAAGCATTTCTGAAATGTGTTTCAGATCTAGAGTTGGCTGGAGAAATTATGCCAGTTCCAGTTCTGGAACAGGGGCTGGGGTTTTATTCAAATCTCTTCATTGTACCAAAGAAGGAGAATTCCTTCAGACCAGTTCTGGATCTAAAAATATTGAATCGTTATGTAAGGATACCAACATTCAAAATGGTAACTGTAAGGACTATCCTGCCTTTTGTTCAGCAAGGGCATTATATGTCTACAATAGATTTACAGGATGCATATCTGCATATTCCGATTCATCCAGCTCACTGTCAGTTTCTGAGATTCTCTTTCCTGGACAAGCATTACCAGTTTGTGGCTCTGCCGTTTGGCCTAGCAACAGCTCCAAGAATTTTTACAAAGGTTCTCGGTGCCCTTCTGTCTGTAATCAGAGAACAGGGTATTGTGGTATTTCCTTATTTGGACGATATCTTGGTACTTGCTCAGTCTTCACATTTAGCAGAATCTCATACGAATCGACTTGTGTTGTTTCTTCAAGATCATGGTTGGAGGATCAATTCACTAAAAAGTTCATTGATTCCTCAGACAAGGGTAACCTTTTTGGGTTTCCAGATAGATTCAGTGTCCATGACTCTGTCTTTGACAGACAAGAGACGTCTAAAATTGATTTCAGCTTGTCGAAACCTTCAGTCGCAATCATTCCCTTCGGTAGCTTTATGCATGGAAATTCTAGGTCTTATCACTGCTGCATCGGATGCGATCCCCTTTGCTCGTTTTCACATGCGACCTCTTCAGCTCTGTATGCTGAACTAATGGTGCAGGGATTACACAAAGATATCTCAATTAATATCTTTAAAACAGATTGTACGACACTCTCTGACGTGGTGGACAGATCACCATCGTTTAGTTCAGGGGGCTTCTTTTGTTCTTCCGACCTGGACTGTAATTTCAACAGATGCAAGTCTTACAGGTTGGATAGCTGTGTGGGGGTCTCTGACGGCACAAGGGGTTTGGGAATCTCAGGAGGTGAGATTACCGATCAATATTTTGGAACTCCGTGCAATTTTCAGAGCTCTTCAGTCTTGGCCTCTTCTGAAGAGAGAATCGTTCATTTGTTTTCAGACAGACAATGTCACAACTGTGGCATACATCAATCATCAAGGAGGGACTCACAGTCCTCTGGCTATGAAAGAAGTATCTCGAATTCTGGTTTGGGCGGAATCCAGCTCCTGTCTAATCTCTGCGGTTCATATCCCAGCTATAGATAATTGGGAAGCGGATTATCACAGTCGCCAAACGTTGCATCCGGGCGAATGGTCTCTTCACCCAGAGGTATTTCTTCAGTTTGTTCAAATGTGGGAACTTCCAGAAATAGATCTGATGGCTTCTCATCTAAACAAGAAACTTCCCATGTATCTGTCCAGATCCCGGGATCCTCAGGCGGAGGCAGTGGATGCATTATCACTTCCTTGGAAGTATCATCCTGCCTATATCATTCCGCCTCTAGTTCTTCTTCCAAGAGTAATCTCCAAGATTCTGAAGGAATGCTTGTTTGTTCTGCTGGTAGCTCCAGCATGGCCTCACAGGTTTTGGTATGCGGATCTTGTCCAGATGGCTTCTTGCCAACCGTGGTCTCTTCCGTTAAGACCAGACCTTCTGTCGCAAGGTCCTTTTTTCCATCAGGATCTCAAATCCTTAAATTTAAAGGTATGGAGATTGAACGCTTGATTCTTGGTCAAAGAGGTTTCTCTGACTCTGTGATTAATACTATGTTACAGGCTCGTAAATCTGTATCTAGAGAGATATATTATAGAGTCTGGAAGACTTATATTTCTTGGTGTCTTCTCATCATTTTTCCTGGCATTCTTTTAGAATTCCGAGAATTTTACAGTTTCTTCAGGATGGTTTAGATAAAGGTTTGTCCGCAAGTTCCTTGACAGGACAATTCTCTGCTCTTTCTGTTCTTTTTCACAGAAAGATTGCTAATCTTCCTGATATTCATTGTTTTGTACAAGACTTGGTTCGTATAAAACCTGTCATTAAGTCAATTTCTCCTCCTTGGAGTTTGAATTTGGTTCTGGGGGCTCTTCAAGCTCCTCCTTTTGAACCCATGCATTCATTGGACATTAAATTTCTTTCTTGGAAAGTTTTGTTCTCTTCTGCCAGAAGAGTCTCTGAATTATCTGCTCTTTCTTGTGAGTCTCCTTTTCTGATTTTTCATCAGGATAAGGCGGTGTTGCAAACTTCTTTTGAATTTTTACCTAAGGTTGTGAATTCTAACAACATTAGTAGAGAAATTGTGGTTCCTTCATTATGTCCTAATCCTAAGAATTCTAAGGAGAAATCATTGCATTCTTTGGATGTTAGAGTTTTGAAATATTATGTTGAAGCTTCTAAGTCTTTCCGAAAGACTTCTGGTCTATTTGTCATCTTTTCCGGTTCTAGAAAAGGCCAGAAAGCTTCTGCCATTTCTTTGGCATCTTGGTTGAAATCTTTAATTCATCATGCCTATGTCGAGTCGGGTAAAACTCCGCCTCAAAGGATTACAGCTCATTCTACTAGGTCAGTTTCTACTTCCTGGGCGTTTAGGAATGAAGCTTCGGTTGATCAGATTTGCAAAGCAGCAACTTGGTCCTCTTTGCATACTTTTACTAAATTCTACCTTTTTGATGTGTTTTCTTCTTCTGAAGCAGTTTTTGGTAGAAAAGTACTTCAGGCAGCTGTTTCAGTTTGAATCTTCTGCTTATGTTTTCATTAAACTTTATTTTGGGTGTGGATTATTTTCAGCAGGAATTGGCTGTCTTTATTTTATCCCTCCCTCTCTAGTGACTCTTGCGTGGAAAGATCCACATCTTGGGTAGTCATTATCCCATACGTCACTAGCTCATGGACTCTTGCTAATTACATGAAAGAAAACATAATTTATGTAAGAACTTACCTGATAAATTCATTTCTTTCATATTAGCAAGAGTCCATGAGGCCCACCCTTTTTTGTGGTGGTTATGATTTTTTTGTATAAAGCACAATTATTCCAATTCCTTATTTTTTTATGCTTTCGCACTTTTTTCTTATCACCCCACTTCTTGGCTATTCGTTAAACTGATTTGTGGGTGTGGTGAGGGGTGTATTTATAGGCATTTCGAGGTTTGCCCCTCCTGGTAGGAATGTATATCCCATACGTCACTAGCTCATGGACTCTTGCTAATATGAAAGAAATGAATTTATCAGGTAAGTTCTTACATAAATTATGTTTTTTGTGTGGATTTAATTTTTTCAGCTGGAAATGGCTGTTTTTATTTTATCCCGCCCTTTCTAGTGACTATTCTGTGGTCTAACACATCTTTGGTATTTCTATCCCATACATCACTAGCTCATGGACTCTTGCCAATTACATGAAAGAAAACATAATTTATGTAAGGGCTTACCTGATAAATTAATTTCTTTCATATTGGCAAGAGTCCATGAGACCCACCCTTTTCTCTTGTAAGGTGTATCCAGTCCACGGATCATCCATTACTTGTGGGATATTCTCCTTCCCAACAGGAAGCTGCAAGAGGATCACCCACAGCAGAGCTGTCTATATAGCTCCTCCCCTAACTGCCACCTACCAGTCATTCTCTTGCAGCTCTCGACAAAATAGGAAGTAGCTAGAGAGATGTGGTGAATTTATGTAGTTTATCTTCAATCAAAAGTTTATTATTTTCAAATGGTATCGGAGTTGTACTGTTTTAGCCTCAGGCAGAAAGTTGAAGAAGAGTCTGCCTGTGGTTTTTGATGATCTTAGCAGGTTGTAACTAAGATCCATTGCTGTTCTCACACATAACTGAAGAGATGAGGTAACTTCAGCTGGGGGAATGGCGTGCAGGGTCTCCTGCTATGAGGTATGTGCAGTTTAAATTTTTCTAGAGAAATGAATATGCTAGAAAATGCTGTTAATACCAGATTTATTTAAGGTAAGCCTGATTACAGTGATTTAATAAAGACTAGTATCATGCTTGCTGTAAAAGGTAATATTCTTATTACTTTCTCACATTACTGAAAATAAGATAACTTTTGCTGGAAGTGTTTGAACGTTTTTTTTATACATATTGGTGATAAAACTTTATTGGGGCCCAGTTTTTTCCACATGGCTGGCTAGATTTTGCCTAGGGATAGTTTTTTTATGGCCCTCTCACTGTGAGTACAGGTTGGGAGGGGCCTAATTTCAGGCCTAAATCGTGCAGTAGTTTTTGCAGTTTGAGACTTCCGGCTTCCCTGAAGGAGTCCCCTGAACACTTAGGACCTCTACAAAGGGTTTTTGTGCCTTCAAAAGTCGTTGTATGGGCAGGTAGGGCCACAGCAGAGCTGTGGCAGTTTGTTGTGACTGTTAAAAAAACGTTTATCGCTTTTTTGATCCGGTTTTGAAACTAAGGGGTTAATCATCCATTTGCAAGTGGGTGCAATGCTCTGTTAGTCTATTATACACACTGTAAAAATTTCGTAAGATTTACTGCTTTTTATCACTGTTTTTCAATTTCTGACAAATTTGTTTCTCTTAAAGGCACAGTACCGTTTTTATTTTTTGCTTGTTTACATTTATCAAAGTGTTTTTCAAGCTTGCTGGTCTCATTGCTAGTCTGTTTAAACATGTCTGACATAGAGGAAATTCCTTGTTCATTATGTTTAGAAGCCATTGTGGAACCCCCTCTTAGAATGTGTACCAAATGTACTGATTTTACTTTAAGTTATATAAGATCATATTCTGTCTTTAAAAGATTTATCACCAGAGGAAATTGACAAGGGGGAAGTTATGCCGACTAACTCGCCCCACGTGTCAGAACCTTTGACTCCCGCTCAAGGGACTCCCGGTCAAGTGGCGCCAAGTACATCTAGCGCGCCCATGGCGTTTACTTTACAAGACATGGCGGCAGTTATGGATCATACCCTTACAGCGGTATTGTCCAAACTACCAGGGTTACAAGGAAAGCGAGACAGCTCTGGGACTAGAAAAAATACAAAGCTCTGACGCTTTAGTAGCTATGTCTGATATCCCCTCATAATATGCAGAAGCTGAGGCAGGAGAGCTTCTTTCTGTGGGTGATTTTTCTGACTCAGGGAAGATGCTTCAACCTGATTCCGATATGTCTACATTTAAATTTTAGCTTGAACACCTCCGCGTGTTGCTCAGGGAGGTTTTAGCTACTCTGGATGACTGTGACACCATTATAGTGCCAGATAAATTGTGTAGATTGGATAAATACTATGCAGTGCCTGTTTACACTGATGTTTTTCCAATACCTAAAAGGTTTTCAAAAATTATTACTAAGGAATGGGATAGACCAGGTGTGCCGTTCTCTCCCCCTCCTATTTTTAAGAAAATGTTTCCAATAGATGCCGCTACACGGGACTTATGGCAAACGGTCCCTAAGGTGGAGGGAGCAGTTTCTACCCTAGCTAAGCGTACAACTATTCTCGTCGAAGACAGTTGTGCTTTCCTAGATCCAATGGATAAAAAGTTAGAGGGTTACCTTAAGAAAATGTTTATTCAACAAGGTTTTATTCTCCAGCCTCTTGCATGCATTGCCCCTGTCACTGCTGCTGCGGCCTTCTGCTTTGAGTCTCTGGAAGAGGCCTTACAGGTAGAAACTCCATTGGATGATATACTTGACAAGCTTAAAGCGCTTAAGCTAGCCAATTCATTTGTTTCTGACGCCGTTGTTCATTTAACCAAACTAACAGCTAAGAACTCAGGTTTTGCTATACAGGCGCGTAGGGCACTATGGCTTAAATCCTGGTCAGCTGACGTTACTTCAAAGTCTAAGCTTCTCAACATTTCCTTCAAGGGGCAGACCCTATTCGGGCCTGGACTGAAGGAGATCATTTCTGATATTACTGGAGGAAAAGGTCATGCCCTTCCTCAGGATAGGTCTAATAAATTAAGGACCAAACAAACTAATTTTCGTGCCTTTCGAAACTTTAAGACCAGCGCGGCATCAACTCCCTCTAATGCAAAACAAGAGGGAAAATTTGCCCAGTCCAAGCCAGTCTGGAGACCTAACCAGGCTTGGAACAAAGGTAAGCAGGCCAAGAAGCCTGCTGCTGCCTCTAAGACAGCATGAAAGATCAGCCCCCGATCCGGTAACGGATCTAGTAGGGGGCAGGCTTTCTCTCTTCGCCCAGGCTTGGGCAAGTGATGTCCAGGATCCCTTGGCGTTGGAAATTGTGTCCCAGGATATCTTCTGGACTTCAAAGCTTCTTCCCCAAAAGGAAGATTTCACCTCTCACAATTATCTGCAGACCAGATAAAGAGAGAGGCATTCTTACATTGTGTTCAAGACCTCCTAGCATGGGAGTGATCCACCCAGTTCCAAAGGAGGAACAGGGGCAAGGCTTCTATTCAAATCTCTGTGGTTCCCAAGAAAGAGGGAACCTTCAGACCAATCTTAGATCTCAAGATCCTAAACACATTTCTCAGGGTCCCATCTTTCAAGATGGAGACTATTCGAACCATCCTACCTATGATCCAGGAGGGTCAATACATGACTACCGTGGACTTAAAGGATGCTTATCTTCACATTCGATACACAAAGATCATCATCGGTTTCTCAGGTTCGTCTTCCTAGACAGGCATTACCAGTTTGTGGCTCTTCCCTTTGGGTTAGCTACAGCACCAATAATCTTTACGAAGGTTCTGGGGTCACTTCTGGCAGTCCTAAGGCCGCGGGGCATAGCAGTAGCCCCTTACTTAGACAACATTCTGATACAGGCGTCCAATTTCCAAATTGCCAAGTCCCATACGGACATTGTTCTGGCATTTCTGAGGTCGCATGGGTGGAAAGTGAACGAAGAAAAAAGTTCTCTATCCCCTCTCGCAAGAGTTTCCTTCCTGGGAACTCTGATAGATTCTGTAGAAATGAAGATTTACCTGACAGAGGCCAGGTTGTCAAAACTTATAAATTCCTGCCGTGTTCTTTATTTTACTTCTCGCCCTTCAGTGGCTCAGTGTATGGAAGTAATCGGCTTAATGGTAGCGGCAATGGACATAGTGCCGTTTGCCCGCCTACATCTCAGACCGCTGCAACTCTGCATGCTCAGTTAGTGGAATGGGGATTACACGGATTTGTCCCCTCTACTAAATCTGGATCAAGAGACCAGGGATTCTCTTCTCTGGTGGCTATCTCGGGTCCATCTGTCCAAAGGTATGACCTTCCGCAGGCCAGATTGGACAATAGTAACAACAGATGCCAGCCTTCTGGGCTGGGGTGCAGTCTGGAACTCCCTGAAGGCTCAGGGATCGTGGACTGAGGAGGAAGCACTCCTTCCGATAAACATTCTGGAACTAAGAGCGATATTCAATGCTCTTCAAGCTTGGCCTCAGCTAGCTGCGGTCAGGTTTATCAGATTTCAGTCGGACAACATCACGACTGTGGCTTACATCAACCATCAAGGGGGAACAAGGAGTTCCCTAGCAATGTTGGAGGTTTCAAAGATAATTCGATGGGCAGAGATTCACTCTTGCCATCTATCAGCTATCCATATCCCAGGAGTAGAGAACTGGGAGGCGGATTTTCTAAGTCGACAGACTTTTCATCCGGGGGAGTGGGAGCTCCATCTGGAGGTATTTGCACAGTTGATTCAACTTTGGGGCAAACCAGAAGTTGATCTCATGGCGTCTCGTCAGAACGCCAAGCTTCCTTGTTACGGTTCCAGGTCCAGGGATCCCAAGGCAGCACTGATAGATGTTCTAGCAGTGCCTTGGTCCTTCAACCTGGCTTATGTGTTTCCACTGTTTCCTCTGCTCCCTCGTCTGATTGCCAAGATCAAACAGGAGAGAGCTTCAGTGATTTTGATAGCACCTGCGTGGCCTCGCAGGACTTGGTATGCAGATCTGGTGGACATGTCATCCTCTCCACCATGGACTCTGCCTCTGAGACAGGACCTTCTACTTCAGGGTCCTTTCAACCATCCAAATCTAATTTTTCTGCGTCTGACTGCTTGGAGATTGAACGCTTGATTTTATCAAAGCGTGGTTTCTCCGAGTCGGTCATTGATACCTTAATACAGGCGTGAAAGCCTGTCACCAGGAAAGTCTATCATAAGATATGGTGTAAATATCTTCATTGGTGTGAATCCAAGGGTTGCTCATGGAGTAAAGTCAGGATTCCTAGGATATTATCTTTTCTCCAAGGATTGGAGAAGGGTTTATCAGCTAGTTCCTTAGAGGGACAGATTTCTGCTCTGTCTATTCTTTTGCACAAACGTCAGGCTGAGGTTCCAGATGTTCAGGCGTTTTGTCAGGCTCTGGTTAGAATCAAGCCTGTTTTTAAACCTGTTGCTCCGCCATGGAGTTTAAATTTAGTTCTTAAAGTTCTTCAAGGGGTTCCGTTTGAACCTTTGCATTCCATAGATATTAAGCTCTTATCTTGGAAAGTTCTGTTTTTAGTAGCTATCTCCTCGGCTCGAAGAGTGTCGGAGTTATCTGCTTTACAATGTGATTCCCCTTATCTCATTTTCCATGCAGATAAGGTAGTGTTACGTACCAAACCTGGTTTTCTGCCTAAGGTGGTATCTAATAAAAATATCAATCAGGAGATTGTTGTTCTGTCACTGTGTCCTAATCCTTCTTCAAAGAAGGAACGTCTATTACACAATCTTGACGTGGTTCGCGCTTTAAAGTTTTATTTACAAGCTACTAAAGATTTTTGTCAAACATCTGCATTGTTTGTTGTCTACTCTGGACAGAGGAGAGGCCAAAAGGCTTCGGCAACTTCTCTATCTTTTTGGCTAAGAAGTACAATCCGCTTAGCTTATGAGACTGCTGGCCAGCAGCCTCCTGAAAGAATTATACTGTAAAAACCTAATCACTGAAGGGGGCGCTCAAGATGCAGTATAATCATTAATCTAGAACAAAAGTATATATGATGGGGCAATGTTAAGCTATCATAGATGAGTATATACACAATAAAGGCAGAAAACAGTAAATTCTTAGATACTGTAGTGAAAATACACTTGCAATTGTGAAAAATTAGACAGTCCTTTATATGTTCTTCAAAGGATAACGATTGCTGTAGCGGCTGCCTCCTCCTCACTGGATGGTCCAGGTGGTACTATATAAGATAAAACAGAATGGAGGGGCGCCTCATGTGTGGTATCATCTATTAATTAACAACGAGTCACAGAACTATTGCCAAATGGGTACTCACAAATTTGGAGAGCACACTTATGTGCTGGTAGGGGCGGGCTGCAGAATTAGAAAGGTGTGACAGCTCACCCACTTGAAGGCGCTCTTGGCGTAAGATGGTGGTGCTATAAGGGAGACAAGAAATACGGGCACCACATGTGCAGACTATTAATGGTACAACCACAACAGATTCCTTAATGTGGAGGGTACTCACATATTCCCAGAGCACACCAATGTGCTTGTAGAAGCAGGCTGCAGATTGGTAGAGGTGTGGCAGCTCACCCAAACTGCTGCTGGGCTGGTCTCTCATAGGTGAACAATGGCAGATGGTGGGTAGAAATGAATCCACTGACACCTCACTACACACTGCTAAACTTCAGGGTAACAAACAGAAAAAGACTCGTTGTTAATTAATAGATGATACCACACATGAGGCGCCCCTCCATTCTGTTTTATCTCCTGAAAGAATTACAGCTCATTCTACTAGAGCGGTAGCTTCCACATGGGCTTTTAAGAATGAGGCTTCTGTTGAACAGATTTGTAAGGCGGCGACTTGGTCTTCGCTTCATACTTTTTCCAAATTCTATAAATTTGATACTTTTGCTTCTTCGGAGGCTATTTTTGGGAGAAAGGACTTACAGGCAGTGGTGCCTTCCGTTTAAGCGCCTGCCTTGTCCCTCCCTTCATCTGTGTCCTATAGCTTTGGTATTGGTATCCCACAAGTAATGGATGATCCGTGGACTGGATACAGCTTACAAGAGAAAACAAAATTTATGCTTACCTGATAAATTTATTTCTCTTGTGGTGTATCCAGTCCACGGCCCGCCCTGTCATTTTAAGGCAGTTGTTTTTTTATTTTTAAACTACAGTCACCACTGCACCCTACAGTTTCTCCTTTCTCTTGCTTGTCTTCGGTGGAATGACTGGTAGGTGGCAGTTAGGGGAGGCGCTATATAGACAGCTCTGCTGTGGGTGATCCTCTTGCAGCTTCCTGTTGGGAAGGAGAATATCCCACAAGTAATGGATGATCCGTGGACTGGATACACCACAAGAGAAATAAATTTATCAGGTAAGCATAAATTTTGTTTTTGTTGGTTATGAGTTTTGTATAAAAGCACAATTTTATTTCCAGTTCCTCTTCTTTTATGCTTTTTTTACTCCTTATTTTTTAACCCCACCACTTGGCTATTCATTAAACTGGATTGTGGGTGTGGTGAGGGGTGTATTTATAGGCATTTGAGGTTTGGGAAACTTTGCCCCTCCTGGTAGGATTGTATATCCCATACGACACTAGCTCATGGACTCTTGCCAATATGAAAGAAATTACTTTATCAGGTAAGCATGTTTTTATATGCTGCTGTTTTTTATTGGAATTTGAACACCATTATTAGTGCTTTACTTTAGAAATGGTCAACAGCTTTATGCCTTTCTAGCCAGTCCATTATAGTTAAGTTAGGCTATTGAATTTATTGGGCGTATTGGGCCCTTTGACCTTGTTGTATATCCCTTAGTTGTTTAGGGTTGTTTGACCGGACTAGTATATGGTCAGCTTTAGACGTAGGGGTTCCTTTGTAGTATATGATGTGGGCAAGTGTACCGTATCAGTACTTGTACTGAAGTAATGTATGTATACTTAGTGGTATATTGACCCTAGTAACCCCAATATCCTATGAAGTTCAGCCATATAGTTTGGTTATAAGCAATAGCTATATTCCGATTGTGTAGTATATATTTTCCGCACCAGCAACCTATTATCTTTGTGTATATCTACCATTAGGGCATTACGATGCTGGGAGGTTTAGACAATATGATTTCACTCTAGTAGGTCCGTGATTGTGCAGTAGTCTCTCTTATAGCTATTCGTCCCATAGTCCATTTAGCACCCACTATTGTCATAGAGGACTAAATGAGTGATCCCACTGTAACATAAGGCTAACACTACACACTACTTTGTGTTACATTCTCAGAAACTGAAGCTGAGTCTACAGAGGACACAGGGGAAGAAAGAGAGAAGAAACAACATGAACCCCAAGAGTTACCAATGAGCTCAGGAGAAATGAATACTAATACCAACTTAGGCGCAAGGGAAAAAAGTGTAAATTCCAAATACACAATACCACAAGTTACAACACGAGGAACTTATTTTGAATCAAGCAAAAATAGGTTAGAACGTTTTTTTTTTTACCTCCCAAAGGAAAAGCTCCACCTATAGGAAGAGGGAGATCAGGAAAAGGTAACCAGATGAACATACACAGCAACAGGTATCAGCTGAGAGCAACAAGAGGCAGAAAAAAATAAAGCAGTCAATAGTGATCAATTTATCTAGTAAAGAGTTTATCCCTGAGGAAGAGACCGACCCGAGTTATGGGCTAAATTTTGTTCCTACATAAACATTTAATCCATTTAAGACACTTTTGGACTTTATTAGATTAATATGACACTTTAAGGAAATATTACTCTGAGACACAATATCAGGAAGAGGAACAACATTACACCCCAAAGAGAGACATCAACAGTAAAAAAAAAAAAAAAAAAAAAAACCACTAGCCCAGGGAGTGATTACTTTGACTTTGCAGACATATGCACCAAAGAGACTTTAATAGAACTAGGGAATGTAAAGACATATAATGAACCATAAGGACAAGCATAAGGCTATCCTACAAACTAGATAAGTTTATACGGTAATATCGGGCAGACTTGCTGGGCCTATGGCCCTTATCTGCCATCAATATCTGTTTCTATGTTTAAGTTTATACCCAGAACCATCATATAGGCATTAGGAATAAATCTGATTTCTATCCCATAGAAACAAGAGGGAATATCCTAGAGTCATTTCAAGGTAGAATAGAAGATGATCTAATTAGACTATTTGAAATAAATTAAAAGAATAAGAATAAACATAACTGTAAATGAATGGAAATAATTAAAGGGTCTACAAGCTAGATCAGACTTAATTATTAAACGATTAGACAAAGGTGGGAGCATAGTAGTCTGGGATACAGATGACTATAACAGAGAAGTGAATAAATAACTTGATGATTCAGAAAGCTATAAGGCCATGGATACAAACCCAGTACACATCTTTAAACATCAACTTATGCATATAATAGATGAAGGTCTGTATGAAGGCTTTATAGATTAACCAACAAGTGAATTTTTACTAATAGACTATCCAAAACCCTCAAGGTTTCATATATTCCCAAAAATACAAAAGATCCTTGATAATGTTACAGGACACCCCATTATATCAGGAATTAGGGTCATTATTAGAACCGGAGTGGATAGACTCAATATTACAACCAATGGTATTAGAGCTATCAAGTTCTCTTAGAGACTCCAAACACCTGATTCAAATATTAAAACATGGTCAAAAGACAGTACAATATACAGTACAATTCCACATGAAAAAGGGCTTAAAGCAATATAATTTTTTCAAAACACAATATGACAGATACATTTCAGAATTTTGTATTGAGAGTCAGCGAACACTTGTTTACACCTAACTATTTTAGTTATGAGGGGAAATGTTATCTCCAAAGATGTGGGACAGCTATGGGGGTGAAATTTGCCTG
Source organism: Bombina bombina (assembly GCF_027579735.1). Taxonomy (NCBI): domain Eukaryota; kingdom Metazoa; phylum Chordata; class Amphibia; order Anura; family Bombinatoridae; genus Bombina; species Bombina bombina. Next base: position 716,659,581 of record NC_069504.1, read on the forward strand.
CTCTTACACCAACCTATATATGGGTTGATGGGAGCTGTCCCACATCTTTGGAGATGAGAACCCTTTTAAAGAACATATAATAGTATACAGACGTTTCATAGACGACCTGATTTTCATATGGAAAGGGGATGAAACATCCCTTAAAGGGACAGTCAACACTGGAATTGTTGTTGTTTTAAAAGATAGATAATCCCTTAATTACCCATTCCCCAGTTTTGCATAACCAACACAGTTATAATAATACACGTTTTACCTCTGTTATTACCTTGTATCTAAGCCTCTGCAGACTGCCCCCTTATTTCAGTTCTTTTGACAGACTTGCATTTTAGCTAATCAGTTCTCACTCCTCTGTAAATGTACGTGCATGAGCTCAATCTTATCTATATGAAACACATGAACTAATGCCCTCTAGTGGTGAAAAACTGTCAAAATGCATTTAGTTAGAGGTGGCCTTCAATGTCTAAGAAATTAGCATATGAACCTCCTAGGTTTAGCTGCCAACTAAAAATACCAAGAGAACAAAGCAAAATTGGTGATAAAAGTAAATTGGAAACTTTTTTTTCAAATTACAAGCCCTATCTGAATCATGAGAGGGTTTTTTTGGTCTTGACTGTCCCTTTAACAATTTTATTAAGTATCTAAATACTAATTACATCAATGTAAAAATCACATTTGAACCCCATGACTTTGAGATCAATTACTTGGATTTGTCACTGTATGCTGATACAAAAATATACAGAAAACCAATTTCCAGAAATGCACTGCTGCATGCAAGAGGCAATTATCCTTAACAGGTTTTTAAAGCTTTGCAAAGGGAACAAAACAAAACTGTTCAAAAGATGATTGCTTCTTGCAGGAGGCAGCAGCATTAGAAAATAGCTTCAAAGAAAGGGGTTTCCTAAAACATATCATAAAAAATGCTAAGTATAAAGTGATTGCAATGGATAGAAACTCATTCAAGATAAACCTTTTTTCTAGAGGAAAAAATGAACAAAATAGAGTAACCTTTACTACAGTTTTCACCACAATACAGAGAAATTTGTAACATAATTTGAAAACACATACCCATGCTTGCTGCAGATGATAGACTGCAAAATATAACTAAGAGTCTGCAATTTTTAATATAGAAAGAGTAAGACAATAGGAAATGTTATTTCCCCAAAGAAAAGCATAAATCATCCTGTTTAGAAGCCAAATATAAGGGTGGATTCACTTATTGTAAGTCTTGTCGATATGAAAAACTGCTAACAGTTTTGTATCACGTGTTACAGGTAAAACCTTTAAAATAGCAACATGTGTAAAATGCAGAACTTCAGATGCTATATTTCTAATTACATGCTTAGAGTGCCATCTACAGTAAATAGGGAAAATGACATGTGAAGTGAGAGTCGGGATCAGACATTTAAATAATATAACTTCACAAACAGAAAATAGGAGACGAGAAGAAAGATTCTCACCTATAGCAAAACACTTCATAGAGTAACATGACAGGAGCCTTGATACATTTTCTTAGAATATAATAGAGAAATTTACATTAAACCAAAGAGTGGGTGATATTGAGCAATTTTTGAACAAATAAGAAATATATTGGATTTTTAGAATGAGAACCAAAATCCCTCAAGGTTTGACCTTATTAATTATTGGAAATAATGAAAATATATGAACTCTATACATTTGAATGAATTGATGACTATGTATGTATATTAATTTTCTATATATATCTTTATAATTCTATGTAAATATGAATGTATCTATATATACATGAAATATATTAGTCTGAGTGGACATATGAATTATTTCATGAAAGATTGAAACTAAAAACGAATACTACTGTGAGATAAAAAGTATAGAAAATTCATAGTGTATTATTTATTAATCTTAAAATGGATGTTGAATGAATACATATTACTGAGAAATAATCAGATAAGAACAGCAGGAATATATAATTATACTAGCATATTCTGATGCTTATGAATCATATTAAGTAGTGATGATGTTCAGGTGTTTTTAACTTACATAGGTACTGTATATAAGATGGACATGTAAGGCAGTATGGCATGTCTATGCGTGCGGCTGAAACGCGTTAGACAGGATTGTCTGAACTCACTTTTTGTTTCACCGCAAATGCTGTATTTAAAGATGCAAGAATAAAGAATTTATATTTTAATCACCTATTTCGTTTTGGGGACATTTCTTATGTTGGGATTTTGCATAAATTGGACATTAAACATTTTTCATGGCTATTTCTTCTGCTAGAAAAGTTTCAGAATTGTATGCTATTTCTTGTGATTCTCCTTATCTTATTTTTCATCAGGATAAGGCATGTTTTGCGGACACCATTTCATTTTTTGCCTAAGGTTATTTCTTCAGACAACTTTGGTAGAGAGATTGTTGTCCCTTCTTTGTATCCTAATTCTAAAAATGCTTCTGAAAGATCTTTCCATTTTCTGGATGTTGTTAGTACCATCAACATAACAAGCAAATTTGCCTGTTTGCGGGAGCGCAATAATTAGCCAGCCATTACAAGTGGCTGGTTATTGCTACTGCAATTAGCTATCCGGAAATTAACCTGAGATTAGATCTCTGGTTAATTTTCCAAAAGTTCCCCAAATGCCCTCAAAATAGAGGGCATTGTAGTTTTTAATTTAAAAAAATGTAGCATTTTTTAAAATTCTAAAATGCACTAGGCAGTTTTGGGGGGCTAAAGTTGGTGGGAGTGGGGTGTTAGGGGGAAAAAAAAGCTGCCTTTACATTGTGGTCTATCGGAACTGTGTATTCCCGTAGACCGAAATCTAAATATATATGTATATGATTATAAATGTATTAATATGTGATAGAAAATAAAGGTAGCACACGTTTTCAAAAGGCTGAACCTTTTATTAGAGCAACGTTTCGGGGCTCCTGCCCCTTTCTCAAGCTAATTTACAACTGACACACACACCATTTTTAAAGGGTCAAACATAAAAAAGGAAACCAATTACAAAGCAGGGGTGCTTCACATCATCACATATCCTGTAGGAAAAGAAAAAAGCCAACACATCATTTTTTAACCCTTATCACCTCTTAGCAAGAATTGGACAACCTATTAAAAACACTTGCAGCAAGTCGCCAACCATATAAACATTACTACATCCAAAGCAAAAAATGCATTGAATCAGCTACACCTAACACTAATTATAATGACTGGTTTATATGTTTAAAATAGTTATCATAACAATGGTAAAAGGTCAAACTCCCTGTTTAACCCCTTGGGATGTAGAGTATTAAGGAGCCAAATCCATTTGGCTTCTCGATTTAGTAAGTCCCTATGCCTGTCGCCCCCTCTGAGCCTCTTGGGAGCACTGTCTATTACCAGATACCTAAGCTGATTGGCCTGATGACCCATTTCTGCGAAATGGGCAGGAACTGGCAAGTGCAACATTTTAGTATTACGGATGGTCGATTATGTTGGCAAATGCGGTCCCTTATCTTTTGGGTGGTCTCACCAACATATAGTAGCCCACAGGGACACTTGAGCACATAGACAACATAAGCCGAATCACATGTGTAATATCCTTTTATCTGATATTTCCTCCCTGTATATGGGTGGGATATAACTCCCCCCTTAATAACATTATTGCACTGAGCACACCCCAAACAAGGAAATGTACCTTCCTTGGGGGTTCCAAAAAATTGTTTGAGTATCACTCCTAGGTTTCTCAGATATGGCATGTACCAATTTTCTACCTATCGTATGGCCCTTCCTATATGAGGCCTTAGGGACTTCCCTAAATTCCTCAATCTCTGGACAGGTATCTCGTAGGAGGTACCAATGTTTTTTTTATGATACTGTACACTCTCTTGCTCAGGGTACTATATGAGCTAACAAAATTCATTCTAATCTTAATAATTGTGATCTGGGCACACTTTGAAAGACTTGCGGGGGTGAAAGCTATTTCTGTGCAAGAGTGTGTTTCTATCTGTACTTTTTACAAAAATATCTGTTGCTAATCCTCCTTTTTTGTACACCATTGTATCCACAAATTCCACTTTCTGCATATCCATCTTGCTACTGAATTTTAGAAAGGAAACTGCATTCTGTATGCAGTGTTTGAATTCCATTAATGTTTTTGGGGGGCCCCGCCACACGATGAACAAATCTATGTAGCGGAACCACCCCAGACAATGTTTGGAAAAAGTGGATTGGTGTAAACATGCCTTTCCTCTATGGCATCCATCACCAAACAGGCATAGGATGGGGCCACATTCGACCCCATCGCTGTGCCTGTTTTTTGCATGTAAAATTGATTTTCAAAGAGGAAGAAATTATTGGTAAGTACCAAAGTTAACAGCTCTAGAAGCCATTTTTGTTGTATGTCACTATACTGCTTGCATTTTGCCAAAGCTTCACCTACACAGTCTATCCCCACATCGTGGGGAATGACCGTGTAAAGGGAAGTAACATCCCAAGTGGCCAAGATGACACTGTCATCTGTTTAATAACATCAATTTTCTCAATGAATTGTATCGTATCCCTGACATACGATTTGACTTGTATTACCAATGGGGCCAAAATTTTGTCCAAAAACTGTGAGGTAGGGCTCATCAAGGAGCCAATGCCCGCCACTATGGGCCTACTCGGTGGGTCTATGAGTTGCTTATGTACTTTTGGTAACACATAGAAAGCAGGAATAAGAGGGTGTGTAGGTATTACAAATTGATACATTTTCTGTGTTAACAGATTGTGTTGTAAACCCTTATCCAAAATTCTTTTTAACTCTCTGCGTACATTATCTGTAGGATTTGCATTCAACTTTTCATAAATCAACACATCTGTCAACTGTCGCATAATTTCTGCCCTGTATTTTGCTGTGTCCATCACGACCACTGCACCGCCCTTGTCCGCGGGCTTGTATTAATATAAAATATATTAACACATATACTACTTACTACCTTTCACTGCACAAGGTTCTGATACCATCTGCGATGCCGCAAGCTTGTTGTTGCAGTGCGATTTACTTGTAATACCAGCACACATTATCTTGTGCTGCTATTACAGAGTGGAGCACTAATACCGCTTGCTCACAAGTGATATTTAGCGCTCCTCTTGTAATCTGGCCCATACTTGGATATACGCTAGACTGAGGTATGTGTGAAGTGGGACGGGTTTTATAGAACTCTTGGGGTTTGGGAATCTTTGCATCCTCCTAGCAGTAGATAAGTAATTCCCATGAGTAAAGGATCATGGACTCTCAACACCATGAAAGAAAGGAATTTATCAGGTAAGCATAAATTAGTTATGTTTTTTATATTAGTATCTGTGCACATTCTTGTTTATAGTAGTGTCTATTACATGCAGTTATATGAAAATTGGTGTCCTTTTAATAATTCCTGATATCAATAGCTACTCCTAAAAAGGTAAGGTGTGGGTTTTTTAATTTTTTTTATTTTAAACTTCTGCAGCTATTCACTTCCTTCCTCTCATCACTCATTTTCAGCCCACCAGTTATGCTGTATATTAAAAATACCCATTTTGATAGTAAATTCTTACCAAGATGGATACAATTTATTTGTGCTATACCCTGATGATTGCTCTTCTGTGCGGTAAGATCCTTCCTTGTAATTGCTGACATATATAATACCTGTCCCATTTAAGTTTGTATAAAGTAGAAATTTAATCTATTTTTAATAAGTGGGGTTTTTTCATGGTTTCACTACTCTTGCTTGATAAAAATGTATTTCTCATTTCCTTCCTCTCAAATCACATTTGGGAAATATTGATTGATGAAGGTATAGTTTTATAGTAAAAAGGTAATAAATAGATTTATTTAGATAATCCACTTTTACAAGATTTCTTTTATTCCTTCTTGTAACTTAACCGCATTTTTCATTTTGTTCCCTATTGTCTTATTTCTGTATTTCATATTGAAGTGATATTTTATGTATTATGAGATATTAAAGGCTAAAGAAGGTAATCTGTGCATTTCCATAGTCATGTGCATGATACAAACTGATGCTTTTTAAAAATGGTGTGTTAAATGCTTTTGAAATACTTGTTTTGGAAATTCACATTTTAGTTTTAGGTCACTTTAAGACAATGGTGTGTCACTTGCATGACCCTGAAGGATATGTCACTCTGTGCATACATTTATTATAGTATATAACTAGTATATAAGTATCAGCTGAAGTGGTAATATACTATGGCCTAACTTACAACTTGAGCAATACATTTTTAGCGCTGTTGAGTGCTAATGGCACTAAAGGTAAATCAATAGAACTCCTATGTTTGTGCAGGTATACAAGTTGAAAGTAAAAAATGCTTTAAAGACTCAGGCGCGCTAACATCTGGGACCAGATCACATATGCGGTGTTGGGCGCAAAACCCGACATCAGCAATTTTTCGGGCAGATCTAGCGATTACATATACGGCGCAGAATACAAGTTACACGCGTATATTTTACTCGTTGACCGCAGTTTTTACTCCCATAAACTAACATAGAACCGCAGTCGCTATCAAATATTCAGCGCAAGGACTTACGCGCCGAGAATGGAGACATTTTACTTCATATTCACCTTGCCACACATAGGAAGGCACAGCAAGCCTTGCGCTGAGTATGAAAGTACCTTAACTCCCTTAACAAACACCTAACGCATGTGCAATATCCACCCCTAATTCGCCATCCCCCACCGCAATAAATAAATAAAAAATAACCACCTCTAAACCGCCAACCCTCTACAATGCAATCTACCTATTAAAACTATTAACCCCTAATCCGCCAACCCCCACATCGCAAACTACCTAATAAAGTTGTTAACCCCTAATCCGTCAACCCCCCACAATGCAAAGTACCTAATTACACTATTAACCCCTAAACCACCAACCCCCCACAACACAAAGTATTAATCTAATAACTAAGCCCACTAACCTAACAACCCCAAAGGTAACCCCAATTAAAATACACTAACATAAAATAACACAATACTAACAACTTTAAGAATTAAAAATAAATAAAATAAAAATACATAACTCCAATAATGGGCATATCTTTATTTCTTTCATGTAATTGGCAAGAGTCCATGAGCTAGTGACATATGGGATATACAATCCTACCAGGAGAGGCAAAGTTTCCCAAACCTCAAAATGCCTATAAATACACCCCTCACCACACCCACAATTCAGTTTTACAAACTTTGCTGCCTGACATCGGTTCTACCAAAGCTAAGTGCATTTGTTGTAAAATTGTAGAAATTATTCCACCGAATGTCATTTGTAATAGTTGTCATGATAAACTTTTACATGCAGATAGTGTTTCTATGAGTAATAGTACATTGCCAGTTGCAGTTCCTTCAACTTCTAATGTGCATGATATACCTGTAAATTTTAAAGAATTTGTTTCTGATTCTATTATGAAGGCTTTGTCTGCATTTCCACCTTCTAATAAACGTAAAAGGTCTTTTAAAACTTCTCATTTAGCTGATGAAATTTCAAATGACCAACAACATAATAATTCATCCTCTTCTGATGAGGATCTATCTGAAACAGAAGATCCTTCCTCAGATATTGACACTGACAAATCTACTTATTTATTTAAAATAGAGTATATGTGTTCTTTATTAAAAGAAGTGTTAATTACTTTGGATGTCGAGGTAACAAGTCCTATTGACGTTCAGTCTAATAAACGTTTAAATGCTGTTTTTAAACCTCCTGTGGTTTCCCCAGGTGTTTTTCCCATTCCTGAGGCTATTTCTGATATGATTTCTAGGGAATGGAATAAGCCGGGTACTTCCTTTATTCCTTCTTCAAGGTTTAAGAGATTGTATCCTTTAACAGCAAAATCTATACAGTTTTGGGAAAAGATCCCCAAAGTTGATGGGGCTATTTCTACTCTTGCTAAACGTACCACTATTCCTATGGAAGATAGCACTTCCTTTAAGGATCCTTTAGATAGGAAACTTGAATCTTATCTAAGGAAGGCCTATTTATATTCTAGTAATCTTCTCAGACCTGCTATTTCTTTGGGTGATGTTGCGGCTGCATCAACTTTCTGGTTGGAAAATTTAGCGCAACATGAATTGGATTTTGACATATCTAGCATTGTTCGCTTACTGCAACATGCTAAACATTTTATTTGTGATGCCATTTTTGATATTATCAAAATTGATGTTAGATCCATGTCTTTAGCTGTATTAGCTAGAAGCTTTGTGGCTTAAATCTTGGAATGCTGATATGACATCAAAATCTAGATTACTGTCTTTCTTTCCAAGGTAATAATTTATTTGGTTCTCAGTTGGATTCTATTATTTCAACTATCCCTGGAGGAAAAGGAGTTTTTTTGCCTCAGGATAAAAAACCTAAGGGTAAATCTAAGGCTTCTAACAGTTTTCGTTCCTTTCGTCAGAATAAGGAACAAAAACTCTATCCTCCTCCCAAGGAATCTGCTTCCAATTGGAAGCCTTCCTCAAATTGGAATAAATCCAAGCCATTTAGGAAACCAAAGTCTGCCCCTAAGTCCGCATGAAGGTGCGGCCCTCATTCCAGCTCAGCTGATAGGGGCAGATTAAGGTTTTTCAAGGATTTTTGGATGAAATCTGTCCAAAATCACTGGATTCAGAGCATTGTCTCTCAAAGGTATCAAATAGGATTCAAAGTAAGACCTCCTGTGAGAAGATTTTTTCTCTCACGCATCCCTGTAAATCCAGTAAAAGCTCAGGCTTTTCTGAAGTGTGTTTCAGACCTGGAGTCTTCAGGGGTAATCATGCCTGTTCCTCCTCAGGAACAAGGTTTGGGGTTTTATTCAAACCTATTCATTGTACCAAAGAAAGAAAATTTGTTCAGACCAGTTCTGGATCTGAAAATTTTGAATCGTTATGTAAGAGTACCAACTTTCAAGATGGTGACTATAAGGACTATTCTGCCTTTTGTTCAGCAAGGACATTATATGTCCACAATAGACTTGCAGGATGCATACCTTCATGTTCCGATTCATCCAGAACACTTTCAGTTTCTGAGATTCTCTTTACTAGACAAGCATTACCAATTTGTTGCTCTTCCATTTGGCCTAGCAACAGCTCCAAGAATCTTTTCGAAGGTTCTGGGTGCCCTACTATCTGTAATCAGAGAACAGGGTATTGCAGTGTTTCCTTATTTGGACGATATCTTGGTACTAGCTCAGTCTTTACATATTGCAGAATCTCACACAAATCAACTAGTGTTGTTTCTTCGGAAACATAGTTGGAGGATCAATTTACCAAAAAGTTTCTTGATTCCTCAGACAAGGGTCACCTTTTTAGGCTTCCAAATAGATTCAGTGTCCATGACTCTGTCTCTAACAGACAAGAGACGTTTAAAATTGGTCGCAGCATGTCGGCTTTTTCAGTCTGTCATTCCCTTCAGTGGCTATGTGTATGGAAGTTTTAGGTCTCATGACTGCAGCATCGGACGCAATCCCCTTTGCTCGTTTTCACATGAGACTTCTACAACTTTGTATGCTGAATCAATGGTGCAGGGATTATACAAAGATATCACAATTAATATCCTTGAATCCCAATGTACGACACTCTCTTACATGGTGGATAGATCACCATCGTTTGGTTCAAGGGGCTTCTTTTGTTCGCCCAACCTGGACTGTGATCACAACAGATGCGAGTCTTTCAGGTTGGGGAGCTATTTGGGGATCTCTGACAGCACAAGGGGTTTGGAAATCTCAAGAGGCGAGATTACCAATAAATATTTTAGAACTCCGTGCAATTCTCAGGGCTCTTCAGTTCTGGCCTCTGCTAAAGAGAGAACCGTTAATTTGTTTTCAGACAGACAATATCACAACTGTGGCTTATGTCAATCATCAGGGTGGGACTCACAGTCCCCAAGCTATGAAAGAAGTATCTCGGATACTTGCCTGGGCGGAATCCAGCTCCTGTCTAATCTCTGCGGTGCATATCCCAGGCGTAGACAATTGGGAGGCGGATTATCTCAGCCGCCAGACTTTACATCCAGGGGAGTGGTCTCTCCATCCAGATGTGTTTTCTCAGATTGTTCAGATGTGGGGGCTTCCGGAGATAGATCTCATGGCGTCTCATCTAAACAAGAAACTTCCCAGATACCTGTCCAGGTCCAGGGATATTCAGGCGGCAGCAGTGGATGTGCTGACACTTCCTTGGTGTTATCAACCTGCTTACATCTTCCCTCCTCTTGTTCTCCTTCCAAGAGTGATCTCCAAAATCATCATGGAACAGTCTTTTGTGTTGCTGGTGGCTCCAGCATGGCCACACAGGTTTTGGTATGCGGATCTGGTTCGGATGTTCAGTTGCCCGCCTTGGCCACTTCCGTTACGGCCGCACCTACTATCTCAAGGTCCGTTTTTCCATCAGGATCTCAAATAATTAAATTTGAAGGTATGGAAATTGAACGCTTAGTTCTAAGTCATAGAGGTTTCTCTGACTCCTTGATTAATACTATGTTACAAGCTTGTAAATCTGTCTCTAGAAAGATTTATTATAGAGTTTGGAGGACTTACATTTCATGGTGTTCTTCTCATAAATTCTCCTGGCATTCTTTTAGTATTCCTAGAATTTTACAGTTCCTTCAGGATGGTTTGGATAAGGGTTTGTCTACAAGTTCCTTGAAAGGACAAATCTCCGCTCTTTCTGTTTTATTTCACAGAAAAATTGCTATACTTCCTGATATTCACTGTTTTGTACAGGCTTTAGTTCGTATTAAGCCTGTCATTAAATCAATTTCTCCTCCTTGGAGTCTTAATTTGGTTCTGAAGGCTTTACAGGCTCCTCCATTTGAGCCTATGCATTCTTTGGACATTAAACTACTTTCCTGGAAAGTGTTGTTCCTGTTGGCTATTTCTTCTGCTAGAAGAGTTTCTGAGCTATCTGCTCTTTCTTGTGAGTCTCCTTTTCTGATTTTTCATCAGGATAAGGCAGTTTTGTGGACTTCTTTTCAATTTTTACCTAAGGTTGTGAATTCTAACAACATTAGTAGAGAAATTGTTGTCCCTTCCTTGTGTCCTAATCCTAAGAATTCTTTGGAGAGATCCTTACATTCTTTGGATGTGGTAAGAGCTTTGAAATATTACGTGGAAGCTACTAAAAATTTCAGGAAGACTTCCAGTTTATTTGTTTTATTTTCCGGTCCTAGGAAAGGTCAGAAAGCTTCTGCTATTTCCTTGGCTTCTTGGTTGAAACTTTTGATTCATCGAGCTTATTTAGAGTCGGGTCAAACCCCGCCTCAGAGAATTACAGCTCATTCTACTAGATCAGTCTCCACTTCGTGGGCTTTTAAGAATGAAGCTTCAGTTGATCAGATTTGCAAAGCAGCAACTTGGTTCTCTTTGCATACATTTACTAAATTCTACCATTTTGATGTATTTGCTTCTTCGGAAGCAGTTTTTGGTAGAAAAGTTCTTCAGGCAGCTGTTTCAGTTTGATTCTTCTGCTTTTGATTTAAGTTTTTTTCTTTCATAAGTGAAAATAACTTATTTTTGGGTTGTGGATTATTTTTTCAGCGGAATATGGCTGTTTTTATTTTATTCCCTCCCTCTCTAGTGACTCTTGAGTGGAAGACTCCACATCTTGGGTATTGATATCCCATATGTCACTAGCTCATGGACTCTTGCCAATTACATGAAAGAAAACTTAATTTATGTAAGAACTTACCTGATAAATTCATTTCTTTCATATTGGCAAGAGTCCATGAGGCCCACCCTTTTTATGGTGGTTATGATTTTTTGTATGAAGCACAATTATTTCCAAATTTCCTTTGTTGATGCTTTCTACTCCTTTCTTTATCACCCCACTGCTTGGCTATTCATTAAACTGAATTGTGGGTGTGGTGAGGGGTGTATTTATAGGCATTTTGAGGTTTGGGAAACTTTGCCCCTCCTGGTAGGATTGTATATCCCATATGTCACTAGCTCATGGACTCTTGCCAATATGAAAGAAATGAATTTATCAGGTAAGTTCTTACATAAATTATGTTTTTTCAGATCTGGAGCTTCATCTGGTCTACCGGAAAACTATTCGGGTTGCGGCTTATAATTCAACCCCCCGGCAGGGACCCAATGTGATACACCGCAAGACACTAACAACTTTTCTTCTTCTAACATAGGAACCATCTCATATTCCGAAGCAGCTGCGTGCAGGAACTTTGTCTCTAAAGTAGCGTAACATATTTGCACTGGGGCAATGGAGGCTCTAGACAGGTGGGAGCACACTATAGCCCAGGCGATATAAGACTATTTCCAAGCTCTGGAGAAGGAGCTCTGCAAACTACTTCTACTTCTAATCGGGGAAGACATGGAGGACGATCAACCTGAAACCCTTGATCCGCCAACATCACGAGGATGGGCTTACGACAGGTCCGCTCATAGCTAAGGCTTCCTACTCCTACAATCGAGTAGGCTATTGTCAGGGTGCCAGGAATCAGACTGAGACGAGAAGTGCAAAAATAATCACACCTTTATTAATAGCAAAAAATAATAAAAAGTCCACAAGTCAAATAACAAGCCAGGAATCAAAAACCAGAGCTGGTAGTCAGACGAGTCGGGTCAGGAGCCAAAGCGACTAGTCAGACGAGCTGAGTCTGGAGCCAAAGCGAGTAGTCACACGAGCCGGAATCAGGAACAAGGAAAACAGCAGAGTCGGGAACAAGCCAGGGATCAGGAACCAGGAGGGACGTCAGCTAGCCAGGTAATATACAGGAGCTCTCACAAACAGGTCTGAGACAACGCAAAGGCAAAGCATACTGAACAGAGGCCCTTTAAATAATAAGTGATGACATCACAATTCTTAGACTGCATCCTGTCTCACAAGGATGATGCACACCAGTCTGGCCATAAAAGGAAGTGCAGGAAATGAGCAGCATCCCCCACAATGCACCATAGTCTGCAAGAGAGGTGAGAAAATGGCTGCCAGCAGCACATGGCAAACATAACAGGTAAAAACCCTGACAGCTATACCAGTGCCTCCGCAAAAGACCCACTGCCCACCCTGGAACCCAGACAGGAGGACTCCGGGTGCCCTAACCTGTGCTATGAAGGCACTAACTGGGCAATCAAAGACCGCTTTCCAGATGGAGGTGGAGCCATTTGCTGATATCATAGTCTCTGATTCCGCTCTGCAGCAGGGTGAGATCAATTGCTTAAGAACTCTGCAGACTACACGACCGGAATCCTCCAAAAGTGGTGAATGGCTCACGTCTAAATCTACAAGCTCAGTGGAAGTGGAAGCCTCCTGCTTCCATAGTCAGATGGATCATACAAATGACACTGTGAAAAACCCACTATCTACCTTAGACCTGACACAGGGCGACTCCGTTGTGTCGGTAGCCCAAAATTGTGAGGCAAGGCCACATACTACCCGAGCGGCAACAGCACAAGATAGGGAGGTGAAGGCTTCCAAAGTTGCAGTAGCAGAGATCGTTCCCCCTTATGCCAATTAGACTGCAAACCTGGTTCTCTTGGAGAAAATAAGAGGGACATCCATTAGAACCCCCGGGATCCGCCCCACAACGCGAGGAGATAATTGTTTTCTACTCACTCCTTACTCTGGTGAACGCTGGAAGTACTGTAGTGGAGGACAGTTGCCTCACTACTTCTACCACAAGCTCTGTGCAATCAGAACATATACTGAAACTCACTTTTTGGAAGCGGCTCTATTTCAACTTGAGGCTCTATGCCCAGGACAGTGCTTCCCTGGACGTAAGACACGGAGTAGGGTAAATTAAAGATTTACATCAATATCTGTACTTGGGACACGTGTTGAGATTGGGAGATCTGTAGGGTATTGCTATTACTAATCAATGGTTTATTTTTACGTATGAGTCCTGTATTAGACTAACTAGCTATTGGGTTTATGAGGATTTTTTTTAATCAGAAGCTTTGCTAATAGCTTTAGTCTGCCTTACTTACTAGCTTGCATGCCTATACGTACCCTAAGATGCCCAATTTTAGTTGTGCTGAGAGACGTGAGAAACCCTTATATGCCTTGTCTAAGCTGTTCTTTCTATAGCTAGTGGTCATCCTCCATATTTAATCTAAGAAAAATTGTATAGAATAGTAATTGATCTGTAAGGTGTTGACCCACTGCACAATTGTCCTATACACTAATATGTTATGTTGAGGGCCTTAAAACATTATTAAACGCTCTAGCTAAGTTGCTCCCTACAGGATCAATCTTCCCTAATATTCGCATAAGCCTTAACTAAAGTTGCTCCCTATAATGGTTAATGTTCCTTGTTTCTTTTAAGTTGAATTTGCCTTGAATCTCAGATATCGCCTACCATAATGACTCTTTATAATTTAGGTATATGCAATAGTCACTATAGGTCCCTAGATAAAATTGGTCCGTAATCAGTAATGCACCTATACCCATACTAATAATTGACTTCTAGATAGAAGTATATACCTATTTATGGCTACACATCTCCCTATAACACTCCATAGTGACATAACACTCTAACCCTTACCCTATCTGGTCAATCTACTGAGCCTATATTGATGGTTCCCCACTTATTACATATATCAATGATAGAAATTTCGTATTCCCCTTCCCAACTGTACTCTGTTATTAGCGGTCCAAGAGTGGCCATTCTTTTCCAATTTGGGGAAATCACTTTATGTTACTTTTAAAAGCGAGGTTCCCACAAAGTAATATCTGCTCCTTGATACGGGTACATATGTAGTATGATCTGACATATATATGATTAATATAGTATACTTTATTGTTGTATTGTTATTTACCCGTTTGCTTTCTTGTGCACTTGGAAACAAATGATGCTTCTATGTATGTTATATACTTTCAAAGCCTCAATAAAAAAATAAAAAAAAACCTCTATCCTACACCAATTGACAATAGAAGTGTATGACACAGTGGGGATATGTCACATAGAACATCTCAATTTATGGGTAAATGGGAATGCTATTTGCTCAGCCTATCTCAGCAACTGCAAACACAGCTGTTGTACCCACTGAGAAACACTGAATTTATGTTAACTGCATGGCTTAGAGGAGAATGGATGTTACATTTTAATTAACTCAGATTAAAATTGACGATAACTAGGAATTTCAAATCAAAGTTATATAAATGTTGCACTGTTGGCAACATGCTAAAAGATATCACAACTGTTGGAAATTAAAAAATAAAATTAAAAAATCTTTTGTACTGCATTTAAATTAATGTTTGTTTGTTTTGTTTACTAAACTAAAAACCTCAGAAGACATTGGCTTTAATTTTGCGCTTCAATCCTTGCAGGAAGGACTATTTTATCAATCATTGACTGGAATAATACTACTAACTCTTAAAAACATATCTGTTAACAATGATTTGAAGTGTATATTCCTGTACATTGTTAATGTCGCTGAGAGAATAAATAAATATTTTTAAAAAAAAATTAAAAAAATAATTCAAAATAAGATTACTTGAGAATAAAAAAAGCTAAGATTAAATTAAAATAAAAAAAGCTAAGATTACAAAAATAAAAAAAACTAAGATTACAAAAAACTACATTACCCAATATAAAAAGTTATTCCAAATCAAATACCCCCTTAAAAAACAACCACAAAATAAAAACACCCCCTAATCTGACAAACTACCAATGGCTCTTAAAATTGCCTTTTCTTTCATGTAATTGTCAAGAGTCCATAAGCTAGTGACATATGGAATATACAATCCTACCAGGAGGGGCAAAGTTTCCCACACCTCAAAATGCCTATAAATACACCACTCACCACACCCACAATTCAGCTTTGCAAACTTTGCCTCCTATAGAGGTGGTGAAGTAAGTTTGTGCTAGATTTCTACGTTGATATGCGCTTCGCAGTAGGCTGAAGCCCGGTTTTCCTCTCAGAGTGCAGTGAATGTCAGAGGGATGTGAAGAGCGTATTGCCTATTTGAATACCATGGTCTTCCTCTAGGGGATCTATTTCATAGGTTCTCTGTTATCGGTCGTAGAGATTTCTTCTCCTACCTCCCTTTTCAGATCGACAATATACTCTTATATACCATTACCTCTACTGATTCTCGTTTCAGTACTGGTTTGGCTATCTACTAGGTGAAGTAAGTTTGTGCTTGTTTTTTATGTTTTCTTCTATGATAAGCGCTTCTAAGCATTCTGAAGCCTAATTCCTCTAAGTACAGTGTTTGTCAGAGGGATGTGAAGAGAGTATCGCTTATTTGATTTTATGGTTTCCCTCGCGGGAAATCTTTTCAAGGGTTCTCTGTTATCAGTCGTAGGGATTCATCTCCTACCTCCCTTTTCAGATCGACAATATACTCTAATATACCATTACTTCTGCCGATAGCTTTCAGTACTGGTTTTAGCTATCTGCTATATGTGGATGGGTGTCTTTCGGTAAGTATGTATCATTGTGTAAGACACTCTCAGCTATGGTTTGGCGCTTTATGTATAAAGTTTCATACTTGGCGCCAAAAAATTTAGTTTTATTTTACCTCACTTCCTATATGCTCCTTGCCTTCTTTATGCTCAGAGGGCTATGCTATTTGTGTGTGTTTTTTTTGCCAATTTTAACATTTGCATTTTTCCCCATTCCTGAAACTGCTATATGTGGAAATAAGATATTTCTGTTTAAATGTTATTTTTTTCTTTTACATTTTGCAAGATGTCTCAATCTGATCCTGTTTCAGAAGCTGCTGTAGGAACCATGCTGCCTGAACACAGTTCTACCAAAGCTAAGTGTATCTGTTGTAAGCTAGTGGAGATTATATCTCCAGCTGTAGTATGTAACAGTTGTCATGATAAGATTTTGCATGCAGAAAAAGTTTCTATTAGTGCTAGTACAGTATCTGTTGTTCCTTCAACATCTAAAGTACATGATATCCCTGTTGATATGAAAAATGATATTGCTGATGCCATACAGAAGGCTATGGCTGCTATACCGCCTTCAAATAAACGTAAAAGGTCTTTTAAAACTTCTCATAATACTGATGTAATGACCGACAACATGCTGTTATATCCTCCTCTGATGAGGATCTCTCCGTTTCAGAAGACCCTACTTCAGACATTGACACTGATAAATTATCTTATCTTTTTAAATTTGAGTATATTCGTTCTTTATTAAAAGAAGTGTTGATAACTTTGGATGTTGAGGTGTCTGGTCCTCTTGAAAATCCAGTAAACGTTTAAATTCGGTCTATAAACCTCCTGTGTCTACTCCTGAGGTTTTTCCTGTTCCTGGTGCTATTTCTGATGTGATTTCTAAGGAATGGTCTAAGCCTGGTACTTCTTTTGTTCCTTCTTCAATGTTTAAAAGGTATCCTTTGCCAGTGGCTAATTTAGAGTTTTGGGAAAAAGTCCCTAAGGTTGATGGGGCCATTTCTACTCTTGCTAAACATACTTCTATTCCTATGGAATATAGTACTTGTTTTAAGGATCCTTTAGATAGGAAAATTGAATCGTATCTAAGTAAGGCTTATCTGCATTCTGACTATATTCTCAGACCTGCCATTTCTATGGCTGATGTTGCGGCTGCATCAACTTTTTGGTTGGATAGCTTAGCACAACTGGAAAAAGACATGCTAATCATTTTATCTGTGATGCTATTTTCGATATCATCAAGATTAATGTTAAATCTATGTCTTTGTTTATTTTAGCTAGAAGAGCTTTATGGCTCAAATAATGGAATGCTGACATGGTATCTCTATCATTCCAGGGCAATAATTTGTTTGGTTCTCAGTTGGATTCTCTTATTTCCACTATTACTCGGGGAAGGGAGTTTTTTTGCCTCAAGATAAAGTCTAAGGGCAAATTTAAAGCTTCTAATCGGTTTTGTTCCTATCGTCAGAATAGAGAACAGAAGACCACTCCTTCCCCTAAGGACTCTGGTTCCAATTGGAAGCCATCCTTGAGTTGGAATAAATCCAAACCTTATAATAAACCAAAGCCAGCCCCCAAGACTGCATAAAGGTGCGGCCCTCAATCCAGTGCTGCTGGTGGGGGGCAGATTGAAATTATTTCAAGACGTTTGGGCAGGTTCTGTTCAGAATCATTGAATTCAGAATATTGTCTCTCAGGGGTATTGAATAGGTTTCAGAATAAGACCTCCTGTGAAAAGATTTTTTTCTCTCTCATGTTCCAACAAATCCTGGGAAAGCTCAGGCCTTTCTGAAGTGTGTTTCAGATCTAGAGCTTTCAGGAGTAATTGTACCAGTTCCAATTCTGGAACAGGGTCTGAGTTTTTATTCAAATTTATTCATTGTCCCGAAGAAGAAAAATTCTTTCAGACCAGTTCTGGATCTGAAGTTTTTGAATCAGTTTGTAAGGGTCCCAACTTTCAAGATGGTGACTATAAGGACTATTCTGCCTTTTGTTCAGCAAGGTCATTACATGTTCTCAATAGACTTACAGGATGCGTATCTTCACATTCCGAATCATCCAGACCACTATCGGTTTCTGAGATTCTCTTTTCTAGACAAGCATTACCAATTTGTTGCTCTTCCATTTGGCCTAGCAACAGCTCCAAGAATCTTTTTGAAGGTTCTCAGTGCTCTTCTATCTGTAATCAGAGAGCAGGGTATTGCAGTGTTTGCTTATTTGGACGATATATTTGTACTGGCTCAATCTTTTCATTTAGCAGAATCTCACACAAATCAACTTGTGTTGTTTCTTCAAAGACATGGTTGGAGGATCAATTTACCAAAGAGTTCCTTGATTCCTCAGACAAAGGTCGCCTTTTTAGGTTTCCAGATAGATTCAGTGTCTATGACTCTGTCTTTAACAGACAAGAGACAAATTAAATTTGTTTCTGCCTGTCAAAACCTTCAGTCTCGAACATTCCCTTCAGTGACTATGTGCATGGAAGTTTTAGGTATCATGACTGCAGCATCGGACGCGATCCCCTTTGCTCATTTTCATATGAGACCTCTGCAGCTTTGCATGCTGAATCAATGGTGCAGGGATTATACTTGGATATCACAGTTGATATACTTAAATCCCAACATTCAACTCTCTCTGTCCTGGTGGTTGAACCATCATCGGATTCTTCAAGGTGCCTCTTTTGTTCATCCTTCCTGGACTGTGATTTCAACAGATGCAAGTCTCTGACAGCACAAGGAGTTTGGAATCCTCAAGAGGCGAGGTTACCAATCAATATTTTAGAATGTGGTATTTTCAGGGCTCTTCAGGCTTGGCTTCTATTAAAGAGAGAATCATTCATTCGTTTTCAGACAGACAATATCACAACTGTGGCATATGTCAATCATCAAGGGGGGACTTGCAGTCCTTTAGCGATGATCTCGGATACTTTCTTGGGCGGAATCCAACTCCTGTCTAATTTCTGCGATACATATCCCAGGTGTAGACAATTGGGAAGTGGATTATCTCAGTCATGAGTCTTTACACCCAGGGGAGTGCTCTCTCCATCCGGATGTATTTTGTCAGATTGTACAGATGTGGGGTCTCCCTGAAATAGTTCTGATGGCTTCCTATCTAAACAAGAAGATTCTCAGCTACCTTTCCAGGTCCAGGGATCCTCAGGCGGAGATTGTGGATGCGTTAGCAGTTCCTTGGTTTTACCAACCTGCTTACATTTTTCCGCCTCTAGTTCTTCTTTCAAGGGTGATCTCCAAGATCATATTGGAACAATTGTATGTGTTTCTGATAGCACCAATATGGCCTCACAGGTTTTGGTATGCAGATCTTGTCTGGGTGTCCAGTTGCCAACCTTGGCCACTTCCTTTAAGGCCAGACCTTCTGTCTCAAGGGCCGTTTTTCCATCAGGATCTCAAATCGCTAAATTTGAAGGTATGGAAATTGAACGCTTAGTACTTAGTCATAGAGGTTTTTCTGACTCGGTGATTAATACTATGCTAGCGGCTCGTAAGTCTGTTTCAAGGAAGATTATCGCGTTTGGAAAACCTATATTTCATGATGTTTTTCTCATAAATTCTCTTGGCATTCTTTTAGGATTCCTAGAATTTTACAGTTTCTTCAGGATGTATTAGATAAAGGTTTGTCTGCAAGTACCTTGAAGGGACAAATCTCTGCTCTTTTCATTTTATTTCATAAAAAGATTGCTAAACTGCCTGATATTCACTGTTTTGTTCAGGCTTTGGTTCGTATTAAGCCTGTTGTGAAATCAATCTCTCCTCCTTGGAGTCTTAATCGGGAACTACCTAATAAAGTTATGCGCTGCGTGTGGATTTATACTGTTTTCTCTCCCTTTAAGACTGTGCATGTGGTGTGACTTTACCCACTAAAGGTTGTGTGTGCCTGCTCCTTTAAGACTGTGTGAGCAGGTGGTGAGGTGCCCTTTAAGACTGCACTAGGTGTGCATGGTGTGAGCTGATCCTTTATCGCTGTTTGTGTATGGTGCAAGTTGTGAGTGCGGTGTGTTTGCGCATGTGCCCCTGTATGGATGCACACCATCGATCCCTTTAGAACTGTGTGTGCTTACCCACTAAAGGATGTGTGTGCCTTACCCTTTAAGGCTCTGTACATAGGTGTCGAGCTGCCCTTTACGGTTGCACTGCGTGAACATTACTGTGATCTGTCCCTTTAAGGCTCTGTACGTATGTGTCGAGCTGCCATTTACTGTTGCGCTATGTGTACACATTACTGTGATGTGCCCCTTTAAGGCTCTGTGCGCAGGTGTCGAGCGGCCCTCTACGGTTGCACTGCGTGAACATTACTGTGATCTGTCCCTTTAAGGCTCTGTACGTAGGTGTCGAGTTGCCCTTTACTGTTGCGCTGTGTGAACATTACTGTGATCTGTCCCTTTAAGGCTCTGTACGTATGTGTCGAGCTGCCCTTTACTGTTGCGCTGTGTGAACATTACTGTGATCTGCCCCTTTAAGACTGTGTGCATAGGTGCCAAGCTGCCCTTTACGTTTGCGCTGCGTGAACATTACTGTTATATGTCCCTTTAAGACTGTGCACGCCGGTTCCAAGCTGACCTTTAAGGTTGCGCTGCGTGAACATTACTGTGATCTGTCCCTTTACGGCCGTGTGCGTGTGATGCAAGTTGTCCCTTTAAAGTCTGTAAGTGCTCTAGGTGTGTGTGTGTGTGCGTGCACATGCCACTGTCCTGTTAAGACAGAGCGTCCCTTTAAGGCTGTGTGTGTTGCGTGTGGATTCATACTATCGATCTCTTTAAAAGTGTGTGTGTTTACCCACTAAAGCAGGGGTCAGCAACCTTGGGCCCCCAGATGTTTTGGAACTACATTTCCCATGATGCTGAGACACGGTTTAGGCTGTCTGAGCACAATGGGAAATGTAGTACTAGAACATCTGGGGGCCCAAGGTTGCTGACCCCTGCACTAAAGGATGTGTGTGCCTGCCCCTTTAAGACTGTGATCATGTGCTGAGCAGCCCTTTAAAGTTGTGTGGCGTGAACATTACTGTCATCGTTCCCTTTAAGGCTCTGCGCAGGTATCGATCTGCCCTTTAAGGTTTCGCTGCGTGAACATTACTGTGATCTGTCCCTTGAAGGCTCTGTCCGCAGGTGCTGAGGTGCCCTTTAAGGTTGCGCTGCCTGAACATTACTGTGATCTGTCCCTTGAAGGCTATGTGCTTGTTCTTCAAGTTGGCCCTTTAAAGGCTGTGAGTGCTCTGTATGTTTGTATGCGTGCACGTGCCACTGTCTTGTTAAGACAGCATTCCTTTAAGGCTGCGTGTATCACGTGTGGATGCATACTATCGCTCCCACTAAAGGTTGTGTGTGCCTGCCCCTTTACGACTATGTGAGCAGGTGCCAAGCTGCCCTTTAAAGTTGCCCTGCGTGAACATTACTACGAACTGTCCCTTTAAGACGGTGTGCTGTGTGGGTTTTTGCCTGTTCCTTTAAGACTGTGTGACCAGGTGCTATACTGCCCTTTAAGGCTGTGATGTGTGAGCATTATTTTCTAAGCAGTTTGTATGGTAGGTACTGACAGGGCTGTTTTAAGTGTCTGTGTACAGTAAACGGTTACAAATGTATAAAAACCCGTAGACTGAGGGTTTGATACAATGGGGCATATTTGAAGACTCGCCAGAAACAGCAGTTATGAAGCAGCGGTCACAAAGACCGCTGCTCCATAACCTGTCAGCCTGCTCTGAGCAGGCGGACAGACATCGCCACAATACAACCCGATTTAGTACGATCGGGTTGATTGCCACCTCCTGCTGGCGGCCTATTGGCCGCGAGTCTGCAGGGGGTGGCGTTGCACCAGCAGCTCTTGTGAGCTGCTGGTGCAATGCTGAATACGGCGAGCGTATTGCTCGCCGTATTCAGCGAGGTCTGGCGGACCTGATCCGCACTGTCGGATCAGGTCCGCCAGACCTTGATAAATATGCCCCATCGTATCATGTAGGTGAGCAGAGCTGGCTGGCTATGGAAAGTCTATGGGGGAAACAGGGACTTTATACCCCAAAATATGGCTCCCCTTTTTGTTCCTGGAGACACAAACACTGCAGTATTGTTGGTAGTACTCATCTAAACCCCCATACCAGTTTTTGAAGTAAAATAATGCAATATGGGCGAGAAAATAATTTAGAATGCTAAACTCAGATTTTACCGAAAGTGGAGAACATATAATATGAAAATCATTGCTAATGCAAGACAAAGGTACAAAAAATGATTATACTGCGTGCACTTCACAAACCATGGTGGCTTACATAAGAATTCATTGCACAAAACCCATAGTTAGATAAAGGTTGTTCAAAATTCCATGCATATAGATCTTTAAAGGTATAGTCCTTCTAATTATACTGAGCACTTAGTGCACACTACATGCTTAGATAGCTGTATATTAAACACCAATGTTCTCACTGGGCACTCCAGAGTAGGACAGTGTTTATAGAACGTTCCATATGAGACCCAGTAATGGTCAAAAGCATTAACTCCTGATTGATAGAAAAGGAAAGCCATACCAAATCCTTAGATGCCGTCTTCCTTTTCAGTGAACGTTAGGATCACCGCTCATTACTGAAGCATACCTTCAATCCTCTATCATCACCGTGCACCAGGACACTTCTGCAATTACAAAGAAGACCTCCTTGTTCCTTTTTTTAGTTGTGGTGCCTCCTCTCGTTACCGCTGTTCAGCAAGTTAATGCAAGAACGATCCAACCACCTGCGAGACACGGTTAAAACAGCAAGTCTCTAGCAGTCAGAACTCTCATGCCGTGCGGACGTGTCTGTGTTTACAGTAATGAGCGGTGATCCTAATGTGCACTAGAAAGGAAGACGGCTCCTAAAGGGATGTGTATGACTCTCCTTTTCTATCAATCAGATGTTAATGCTTTTGACCGTTACTGGATCTTATATTACTTTATCCACAGTGAACGTGATAAATTTTAAAAAAACTGTTTAGTGGTTTGAAATTTTTCAAATGTGGTAGAACAGCCATTTACCTATATTACACGTCTAACCAGTGAGAGAAACCTCAACAGTTTTTCATATTTTATAGAGATTTTTCATGAAGGTGGATAAAATAACTTAATCACCATAAACTACTTTGTAGTTAATTTATGCTTCAATGATATAAACTCAAGGGACAATTCTATGTACCCAAAAAATAAAAAACCTAACCTTACCTGAAAAATAAACAAACCTACCATTATAGAAAATAAAAACAAATACTATTACAGAAAAAAAACACATGCCTATTCTAAAACCCCCACTTAAAAAACTACCTTGAAATTAAAAACCTGTACTAACACTAAACTACCCTTAAAATGGTCTTTTGTAGGGCATTGCCCTAAAGTGATTTAGCTATTCTTCAAATTAAAAAAAAAACACCACCAATCTACAAGTTTTATTTTTATTTGAAAAAGAGCTAAATCACTTTAGGGCAATGCCCTACAAAAGACCCTTTTTAATGGCTATTGCTGTAGTTTAGTGTTAGCATTGTGTTTTTTATATTTTGGGGTGGGTTTTTAGAATAACTGTTTATTTCTATTTTTGGTTGTTGTTTTTTTCTGTAATGGTAGGTTTTCTATTATCTGTAATGGTAGGTTGTTCTTTTTTTTCTGTAATAGTAGGTTTGTTTATTTTTCAGGTAAGGTTAGGGTTTTATTTTTAAAGGTAAGATTAGGTTTGTTATTTTTGGGGCAACTTAGAGGGTGTTAGGTTGGGGGTTTAGATGTTGGGGGGTATTTTGCATTGGGGTTGTGGAGGTTTAGGGGTTAATAGTGTAAGGTTTTTGTTTGTAATGTGGGGGTGTGGCAGTTTAGGGGTTACTAGTGAAGTTTAGTGCAATTGTTTTCCCCCGGCAAAACTGAAAGGTAGCGTAATAATTTTTTTAATGCGATTTGTGTTTGAGCAATCGTATTTACTTTAAACTTGTAATACAAGCTCAACGCCGCCCATAGAAAATATGAGTATTGTAAACTACCACGAGTTTGCACAAACAAATTTTCAGTAATTTTAAAGAGAGTGACATTGTAATATGGATTTGAGCGAGAAGAACTCTGCAATCGCGTTTACGCTCCTCGCGCTTCACTCATAATCTGATCCAAAATGTTTAATTACGCTTATTTAAAAATAAATAAAAAATAAACGGCTAGATTACGAGTTTTGCGGTATGAGTGAAAAAGCAGCGTTATGGGTTATAACGCTGCTTTTTCACTACTGCTGCTATTAAGAGTTTTGTCAAAAAAGCTGTGCCGCACATTTTTTTGGCCGTAACGCAAATTAACTTACAATTTGCATAAAGTCTTTTTTCAACGGGACTTCCATAGTGCCGATATTACAAGCTTTTTCTGGGAGGCCAAAAAGTGAGCGGTACAGCCTATACCGCAAGATTCGTAACGCAATCTAAAGTCAGTAGTTATGAGTTTTATGCTACAAAGCTATAGCATAAAACTCATAACTAAAGTGCTAAAAAGTACACTAACACCCATAAACTACCTATTAACCCCTAAACCGTGGCCCTCCCGCATCGCAAACCCCTAACCCTAACACCCCCTAACTTTAATATAATTAAAATAAATCTAAATAAAACCTACTATTAATAACTAAATAATTCCTATTTAAAACTAAATACTTACCTGTAAAATAAACCCTAAGCTAGCTCCAATATAACTAATAATTACATTGTAGCTAGCTTAGGTTTTATTTTTATTTCACAGGCAAGTTTGTATTTATTTTAACTAGGTAGATTAGTTAGTAAATAGTTATTAACTATTTACTAACTACCTAGCTAAAATAAATTCAAATTTACCTGTAAAATATAACCTAACCTGAGTTACACTAACATCTAACCTTATACTACAATTAAATAAATTACATTTATTAAATACAATTACCTAAATTACACACAAAAAAACACTTAATTACATAAAATAAAAAAATAAATTATCAGATATTTAAACTAATTACACCTAATCTAATAGCCCTATCAATATAAAAAAGCCCCCCAAAATAAAAAAACCTAGCCTAAACTAAACTACCAATAGCAATTAAAAGGGCCTTTTGCGGGGCATTGCCCCAAAGAAATCAGCTCTTTTTATCTGTAAAAAAAATACAAAACAGTATAACCCACCACCCACACAACCAAACCCCCAAATAAAATCCTAACTAAAAAAACCTAAGCTCCCCATTGCCCTGAAAGGGTAATTTGGATGGGCATTGCCCTTAAAAGGGCATTTAGCTCTTTTTCAGTGCCCAAACCCTAACCTAAAAATAAAACCCACCCAATAAATCCTTAAAAAAACCTAACACTAACCCCTGAAGATCCACTTACAGTTTTGAAGACCGGACATCCATCCTCAACGAAGCCGGGAGAAGTCTTCATCCAAGCGGCAAGAAGTCCTTAACAAAGCCGGGAGAAGTCTTCAAGCCGGCAGAAGTGGTCCTCCAGATGGACAGAAGTCTTTATCCAGACGGCATCTTCTATGTTCATCCATCTGGCTCGGAGCGGCTCCATCTTCAAGACATCTGGCGTGGAGCATCCTCTTCAATCAAAGTCTTCCAGAATGAAGGTTCCTCTAAGTGACGTCATCCAAGATGGTGTCCCTTAAATTCCGATTGGCTGATAGAATTCTATCAGCCAATAGGCATTAAAGGTGAAAAAATCCTATTGGCTGATGTAATCAGCCAATAGGATTGAGCTTGCATTCTATTGGCTGATTGGAACAGCCAATAGAATGTGAGCTCAATCCTATTGGCTAATTGGATCAGCCAATAGGATTTTTTCACCTTTTAATTCCGATTGGCTGATAGAATTCTATCAGCCAATCGGAATTCAAGGGCGATATTGGGGGCGGCAGATTAGGGGTTAATAAATGTAGGTAGGTGGCGGCGATGTTAGGGCTGGCAGATTAGGGGTTAATTAACTAGTGTTTGCGAGGCGGGAGTGCAGCAGTTTAGGGGTTAATATGTTTATTATAGTGGCGGCAATGTCTGGAGCGGCAGATTAGGGGTTAATAAGTATAAGATTAGGGGTGTTTAGACTCGGGGTTCATGTTAGGGTGTTAGGTGTAAACATAAATTTTGTTTCCCATAGGAATCAATGAGGTTGCGTTACTGAGCTTTACTCTGCTTTATTGCAGGTGTTAGACTTTTTTCAGCCGACTCTCCCCATTGATGTCTATGGGGAAATCGTGCACAGTCTTGAACACTTATCTTCTGGATATAGACGTCTCTTTAGCAGTCATTTTGACACAATTTTTTACACAACTAGCTGAAGGACCCCAATGGCAAAAATGCCCCCATCCTAACTACACCAAAGCAAACACCCGTTTTACAAAGTTTACTCTCAAACCTCCTTTATCCTCCAATGCATTAACGAATGATTACCTGTGACCCCTCACTGTAACCTGCTACTGTCTTAGGGTATCTTACTTTTCTGGCCCCCTCCACAATATACACATTTAACCATTACCATTCTGCAACCAAAAGAACCTTAACCTAATATCCTCTACCAACCAGGTGACCACCTAACATTCCAACTAATGGATCCACTAATCTTACATCTACTACCCTAGAGAGACCTTTATTGAAAATCACCACAAGAGCTTAAACCCTCAAATCCAAGTGTAAAATATGTTCCTACCTTAATTCATGCTCCAGTGTTGGCCTGTTTTTTGTTCTGTTTTAATTGAAGCTTAAATCCTCATCTGGATCTGATGGGGTCTTCTAGAAGTAGGTGTCTTTTGCATTAGATCAAGTTACAGTCTAGTGTCTCCTGTGTGCTTGCAGGTAGATGTTTGCCTAATTTCCATGGGAGGAGAGTCCATTGCTTCATTCATTACTTGTGGGAATTAAGAACCTAGCCACCAGGAGGAGGCAAAGACACCCCAGCCAGAGGCTTAAATACCTAGCCCACACTCCCCTCATCCCCCAGTCATTCTTTGCCTTTCATCACAGGAGGTTGGCAGAGAAGTGTCAGAAGATTTGGAGAAGTCTCTTATGGAGGGTAGTACTCTTCAAAATGGGACTGGAGTTTTAAGTAGTCCTGTCAGCCTCTCAGTGAGAGCATGGATGAATGTTAGAGTCCAGAGATGCAGGAAGAGTCTTTTTGCAAAACCATCCCAACTCAGTTTAACAGCTCCATAAGCAAACAGTGTTGACGAGTTTCGCTGCCTGCTTTTCTGCTCTCAAGTCCATGTCAGGAGCAATGCTACTACCCTGTCGCACTTGAAAGGCCGTGTGCCTGTTCCACTGCATAGATTCTGGTAAGATTGTTTTATTTATACACGTATGATAACGTAAGAAGACAGGGTCATAGTGTGTCTCCTTTTATCTTTATAGAATCAAGGGTAATACCCTCGAAAAGGGAGTTATGGAACAGGGGGGATCTATACATAATATTATTTATTGTGTTTTATTGCTGCGTCATGTGTGAGATGAGACTCTGTCAGTGTGTGAACAGTCAGTTTCTTAGCGAGAGAACGATGCAGGTCCTTTTTTGGTGTGTTTTCTCTCTAGTGCAAGGGCGGTCCTGCATGACAATCCATGTGACTGGGTGTGGCCTCTTTAACTTCCTCTTTCTTGACCGGCGGTTATAGGAGACAAAGCTGTTTCTCTGTGGTTCGGGTCAAAGGAGGTGGTGAGTGCCCCGGCCATTGGGATATAAAGGTGCCATTTAATTTTTATCTATTTCTTAGCTATGGAGGACTCTGATATGTTAGAAGGTACTCCCTCTTTAATTAAACCTAATCTCTGTCTCTATTGTGAGGAGGTTCCGGTTGATCCGTCTGTTCATCTCTGTTCCACATGCTTTGATAAAATTGCAATATCTGAAAAGAATAAGATATTTAGTACAAACGAGCCGTCCACCTCTGAAGGTTCTCTGTCCCGAGAGGTGCATTCCCTACACTCGTCTTCGATTGCACATGCAGCTCCCCAGGGCATTACTAATCCTCCTGCAGGTGGGGCCCTTTGGCCGCCAGATTTCGCTGATCAGTTACAAACGGCGGTTTCTGTAGCCTTTAATTCCTTACCACGCCCTACTAAGCGCAAGCAAAGGGTGAATCAGAGCTATTTGTCCCAGGGGTCATCTACTCCGCTGGATGTCTGACAGATTATCAGCAGATGAGGATGACTCTTCGGAGGACGTTCTTATTGGGTCGGAATCAGCGACTTCTAAGCCTCCGTCTACGGAGTAGCCAGATTTTAAATTTAAGATGGAGCATCTGCGCTTTCTGCTGAAGGAGGTGCTTGCTACGCTGGAGGTTCCTGAACCGAAACTGCTGGAGGAACCTTCGATCTCTAAGCTAGATAGGGTATACGAGGACAGGGTGGTGCCTCAGGCTTTTCTGGTCCCTGTTAAAATGGCTAATATTAGGAATGATTGGGAGAAACTTGGTTCATCCTTTTCCCCTTCTACTAATTTTAAAAAGCTGTTCCCCGTTACGGACTTGCAGCTTGAGCTGTGGGGGGCCATTCCTAAGGTGGATTGTGCTATCTCCATGCTCGCTATGAGAACGACTACCCCGCTCGAAGACAGCTCTTCGTTCAAGGAGTCCATGGATAAAAAATTGGAGTCCATGTTGAGAAAGATGTTCCAACTCATGGGGTTCATTTTTCAACCGGCAGCAGCGGTCACTGCGGTGGCTGGTACGGCTACCTATTGGTGTGGCGCTCTGTCAGCTATGGTCGAGGTGGATACTTCCCTTGATGAGATTCAGGAACGAATTAAGGCCTTAAGGGTAGCTCATTCATCTGTGATGCAATATGCAGATTATTCGCCTGAATGCCAAGACATCAGGTTTTTCTGTTTTAGCCCGTAGGGCTCTGTGGTTAAAGTCGTGGTCTGCTGACATGACTTCCAAGTCTAGATTACTTTCCCTCCCGTCTAAAAGAGAGGTTCTTTTTGGTCCAGGCATGGACTCCATCATATCCACAGTCACGAGTAGTCAAAGGGATCTTGGAAGCCAGCTAACTCTTGGAACAAAACCAAGAAGAGTAAGAAGCCCACCGAGACAAAATCGGCATGAAGGGGCGGCCCCTGATCAGTTTCTGGATCGCGTAGGGGGCAGGCTTTCTCTATTTGCAGAGGCCTGGATAAGAGACGTTCAGGACCCTTGGGTTCTGGAGGTCGTTGCCTAGGGTTACAGGATAGAGTTCAAGACTCATCTGCCCAGAGGCAGATTCCTCCTGTCAAACCTATCATCAAGTCCAGAAAAGATAGACGCCTTCCTAGGATGCGTGAGGGATCTCTCCTCTCTCTAAGTAATCGTCCCACTCCCTCTAGCAGAAAGTGGTCTGGGGTATTAGTTAAACCTTTTCATGGTCCCAAAGAAGGAAGGGCACATTTCACCCAAGTCTGGACTTAAAGTGTCTAAACAAGTTTCTGTCAGTCCCATCGTTCAAAATGGAGAGGATAAGGTCAATTCTGCCCCTAGTTCAAGAGGGACAGTTCATAATTTGGATGTGGTTCTGGCCTTGAAGTTTTATCTTCAGGCCAGGAAGGAGTTCAGACAGACTTAGGGGGATATTTATCAAAGGTATGTCGGACCTGATCCGACAGTGCGGGTCAGGTCCGACATACCTCGCTGTATGCGGAGAGCAATACGCTCTCCGTATTCAGCATTGCACCAGCAGCTCACAAGCAACGCCGCCCCCTGCAGACTCGCGGCCAATCGCCCGCCAGCAGGGGGTGTCAATCAACCCGATCGTACTCGATCGGGTTGAATTCCGCGATTCCTGTCCACCTGCTCAGAGCAGGCGGACAGCGTTATGGAGCAGCGGTCTTTGTGACCGCTGCATCATAACTGCTGTTTCTGGCGAGTCTGAGGACTTGCCAGAAACACAGGCCCTCAAGCTCCATCTGGAGCTTGATAAATGGGCCTTTTAGTCTTATTTGTGGTATATTTGCGGAAGCGCAGGGGGCAGAGGGCCTCTGCCACTTCACTGTCTTTTTGGTTGAGGAACATGATCTGTCTGGCCTATGAGATAGGGGGATTACGGCTCACTCAACTAAGGCTGTGGCCTCTTCTAGGGCCTTTAAGAACGAGGCCTCTATGGAGCAGATCTGTAAGGCGGCCACTTGGTCTTCTTTACATACTTTTGCAAGATTTTACAAATTTGATGTTTTTTCTTCGATGGAAGCAGCTTTTGGGAGATAAGTTCTGCAGGCTGTGGTGCCCTCAGTTTAGGGTTCGCCTCCTTTTGCCCTCCTGTTTTTTTTTCATTCAGTGTCCTCTAGAGCTTGGGTATTTGTTCCCACAAGTAATGAATGAAGCAGTGGACTCTCCTCCCATTAAGATGGAAAACACAAATTATGCTTACCTGATAATTTAATTTCCATCTGTGGGAGGAGAGTCCACTGCTCCCGCCCGTTTCTCCGGTGGATGGACCTAAATTTATTTGTATTCTTCTGGCACCATTTATAGCCTGATATTTCTCCTACTGTTCCTTGTTCCTTTAGCAGAATGACTGGGGGATGAGGGGAGTGGGGAAGGTATTTAAGTCTTTGCCTCCTCCTGGTGGCCAGGTTCTTAATTCCCACAAGTTATGAATGAAGCAGTTGACTCACCTACCACAGATGGAAATGAAATTATCAGGTAAGCATAATTTATGTTTTTAACCATCACCTTTTATCTGACTCACTAAACCTAAATAGTCCACCAGGCCCAATCATATGTAGAATTAAAATATGCATTAAAAACAATGCATCACTTTCAAGCTCTTTGAAGAATTTGCTTTGAATTATGTGTAAATTGTAGCAATGTTTGCAACAATCTGAATGGAAGACAATGAGGAGCAACTGTAAATATGGACCATGTGAAAAATCTTCCAGCAGCCATTGAGCCATTGTTATCAAAGTTGCCTCTAGTAAACAGTCTTTTATCAAATACTTAGTACTTTCTCAAGATTATATATATATATATATATATATATATATATATACACACACAGTCATGGCACCCCTGCATTTCTGTCAGATAATGCACCACTTCATCCAGAAATTTGTTGCAATTACAAATGTTTAGGCATTCTCATGTTTATTTCTTTTGTTTGTATTAGTATGACACAAAAAAGTGGGAAAAAAAAAATGAAACGGACACATTTCACGAACAACTCAAAAAACTAACTGGAATCAATTGCTTCCTGTAACCATCAATAACTTCTTACACCTCTCTACTGGAATTTTGGACCACTCTTCTTTCACCGACTGCTCTAGTTCTCTCAGATTGTAAGGGTTCCTATTCCCAACTGCTGTTTTGAGATCTCCACAGGTGCTCTATGGGATTCAGATCTGCACTCATTGCTGGCCAGTTCAGTACACTCTAGCACTTAAACCATTTTTGGGTGCTTTTTTGTTGTGTACTTTGGGTCATTGTCCTGTTGTAAGACCCATGACCTCTGATGGAGACCCAACTTTCTGACACTGGGCCCTACATTGCACCACAGAATTATTTGGTAGTCTTTAGATTTCATAATTCCATGCACACAGTCAAGACATCCAGTGCCTGAAGCAGCAAAGCAACCCCAAAACATCAGTGAACCTCCACCATGTTTGACTGTAGGGACTGTATTCTTTTCTTTAAAAGCCTTGTTTCTTTTTCTGAAAACAGTAGATGGGCTTTACTAAAAAGCTGTAATTTTGTTTTGTCTGTCCACAGCACATTTTCCCAAAAGGATTTTGGCTTCTTCGGGTAAGTTTTGGCAAACTCCAATCTGGCTTTTTTATGTTTGTGCCAGCAGTGGGGTCCTCCTGGGTCTCTTACCATAGCGTCCCTTTTCATTCAGATAGCAACGTGTGTATGTATGTGTGTGTGTATATATATGTGTGTGTATATATATATATATGTGTGTGTATATATATATATATATATATATATATATATATATATATATATACATACATACATACATACATACATACATACACACACACACACACACACACACACACACACACACACACACACACACACACCATAGAAAAAAAAATCCAAAGTGTGACACAGGCTGCACCAAAAACAATATACTTTATTTTACAGCTTAAAAATAGGCTCAGTGGAATGTCTCTTTATTAGAGTACAACTGTGTAGCTGATACATAAACGCCGAATACACTTTCATAAACAAAAATTGCCTGAACAGACGTCTGTTAAATTATATATACTCTATACAAAACATAAATCATTTTGTGGCATGTCTAAATATTGGACAACTAGTACATACACATTAGATGAAACAAACAGTGTATGATATTGTATACTTGGAGCACATAAGTGTCATAGCACGCTCCCTTGAAATGTTCCAATTGTAGACATATGCGTTAATTTAAATATTAGTAGGTATAAGGAGCACTTAGTGCAGCCGCACGCTCCAGATCTATTCACGAAGATATACGCAGACAGTTCCGGTGAAACATAGACTAAGCATCAAATTAGTTTCTTTCATGTAATTAGTTACTGGTGACACTGATAGGAAAAAACGTTTTTTTCTTTCATGTAATTAGCAAGAGTCCATGAGCTAGTGACATATGGGATATACATTCCTACCAGGAGGGGCAAAGTTTCCCAAACCTCAAAATGCCTATAAATACACCCCTCACCACACCCACAATTCAGTTTTACAAACTTTGCCTCCCGTGGAGGTGGTGAAGTAAGTTTGTGCTAGATTCTACGTTGATATGCGCTTCGCAGTAGGCTGGAGCCCGGTTTTCCTCTCAGTGTGCAGTGAATGTCAGAGGGATGTGAAGAGAGTATTGCCTATTTGAATTCAATGGTCTCCTTCTACGGTATCTATTTCATAGGTTCTCTGTTATCGGTCGTAGAGATTCATCTCTTACCTCCCTTTTCAGATCGATGATATACTCTTATGTACCATTACCTCTACTGATTCTCGTTTCAGTACTGGTTTGGCTATCTACTATATGTAGATGAGTGTCCTGGGGTAAGTAAGTCTTATTTTCTGTGACACTCTAAGCTATGGTTGGGCACTTTATTTATAAAGTTCTAAATATATGTCTTTAAACTTATATTTGCCATGATTCAGGATGATCAATATTCCTTATTTCAGACAGTCAGTTGCATTATTTGGGATAATGCATATGAATAATCATTTTTTCTTACTTTAAAAATTGTTTCAATTGACTTTTTTCCCTGTGGACTGTTAGGCTCGCGGGGGCTGAAAATGCTTCAATTTATTGCGTCATTCTTGGCGCGGACTTTTTTGGCGCAAAAAAATCTGTCATTTCCGGCGTCAAACTTGACGCCGGAAGTTGTTCGTGTTTGCGTCATTTTTTTTACGTTTTGCGCCAAAAATGTCGGCGTCACCGGATGTGGCGTCATTCTTGGCGCCAAAAATTTTAAGGCGCCAATAATGTGGGCGTCTTTTTTGGCGCTAAAAAATGTGGGCGTCATTCTTGTCTCCACCTTTTTTTCACATTATTTCAGTCTCATTCTTCATTGCTTCTGGTTGCTAGAGGCTTGTTCATTGGCATTTTTTTCCCATTCCTGAAACTGTCATTTAAGGAATTTGATAAATTTTGCTTTATATGTTGTTTTTTCTTTTACATATTGCAAGATGTCTCACATTGACCCTGGATCAGAATCTACTTCTGGAAAGACGCTGCCTGATGCTGGTTCTACCAAAGTTAAGTGCATTTGTTGTAAACTTGTGGTAACTGTTCCTCCGGCTGTAGTTTGTGATGAATGTCATGATAAGCTTGCTAATGCAGATAGTATTTCCATTAGTAATATACCTTTACCTGTTGCTGTTCCTTCAA
Source organism: Bombina bombina (assembly GCF_027579735.1). Lineage (NCBI taxonomy): Eukaryota > Metazoa > Chordata > Amphibia > Anura > Bombinatoridae > Bombina > Bombina bombina. The sequence continues at coordinate 716,693,689 of NC_069504.1, forward strand.
CATCTAATACTCAGGATGTTCCTGTTAATATAAAATAATTTGTTTCTAAATCTATTAGGAAGGCTATGTCTGTTATTCCTCCTTCCAGTAAACGTAAAAAGTCTTTTAAAACTTCTCATTTTTCTGATGAATTTTTAAATGACCGTCATCATTCTGATTTGTCTGTTTCTGATGAGGATATTTCTGGTTCAGAGGATTCTGTCTCAGATATTGACACTGATAAATCTTCATATTTATTTAAAATGGAATTTATTCGCTCTTTACTTAAAGAAGTTTTAATCGCATTAGAGATGGAGGATTCTAGTCCTCTTGATACTAAATCTACTAAGCGTTTAAATTCGGTTTTTAAACCTCCTATAGTTATTCCAGAAGTTTTTCCTGTCCCTGATGCTATTTCTGAAGTAATTTCTAGGGAATGGAATAATCTGGGTACTTCATTTACTCCTTCTCAAAGGTTTAAGAAATTGTATCCTGTGCCATCTGACAGATTAGAGTTTTGGGACAAAATCCCTAAAGTTGATGGGGCTATCTCTACTCTTGCTAAACGTACTACTATTCCTACAGCAGATAGTACTTCCTTTAAGGATCCTTTAGATAGGAAGATTGAATCCTTTCTAAGGAAAGCTTATTTATGTTCAGGTAATCTTCTTAGGCCTGCTATTTCTTTGGCTGATGTTGCTGCCGCTTCCACTTTTTGGTTGGAGGCTTTAGCACAACAAGTATCAGACCATAATGCTCATAGCATTGTTAAACTTCTTCAACATGCTAATAACTTTATTTGTGATGCCATCTTTGATATCATTAGAGTTGATGTCAGGTATATGTCTTTAGCTATTTTAGCTAGAAGAGCTTTATGGCTTAAAACTTGGAATGCAGATATGACTTCTAAGTCAACTTTGCTTTCTCTTTCTTTCCAAGGTAATAAATTATTTGGTTCCCAGTTGGATTCTATTATTTCAACTGTTACCAGGGGGAAAGGAACTTTTTTGCCTCAGGACAAAAAATCTAAAGGTAAATATAGTGCTGCTAATCGTTTTCGTTCCTTTCGTCAGAATAAGGAACAGAAGCCTGACCCTTCCCCTAAAGGAACGGTTTCTGTTTGGAAACCTTCTCCAATCTGGAATAAATCCAAGCCTTTTAGAAAGTCAAAACCAGCTCCCAAGTCCACATGAAGGTGCGGCCCTCATTCCAGCACAGCTGGTAGGGGGCAGGTTACGATTTTTCAAAGACATTTGGATCAATTCGATTCACAGTCTTTGGATTCAGAGCATTGTTTCATAAGGGTACAGAATAGGTTTCAAGGTAAGGCCGCCTGCGAAGAGATTTTTTCTCTCTCGCATTCCAATAAATCCAGTGAAGGCTCAGGCATTTCTGAAATGTGTTTCAGATCTCGAGTTGGCTGGAGTAATTGTGCCAGTTCCAGTTCTGGAACAGGGTCTGGGGTTTTACTCAAATCTATTCATTGTACCAAAGAAGGAGAATTCCTTCAGACCATTTCTGGATTTAAAGATATTGAATCATTATGTAAGGATACCAACATTCAAAATGGTAACTATAAGGACTATTCTGCCTTTTGTTCAGCAAGGGCATTATATGTCCACAATAGATTTACAGGATGCATATCTTCATATTCCGATTCATCCAGATCACTTTCAGTTTCTGAGATTCTCTTTTCTAGACAAGCATTACCAGTTTGTGGCCCTTCCGTTTGGCCTAGCAACAGCTCCAAGGATCTTTTCAAAGGTTCTCGGTGCCCTTCTCTCTGTAATCAGAGAACAGGGTATTGCGGTATTTCCTTATTTGGACGATATCTTGGTACTTGCTCAGTCTTCACATTCTGCAGAATCTCATACGAATCAACTTGTGTCGTTTCTTCAAAGACATGGTTGGAGGATCAATTTACCAAAGAGTTCATTGATTCCTCAGACAAAGGTAACCTTTTTGGGTTTTCAAATAGATTCAGTGTCCATGACCTTGTCTCTAACAGAAAAGAGACGTCTGAAATTGGTTTCAGCCTGTCGAAACCTTCAGTCTCAATCATTCCCTTCGGTAGCTTTATGCATGGAAATTCTAGGTCTCATGACTGCTGCATCGGACGCGGTCCCCTTTGCTCGTTTTCACATGCGACCTCTTCAGCTTTGTATGCTGAACCAATGGTGCAGGGATTATACAAAGATATCACAATTAATATCCTTAAATCCCAATGTACGACACTCTCTGACGTGGTGGATAGATCACCATCGTTTAGACAAGGGGCTTCCTTTGTTTGTCCAACCTGGACTGTGATCTCAACAGATGCGATTCTGTCAGGTTGGGGAGCTATATGGGGATCTCTGACAGCGCAGGGGGTTTGGGAATCTCAGGAGGCGAGATTACCAATCAACATTTTGGAACTCCGTGCGATTTTCAGAGCTCTTCAGTTCTGGCCTCTTCTGAAGAGAGAATCGTTTATTTGTTTTCAGACAGACAATGTCACAACCGTGGCATATGTCAATCATCAGGGTGGGACTCACAGTCCTCAGGCTATGAAAGAAGTTTCTCGGATACTTGTATGGGCGGAATCCAGCTCCTGTCTAATCTCTGCGGTTCACATCCCAGGTGTAGACAATTGGGAAGCGGATTATCTCAGTCGCCAGACATTACATCCGGGCGAATGGTCCCTTCACCCAGAGGTATTTCTTCAGATTGTTCAAATCTGGGGACTTACAGAAATAGATATGATGGCCTCTCATCTAAACAAGAAACTTCCCAGGTATCTGTCCAGATCCAGGGATCCTCAGGCGGAAGCAGTGGACGCGTTGTCACTTCCTTGGAATTATCATCCTGCCTATATCTTTCCGCCTCTAGTTCTTCTTCCAAAAGTGATTTCCAAAATTCTAATGGAACGTTCGTTTCTACTGCTGGTGGCTCCAGCATGGCCTCACAGGTTTTGGTATGCGGATCTTATTCGGATGGCCAGTTGCCAACCTTGGACTCTTCCGTTAAGACCAGACCTTCTATCTCAAGGCCCTTTTTTCCATCAGGATCTCAAATCATTAAATTTGAAGGTATGGAAATTGAACGCTTGATTCTTAATCATAGAGGTTTCTCTGACTCAGTAATTAATACTATGATACAGGCTCGTAAATCTGTGTCTAGGAGGATTTATTATCGAGTCTGGAAGACTTATATTTCTTGGTGTTCTTCTCATAAATTCTCCTGGTATTCTTTTAGAATTCCTAGAATTTTACAGTTTCTTCAGGATGGTTTGGATAAAGGTTTGTCTGCAAGTTCCTTGAAAGGACAAATCTCTGCTCTTTCTGTTCTTTATCACAGAAAGATTGCTAATCTTCCTGATATTCATTGTTTTGTACAGGCTTTGGTTCGTATCAAACCTGTCATTAAATCAATCTCTCCTCCTTGGAGTCTTAATTTGGTTCTGAGGGCTATACAAGCCCCTCCGTTTGAACCTATGCATTCTTTGGACATTAAATTACTTTCTTGGAAAGTTCTGTTCCTTTTGGCCATCTCTTCTGCTAGAAGAGTTTCTGAGTTATCTGCTCTTTCTTGTGAATCTCCTTTTCTGATTTTTCATCAGGATAAGGCAGTGTTGCGGACTTCATTTAAATTTTTACCTAAGGTTGTGAATTCTAACAACATTAGTAGGGAAATTGTTGTTCCTTCATTGTGTCCTAATCCTACGAATTCAAAGGAGAGATCTTTACATTCTTTGGATGTAGTAAGAGCTTTGAAATATTATGTTGAAGCTACTAAAGATTTTAGAAAGACTTCTAGTCTATTTGTTATCTTTTCTGGGTCCAGAAAAGGTCAGAAGGCCTCCGCCATTTCTTTGGCGTCTTGGTTAAAGTCTTTGATTCATCATGCTTATGTGGAGTCGGGTAAATCCCCGCCTCAAAGGATTACGGCTCATTCTACTAGGTCAGTTTCTACTTCCTGGGCGTTTAGGAATGAAGCTTCTGTTGATCAGATTTGCAAAGCAGCAACTTGGTCTTCTTTGCATACTTTTACTAAATTCTACCATTTTGATGTGTTTTCTTCTTCTGAAGCAGTTTTTGGTAGAAAAGTACTTCAGGCAGCTGTTTCAGTTTGATTCTTCTGCTTATAATTTCAGTTTTTTTCATTATTAAGATTAAAACTTTTGTTTTGGGTTGTGGATTATTATTTTTCAGCGGAATTGGCTGTCTTTATTTTATCCCTCCCTCTCTAGTGACTCTTGCGTGGAAGTTCCACATCTTGGGTATTTATTATCCCATACGTCACTAGCTCATGGACTCTTGCTAATTACATGAAAGAAAACATAATTTATGTAAGAACTTACCTGATAAATTCATTTCTTTCATATTAGCAAGAGTCCATGAGGCCCACCCTTTTTTTGTGGTGGTTATGATTTTTTTATATAAAGCACAATTATTCCAATTCCTTATTTTGATGCTTTCGCTCCTTTTTTATCACCCCACTTCTTGGCTATTCGTTAAACTGAATTGTGGGTGTGGTGAGGGGTGTATTTATAGGCATTTTGAGGTTTGGGAAACTTTGCCCCTCCTGGTAGGAATGTATATCCCATACGTCACTAGCTCATGGACTCTTGCTAATATGAAAGAAATGAATTTATCAGGTAAGTTCTTACATATGTTATTTCCCGTATTGGAGCAAAGTTACCCTGAAAACCTCCTTCCTTGAGGTCTTTCCCAGGACCCTATGTCTGGGCTGTGTAATTACCACTGGTACTGTGCCTTTACTTTTGACGAGTGTAATCCATCACAGCAGCGATTTAGCTCATCTCCTGCGTCCGCTTGTGAGCACTTGTTCCCACTCGCCTAACGTACATACATCGAATGGAGGGCTTGGTTCACCTCAAACCATTAGCCCACAGGTGAGTATCGATTGCAGAATTGATGATGCGTTTCGCCCCTCCCCTCAATGAGCCGTCTTTGGGGCTTCGTCATATAGCAATCTGGTTCCATCTCCTGACTTAAATAGCCCTTAGTTGCAACTTGCTTAGGAGGGTGGAGTTGAAAAAAATCACTTTGCTGCATAACATGACATTCAGTGAGGAGAAAAACATTTACAAAAGTACATAATACTTATGTACTACTAAATATACTTTAGCTTGCTTTAGACTATATATATATATATATATATATATATATATATATATATATATATATATATATATATATATATATATATATTTCAAGCGATGGTGTAAGTGCACTCTCACCAACTTATGCAACTTGTCAGGGTGCTGTAAGATAATAGATAAACTGTAGCAAAGAAGCACTCACTGAACGATTCCAACTGTGACAAAAGACTTTAATTCAAACGAGTGACGTTTCGGGACAATAGCAGTCCCTTCCTCTGACAAGCTAACAATGTGAAAAAGCAGGCCTTAAATAGGCTCCAAAAATACCCTCCCCATAAGTGTGACCAATCATGGTCAAGGTAACAAAACCTATCTTACCCAGTAACAAATAGTAATCGATATTACAATAGTGCAAAACAAGTTAATCAAGTGAGTTAAAACATAGGGCCCCGTGTTGCTAATAGAGTGGGGGGAATAATCTCAGTCCAACCATTTATAATAAGCTGCTAAACGACTATAAACAAAGTAAAGAAATGAAGAAACAATATAATGAGAGGATCGTAATCCAACCAATCAGTGTGGTCCCAGTCATGTAGATCGTAATTCCACCAATGGGCAGTCATCTGACTTGTGGGAATCATAATAGTACCAATCAGCAGCCTAATAGCATTCTGTATCAGAAGCGTCATACCTCTACGCTCTCCAGATACGCCCACCTGTCACTGAAAATGCCTGTTGCATATAGCAACACAGCAAAAACATCTTGCTAAATCTGACCAGATCGCTGCTTGCCAGTCATGGACAGATGCAGCGATGAGCTCGCCATAGAAATCACAGCGGATTTCCTTCAGAGTTATTGTTAGTATTACCTATATCAGATAACAAAGGCGTTACACAGCCAAACTAATGCTGTCAAAGAGATGGCGAGATCTAACCAATCAGCAGTATGTCCACACCCCCATGGGCGTAACAAGACCATCGCTATGTTATTGTCCGCCTCTATGACTCTATATCAGAAATGATGGGCTAACCTATTAAGATAATCACACCCATCTAGAAGTGACAAGCAGTTTTCATCTAGGACCACACACATTGACGGACCATGGCGAACATGGCTAAATTCGTGTAACATTACCAATAAGTGTTAGTTGTTTATTTCATAACAACAAACTGTGATTCTAATACCTATCTGTTTCTACGGTCGCTGCATGCAGACTCATATTCTGTGCATCAATCAACATCCTAAAAATAAAGTGTAAACAGTGTAAACAGAAACAAATAAACCTATATGTATATATAAAAAGGGGAAACCTATATGCATAAAACCTATATGTATAAAACAACATATAAGCTATTCTATATCCCTAGTGAATAATAACAAAAAAGTGAGTTGTATATCACTGTCGGTTCCTTGTGAGGGCACCGCAAGCTTAGCATCTAACCATAATTGTGGCACAGATTATGGGTTTGGTGTGAGATAGACCACCCAAGCTAGAAAGCAACACGGAGTATACACAAAGTGAAACATACAATTAAATTAAGATAATGTTAAAATTAATTCGTCCATATAATGGACACAATAATACCAACATAATGTTAAGAGAGCCACCTATGGATATTACATAAGGGCAATATAGGACAGAGAAAACAGCATTGTCTTCGGTTACATTGTGCTCTTCAATCAGTCAACTGTATTCAGGGTCTAGAACTATTAGAGGTCAAGAGAACTCAATAAAAAAATATAAATAAAAAAATATAAATAAAAATTAATAATAAATAAATGAATAAAAATAAAAAAGAATGAAAATAAAAATAATAAAATAAAATGATAATAATAATGGTAGAAAAATAAAAGTTAAAAGTAAAAATAATAATAAAGTAAAAATAAAATAAAAATAAATATAAATAAAAATAGATAAAATTAAAATAAATAAAATTAAAAATAAATATAAATAAATAAAATAAGATGATAAATATAAATAAATAAAATAAAATAAATAATAAATGAATAAAATCAAAATAAATGAAGAAAATAAAATAAAATAAACAAAGAATAAACATAAATGAATAAAAATAATGAATATAAATGTAAAATAAAGAAAATAAATATAGATGAAGATAAATAAGATATAAGAAAGACAAGAGAAAAAAGAAGAGGAAACTGAAGAAGAAGAAAAAAGCCAATAGTGGATTAGACAGAAACAGCCACCATACCGATAATGAAAATAAAAAAATAAAAAAGAAACCACAATAAGTATAGATACGAAGGAATCAAGAAGTCAAGTTGGAAAGGAAAGAGAAATAGAGAAAGAGTGAAGACTAGGAACTAATGGATCATGAGCTCTCATTGAAATGGACATCAATATTCATATAGCCTGGGTCTCAGCGTTCATAGATAACATTGCCATCCTGTGTGGGTGTTAAGACCCCTGGGACTGAGGGTACCAAGTTCATAGATCCACCTTGATTCTTTGCGGAGTAGCATGTTATCTCTGTCTCCCCCCCTCCGTGGGGTCGGTACGTGGTCGATCAGTCGAAATCTCAGATCGTTGACAGTGTGGCCTGCCTCCAGGAAGTGCCTTGCGACCGGTTGGTCTGCCTTTTTGTTTCTTATGGCCAAACGAATGCTGGACCTGTGGTTGGCCATTCTCGTCCTTGCATCGTCGGTTGTTTTGCCAATGTAAAATTTCCCGCAAGGGCAGTTCAAAAGATATATTACGTATTGGGTGGTGCAAGTCAGATAGTACTTGATCTCGTATGTCCTGTTGCTTTCAGGATGACGAAAGTGGGAGCCAGTGATCATCCCACTACACGTCACACAGCTAATACAACGGTAGCACCCTTTCTTTTTCGTCCTCAGCCATGTCCTTGCACCCCCTTCTGGATTGACATCTGCTTTCACAAGATGATCCCTCAGATTTCTTCCTCGACGAAACCCTATCCTTGGTGCCTTCCAATTCTTGAAAGGCAGAGTATAGTCTGCTTCAATCAGTTTCCATTCTTCCTTAATCGTATGGGTTAGTGGTATAATATCTGGTGAATATGTGGTCACAAAGGTGAGTTGATCTCCTTGTTTAGATTGGGACTCTTCTCCTGGTTCACTCGTGCATAACACACCTGATTTAATCTCTAGCAGATCCTTATGCTTATATCCTCTCTCCCTAAAGCGCTCTGTCATATCCTGTAGTTGTTCTTCGCACAATACCTCATTGGTATTATTTCTAATCACCCGTTGGTACTGGGCTTTAGGGATATTGTGTATAAGGCTAGGCTGGTGGCAGCTTCTGGCATGCAGTAATGAGTTTCGGTCCGTAGCTTTACGGAACAAAGTTGTACCCAATCTCCCATTCACCTTGAAGACCCTAACATCAAGGTAGTCCACCGTGGAATGACTGATTGTGTGGGTAAATCTAATGGGACTTTCAAGTGTATTCAGATCCTCAATCCATTGTGTTAGGCTATCTTCTCCATCAGACCACACCAGGAACAGGTCGTCTATATATCGACAGTAATACCTGATGTTAACGTTATTGAAGACTCTGAAGGAAATCCGCTGTGATTTCTATGGCGAGCTCATCGCTGCATCTGTCCATGACTGGCAAGCAGCGATCTGGTCAGATTTAGCAAGATGTTTTTGCTGTGTTGCTATATGCAACAGGCATTTTCAGTGACAGGTGGGCGTATCTGGAGAGCGTAGAGGTATGACGCTTCTGATACAGAATGCTATTAGGCTGCTGATTGGTACTATTATGATTCCCACAAGTCAGATGACTGCCCATTGGTGGAATTACGATCTACATGACTGGGACCACACTGATTGGTTGGATTACGATCCTCTCATTATATTGTTTCTTCATTTCTTTACTTTGTTTATAGTCGTTTAGCAGCTTATTATAAATGGTTGGACTGAGATTATTCCCCCCACTCTATTAGCAACACGGGGCCCTATGTTTTAACTCACTTGATTAACTTGTTTTGCACTATTGTAATATCGATTACTATTTGTTACTGGGTAAGATAGGTTTTGTTACCTTGACCATGATTGGTCACACTTATGGGGAGGGTATTTTTGGAGCCTATTTAAGGCCTGCTTTTTCACATTGTTAGCTTGTCAGAGGAAGGGACTGCTATTGTCCCGAAACGTCACTCGTTTGAATTAAAGTCTTTTGTCACAGTTGGAATCGTTCAGTGAGTGCTTCTTTGCTACAGTTTATATATATATATATATATATATATATATATATATACACATATATACACATCATAGGATATTAAGCAATCTCATGAATCATAAATTTGCAACATTGTAACATATTGTTGCATAATTTTGCCAGAGTTTATGTATCGCTACACTGTTGCCAATGGGAGAAATACATGTTTATATATAACTAACTAGTTATTGGCACCACAGCAAAATGCCCCAAAATTCTGGGGAGAAGGTTACAAAGTTATGTTACAAAAAACTTGCAAATTCCAGCTTCTCATTTAAACCCTTTGGTGACAAAGTATTTAAAACATACATCCATTTGGACTCTTTCTGAAGCAGGATTTTTTCAGTTACCTCCCCTCCTCCTGGGCTTCACCTGTTCAATGCCAATAACTGCTAAATCATCAGAATTTGATCCATGTTTCTCTGCAAAATGTCTCCCTATGGGGCTATCTATATTTACATGTTTAATGTCATACCTATGTTCTCTCACTCTCTTTTAATTATCGAGTCGTTTTTCCGATGTAAAATAGCGGACATGAACAGGATAAAAGGTAAATCACCCCTGTAGAGTTGCAGTTGATCCATTGTTTTATTTTAAAACATGGTTTATATCTGTATGGAATGTTTTGGTTCGCACCATATGACTGCAATACACGCCTACCCACGCCTACCCTACCTGACTACCTACCCTAGGCCGACTGCTTGTCAACCAATTTTTGGTGGGGTGCCTCTTACATATTCACTATGGACAAGGGAGTCCTTTAGGCTCAATGCCCTTTTGGCTGTTATTTGGGGGGTAATCAGAGATAATCCCATCTAAGGAAAATTGCCCTAATTTTTATCCCATTGACTATTATATCTGGTGATGACCCTAACTGTGTCATCATCCTTTTTTGATTTTGTTGTAAACAGTATTTCTTGTCTAGAACTTTTCCTGGCAGATAGTTCCTTAGATGGGATTAGACCGCAAGGAATGAGGTTTTCAGGGTAACTTTGGCACAATACCGGAAAAGCTGTAATTTGATGATTACTCTGTGCTGCACAGGAACTGTCTGTTTATAGCTTCGTGAATAGATCTGGAGCGTGCGGCTGCACTAAGTGCTCCTTATACCTACTAACATTTAAATTAATGCATATGTCTACAATTGGGACATTTCAAGGGAGCGTGCTATGACACTTATGTGCTCCAAGTATACAATATCATATACTGTTTGTTTCATCTAATGTGTATGTACTGGTTGTCCAATATTTAGACATGCCACAAAACAATTTGTGTTGTGTAGAGGATGTATAATTTAAGATGTCTGTTCAGGCAATTTTTGTTTTTGCAAGTTTATTCCTCGTTTATGTATCAGCTACACAGGTGTACTCTGATAAAGACACATTCCACTGAGCCTATTTTTAAGCTGTAAAATAAAGTATGTTGTTTTTGGTGCAGCCTGTGTCACACTTTGGCTTTTGTTTAATGTTTTCATTAGCCCTATCTCATTTACTTCTGGTGAAGTTCACCAAAGCCTATTGAGTGCCACCACCTCTGTCAATTTATTTATTTATATATATATATATACTATTTTTAGAATGCAAACTTTATCTAAACTGTTTAGCAACAATTTAATTTGGTTATTTTTTTATTTTTTACAGAAATGTTATGATGGTCATTTCTAATGTCCTTTTGTGCTTGTTGTTTAGGCTCCCATCATGCAGCACACTTGAGGAAACGCAGAGATTTCATCAATGTCACGGTTGGATATTCTGTAATGCTGCCTATTTCCTATACTCTCACTGATGGATCAAAGGGCAAACACCCATCCTTTAAATGGGATCTGAATGGACAACTAATCCTCTTCTACAGTGGTTCTAACTGTACAAATAACAAATATGGAAATCACAGCACTTGCTCCCCTGGAAAAGTTTGTTATTCAACCAGACAAAAAGATTTATATATCTTCTTTCCTGAAAATGGTTCTTTGCTACTGATAAATGTGCAACTTAATGACTCTGGTGTGTATACTTTATCAAGCAGAGATTCTCAAGATATATTACACATAAAGCTCAACATATTTGAATCAGAGCTTCAAAATTCCGGTAAGATGCCACATTTTATAAACTGATTGAATAATTTAAAACTTACTTGCATATAAAATTGTATATAATAATGAAGATGATGGCCCCTATTTATCAAACTGTGTGCAAGCAAGTTGCTGCTGGAATTTGTCTCCATGTTGTATTATAAAAATCACTAAGCAGTGGCATATACTAAATAGAAATCACTGCAAAGTGTATTATCTATTTAAATGGATTTTACCTTATATTTATTTTTAAGCATCATTTGTGCAGTGTTTATTACTTCCTGTCACAGCCCTACAAGGAGGCCTTGGTCTTTACAGGAAGCTTATCTAACATGATGTCATAAAACTTTGAGAGTTGGTTTAGTATTAAAGGGCCATAATACCCAAATGTTTAAACACTTGAAAGTGATGCAGCATAGCTGTAAAAAGCTGACTAGAAAATATCTCCTGAACATCTCTATGTAAAAAAGAAAGATATTTTACCTCAAAAGTTCTTCAGTAGCCACCTCCCATTGTAAAGGATTTCAAAGCAGCATTTTAGTGTGTCTGTCCTGGGACAGCTTAGGGGATGAGCCTCGTGAACTCTCATATTTCACCAATCAGGTAAAGGAAGCTTACTATGAAATCTCATGAGAGTTAAGTCAAATCTCATGAAATCACAGTAAGAGTTCATGACCTCAGCACTGCTGATGCTGATTGGCTGCTGTTCATTTCTTCATTTTTTTTTTTATTTTTACCTGCAGCTGGGAGCAGGTGAAGTATAACTTTTTACACAGAACTTACTCTGCTGAGCTGAGGAGATTGTGAGGTAAAATATCTTCCTTTTTTACATACTGTAGAGATGCTCAGGTGATATTTTCCTGTCAGCTTTTTACAGTTATACTGCATCAGTTTCAAGTGATTTAGCATATGAGTATTATGTCCCTTTAAGTAGATAGTCTAGATAATCAGGGAGCTCATGCTCAGAACTGGCAGAACTTAAGTTTAAAAAATGTTCTACTCATCACACTGAGGGACGGGGCTACTGTTAGAAAGTGCTTATTTCTTTTTAAAGACACGATGAGTCCACGGATTTCATCCTTACTTGTGGGATATTCACCTCCTGGTCAGCAGGAGGAGGCAAAGAGCACCACAACAGAGCTGTTAAAAAGCTCATCCCTTCCCTCCAACTCCAGTCATTCTCTTTGCCTACGTTAGTGATAGGAAGAGGTAAAGTGAGGTGTTAGATTAGATTCTTCAATCAAGAGTTTATTATTTTTAAAGTAGTGCCAGAGTGTGCTACTTTGTTCTAGGGTGTAGCCCATAGTCCACATCAATCTCTACAGTAGAGCTATTGGTGGCTTTAGAGCAATGGGAACTTGTGGGACATAATTCTCACTGCGCCTCCCATGTATTTCATGCTGCCCTATATCCTATAGTCTGAGGTGAAGATTACTCAGCACTTTATTTCTCCACAGGTCAATATTTTCTGGGGACATGAAAACATTCAGAAGTAAAGTGAGCACTAAATTACTGGACAATCACATAATCAAGGGCTAAGAAATAGGGCTCTTAATTGTGATGGGTCACGTAAACTCTCCTAGATGGAGAGGACTATTGGCAGCTGTTTTTATGCAGGCACTGGCAGGAGTTAATTTCAGTTTATGGCTCTGGGGGTGTTTCTCGGCGGTTTTAATTTAGTTATACCGACCGAGAGATGGTTCCATTTTTGACTACTAGGCTAAGGAGATCAAACTGAAAACGTTAATGTGGCGATACTCTAGCACATCAATCATTTGGGACAATATTATATGGTCTCAGGAAATGGTGTATGGGTCACTCTTTTTGGCCTGTAGAGCTACATGACATGCGGTAGCTTAATCGTTCCCAATGTGTCACTGAACAGTTTTAACTAGCTTCCGGTGGCCTATCTTTGCAATAATTAATGGCGACCGGGAGATTGTTTGCTGTGACGCCCACGATGGGCGGAGTTGCTTTTAGTGCAGTTTTGGGCTGCTTTTTCTCTATCTCAGGGCACAGTCAAAAGAGTGCCGGGAGATGGAGCATTTTCACGCCCACGAGGGGCGGAGCTATGTGGAGACTGTGTTGGATTGCACTCTTCGCCTCCATTAGATATCGGTGGCAGAGCATCTGACACAGCCTTAGTGTTTTTGTTTTTTCATTGCGGGTCCAGATAGCACGCTATGAGAGTACAGTGTCAAACTTTTTTATGTATATTCGTTTCTCCATGTAAATTTCACAAAGGGAAATAAATGGTTTAATATGCATTACTCTGAGGTGCTAAATGAGTCTTATGACATTTACATTTTGGGCAGATGGGCACCTCAGCACAATATCTGAGGTTTCAGTTGCTGCTGCAATTTTGTTTGCTAATCCATTCCAATCCTGCACGTATAAAGAAAAAGTTACTGTTTTAAATTTAAAGTAACATTTTTTCATCTGTTATTTTTATTAAAAGAATTTCAGTTGTTTAGTTATTTAATTCATATTTTGTGTCTTAGGATGGTGCAAGAGCTCACAAAGAATAAGGTTACTTTTTAAAATTTAAGGAAACAGTAACGTATTTTTTTGTGTCAAAATTTTTGGTAAAATATTTTTACTATTTCTTGAACCTACTCCTTCTAAGGCTTTAGCTGTTTGGGAGTCTGTTGACAATGGTCAACCTATGCCACAATTTTCTCCTATAGTTCCACAAAATTTTATGACTCACATGCAGTGCCCTGCGCTTCCTCTCACAATCCATTTGGAGTTTTTTATCTGCATTTCATACATTATGTTTTTTCCCACGTAGTAGAAAACATTTCTAGAGGAATTATTTTCAGTCATTTAGGTGATTGGTTCCGTAGTTGCTATTCCGAATGGTTCTTCCCCGTTACCTGAGAGAGGAAGATACTTCGGGATTATCTGAGAGGAGATTTCTCGGTCTCAGATGAATAATATTTTATTTAATCCTGAGGTTGGTTTTCTAGCTTGCTCATCTTCATTTGATACTTTAGGAGGTTTTAGCTACCTTGGGGGTCTCCGACACTACTTGGGTGCTCTATCCTAGTGCGTCCAGTGAGTGATAAGGAACGGAAGAGACCGCATTCCCTATATTTGGAAGGATGTTTCCCATATCCGACTCCGCCAAGACAGGTCCTTTGGACAAACATTATAAATATGTACACTGGGGTTCTATGGCAACCAGATGTGTACTCGGCTGTCGTCTCTAGTGTGACGGCATATTGGTTTACTAAATCAGAATCTCCCCTGGATAAAAGCCAGGATAGGATGAGAATTTTCTGATTGGCTAATTCCTTTATTTCAAATTCTTCCTTCCAGTTTTCAAACTGAGAGCATAGGTTTCAGGGGTCTACGTTCCAGCTCACAGAGCCTTTAGTCAGAACCTTACTCTATGGATGCATGCTCTAAGTCTAAGTTTTTAGCTATACCTAACAAGGAGAAGTCCTTGTTGGGACCTGGCTTGTCAAAAATAATCTCTTTTAAAAAAAAAAAAAAAAAAATTAGCCTGCTGTTGTATCAAAGACGGCATGAAGGGCTTACCCCGGATCTTGTAGGGGGCAGATTGTCCTGCCTCGCTCAGGCTTGGGTTCGAGTCTTTCAGGATCCCTGGGTAATAGAAATAGTGTCCCAGGGGGATGCAAGTTAGAATTCAAGATTTTTTCCTCCCAGAGGCAGGTTTTCTGCTTCCAGATTGTTTGCAGACCAGGCGAAAAATGCCTTACAGTGCGTAAGAGACTTTTCCAAACTGGGAGTGATTGTTCCGGTTCAGGAACAGGGTCTGGGATTTTTATTCAAATCTATTCGTAGTTCCCTAAGAAAGAGGCAACCTTCAGGCCAATTTTAGATCTCAAGAATCTGAACGAATTTCTCAGAGTACAGCCTTTCAAGATAGAAGCTATTCGTTCCATTTTCCCTTTGGTCCAAGAGGGTCTATTTATGACAACAGTGGATTTAAAGAACGCGTTCCTGCATGCTCCCATTCACAGGGATCATCACAAGTTTCTAAGGTTTGCTTTTATACACAAGCACTTCCAATTCGTGGTTTTTCTCTTCAGTCTTGCCTCAGCTCCTAGAATTTTCTCACAGGTTCTGGGATTGCTATTGGCAGTACTTTGGTTATGGGGCATTGCAGTGGCGTCCTATCTGGACGACTTACTAGTCCAGGGGCCATCCTTACAGCAAGCAAGATTCCACACGGAAATGTCGTTTTCCTTCCTGTGATCTCACGTGGTTAGGTAAATTTGGATAAGAGTTCCTTAGTCCCAAATACAAGGGTGATTTTTTTGGGAACCATAATAGATTCCCTGTCGATGGAGTTTTTTTCTGACAGAAGTCAGGTTCTCAAAGATTTTCGAGACTTGTCTAGCTCTTCAATCCACTCCTTGGCCATCAGTAGCCCAATAAATTGAGGTGATCGGGCTGAGGGTAGCGGCATTGGTCATCCCGTTTGCTCGGTTCCATCTCTGACCTCTGTAGTTAAACATGCTCAGGCAATGAAATGGAGATTATGCGGATTTGTCTCCTCGAATACATTTGGAGCAGGAGACCAGGGATTCTCTTCAATGGTGGTTTTCTCTGGATCATCTTTTCCAGGGAACCTGCTTTCGCAGACCATCTGGGGTGATTGTGTCAACAGACGCTAGCCTTCTAGGGTTCCCTAATAGGCTCAAGGAGTGTGGACTCGGTCAGAGTCTGTTCTTCCTATAAAATTCCTGGAGCTGAGAGCGATCTTCAATGTTCTTCTGGCCTGGCCTCAGTTAGCCTTGGTCCAGTTTATCAGGTTCCAGTTGCACAACATAATTTTGGTGGCTTACATCAATCATCAGGGAGGAACGAGGAGTTCCTTAGCAATGACAGAAGTAACCAAGATACTTCAGTGGGCAGAGGCCCATTCTTGTCTGTCGACAATCCACATCCCAGGGGTGGACAACTGGGAGGCGGATTTTCTGAACAGGCAGATCTTTCTTCCAGGGGAGTGGGAACTCCATCTGGAAGTTTTCTCCAGACTGATTCTTTGGTGGGGTCAGCTGGAATTAGACCTATTGGCATCTCGACAGTGCCAAGCTCCGGGGATACGGGTAAAGGTCCAGTGACTCCCAGGTGGAACCGATAGATGCTGTGGCGGTTCCTTGGATTTTCAGTCTAGCATTCCAAACTTTTCTGTTTGCGCTTCTTACTCGGGTCATTGCTTGGATCAAGCAGGAAAGGGCATCAGTGATCCTCATTACTCCTGCTTGACCTCGCGGGATTTGGTATACGGATCTGGTGGATCTGTCATTTCTGCCACTGTGGAGACTTCCATTGAAGAAGGACTTTCTAATTCAGGGGTCTTTCTTTCACCCAAATCTAGTTTCTCTGAAGCTGACTGCTTGGAGAGTGAACGCTTACTTTTGTCTAAGCGGGGTTTTTCTGTCTCTGATTTAGAGACCGTGATTTAGGCTAGCAAGCCTGTAACTAGAAAGATTTACCATAAGATATGGCGTAAATCTCTTTGGTGTGAATCCAAGGACTACTCATGGAGCAGAGTTAGGATTCCTAGAATTTTGTCTCTTCTCCAAGAAGGTTTGAAGAAGGCTTATCGTCTAGTTCCCTAAAAAGTCAAATCTCGGCATTATCTATTTTGTTTCACAAACGTCTGGCAGATGTTCCGGATGTACTATCATTTTGTCAGGCCTTGGTTAGGTTCAGGCCTGTGTTCAAACCAGTTACTCCTACATGGAGTCTGAATTTAGTTTTTCAACTTTTTCTATGGGCTCTGTTGGAGCCTATGCATTCCTTCGATATTAAGTTGTTATCTTGGAAAGTTTTACTTCTTGTTGATATTTCTTCAGCTCGAAGAGTGTCTGAGCTTTCGACGTTACAATTCAATTCGCCTTACCTTATTTTCCATTCGGATAAAGTAGTTTTACGTGCTAACCTAGGGTTCCTTCCTAAGGTTGTTTCAGATAGGAACATTAATCAGGAAATTGTTGTTCCTTCCTTGTGTCCTAATCCTTCTTCTCAGAAGGAACGTCTTCTGCACAATTTGGACGTTGTCCGTGCTTTAAAGTTTTATTTATAAGTGACTGAAGACTTTCGTCAGTCTTCTTCTCTGTTTGTCATTTTCTCTGGAAAACGTAAGGGTCAGAAAGCTACGGCTACCTCTTTCTTTTTGGCTGAAGAGTATCATCCGTTTTCCATATTAGACTGCTGGACAGCAGCCTCCTGAAAGAGTTATGGCTCATTCCACTAGGGCTGTTGCTTCCTCATGGGCATTCAAAAATGAAGCTTCTATAGAACAGATTTGCAAAGCTGCAACTTGGTCCTCTCTTCACACTTTTTCTAAATTTTCCAAATTTGATACTTTTGCCTCGGCTGAGGCTGCTTTTGGGAGAAAGATTCTTCAAGCAGTGGTGCCTTCCGTTTAGGTTCCCTGTCTTGTCCCTCCCTTATCATCCGTGTACTCTAGCTTTGGTTTTGTATCCCACAAGTAAGGATGAAATCCGTGGACGACTCATGTCTTTAAAAAGAAAAGAACATTTATGCTTACCTGATAAATTTGTTTCCTTTTAGACACGATGAGTCCACAGCCCGCCCTGTTCTCTTGAGACAGGTTATTAATTTTTGTAAACTTCAGACACCTCTGCACCTTGGCTTTTCCTTTCTCTTCCTAACTTTGGTCGAATGACTGGAGTGAGAGGGAAGGTAGGATCTATTTAACAAAACACAAAGCACTAGGGAGCGCTGAAACCAGCTTAAGAGTAAGAATTATAGAATATATATAATAATAATAATAAAACACCTAACCTGATACTAATATGATACTACTATAATAGGCAATATGTATAATACATTTTTTTCAGAACAGCGGTCCCACCCCTTGCTCTCTCCCCCCTCTCTTTTGCTCTCTCTTCCCCCCTC
The DNA here is from genome assembly GCF_027579735.1 of Bombina bombina. Classification (NCBI taxonomy): domain Eukaryota; kingdom Metazoa; phylum Chordata; class Amphibia; order Anura; family Bombinatoridae; genus Bombina; species Bombina bombina. Next base: position 716,711,954 of record NC_069504.1, read on the forward strand.
TCTTTTGCTTTCTCTCCCCCCTCTCTTTTGCTTTCTCTCCCCCCTCTCTTTTGCTTTCTCTCCCCCCTCCTTTGTTCTCTCTCTCCCCTCTTTTGCTCTCTCTCTCCCCTCTTTTGCTCTCTCTCTCCCCTCTTTGGCTCTCCCCCCCTCTTTGGCTCTCCCCCCCCCTCTTTGGCTCTCCCCCCCCCTCTTTGGCTCCCCCCCCCTCTTTGGCTCTCTCCCCTCTTTGTCTCTCTCCCCTCTTTTGCTCTCTCTCCTCTTTGGCTCTCCCCCCCCCCTCTTTGGCTCTCCCCCCCCCCTCTTTGGCTCTTTCCCCTCTTTGGCTCTCTCCCCTCTTTTGCTCTCTCTCCTCTTTGGCTCTCTCCCCCCCACTTTGGCTCTCCCCCCCCTTTGGCTCTCCCCCCCCCTTTGGCTCTCTCTCCCCCCTCTTTGGCTCTCCCCCCTCTTTGGCTCTCTCTCCCCTCTTTTGCTCTCTCTCCTCTTTGGCTCTCTTTCCTCTTTGGCTCTCTCTCTCCCCCCTCTTTGGCTCTCTCTCTCCCCCCTCTTTGGCTCTCTCCCCCCCCTCTTTGGCTCTCTCCCCCCCCCTCTTTGGCTCTCTCCCCCCCTCTTTGGCTCTCTCCCCCCCTCTTTGGCTCTCTCCCCCCCTCTTTGGCTCTCTCCCCCCCTCTTTGGCTCTCTCTCCCCCTCTTTGGCTCTCTCCCCCCCTCTTTGGCTCTCTCCCCCCCTCTTTGGCTCTGCCCCCCCTCTTTGGCTCTGCCCCCCCCCTCTTTGGCTCTCTCTCCCCCCTCTTTGTCTCTCTCCCCTCTTTTGCTCTCCTCTTTGGCTCTCTTTCCTCGTTGGCTCTCTCTCTCCCCCCCTCTTTGGCTCTCCCCCCCCCTTTAGCTCTCTCCCCCCTTTGGCTCTCCCCCCCCCCCTTTGGCTCCCCCCCCCTCTTTGGCTCTCTCTCCCCCCTCTCTTTGGCTCTCTCTCCCCCCTCTTTGGCTCTCTCTCCTTTTTGGCTCTTTTTCCTCTTTGGCTCGCTCTCCCCCCCCCTTCTCTTTGGCTCTCCCCCCCCCCCTTCTCTTTGGCTCTCCCCCCCCCTTCTCTTTGGCTCTCTCCCCCCCCCTTCTCTTTGGCTCTCCCCCCCCCTTCGGCTCTCTCCCCCCCCTTCTCTTTGGCTCTCCCCCCCCTTCTCTTTGGCTCTCTCCCCCCCCCTTCTCTTTGGCTCTCTCCCCCCCCTTCTCTTTGGCTCTCTTCCCCCCCCTTCTCTTTGGCTCTCTTCCCCCCCCTTCTCTTTGGCTCTCTCCCCCCCCTTCTCTTTGGCTCTCTCCCCCCCCTTCTCTTTGGCTCTCTCCCCCCCCTTCTCTTTGGCTCCCCCCCCCCTTCTCTTTGGCTCCCCCCCCTTCTCTTTGGCTCCCCCCCCCTTCTCTTTGGATCCCCCCCCTTCTCTTTGGCTCCCCCCCTTCTCTTTGGCTCCCCCCCTTCTCTTTGGCTCCCCCCCCTTCTCTTTGGCTCCCCCCCCTTCTCTTTGGCTCCCCCCCTTCTCTTTGGCTCCCCCCCCTCCTTCTGTCTCCCCCCCTCCTGCTCCCTCTCTGGCTCTGTCTTCACATCGCGGGACCCCGCCCGGCCACGCCCCATCGGGCAACACCCCATCGCCACGCCCGACCACGCCCCTTGCGACGCCCGGTCACGCCCCTCGCGACGTCCGGCCACGCCCCTATCGCAATGCTCCCGTCGGCCACAAACAGCTGTGAGGTCTGGGGAGCGCGTTGCCGCTTCTCACGCAGCAGACCTCACACCTGTTGAGTAGCTTGCTCTCCCTATCTCACAGCTGCTTGTATGCTGTGTACCTCGCGCTCCCTATCTCAAGGCCAAGTGTTTGTCTCTAGTGCGCATGACGGCTTCAGACAAACACTTGGCCTTTTATAATATAGGATATGTGAAAAAAATCTTTTCAAAATTGGAAAAAATTATATATGAAAACATTTTTATGTGAAAAAATTCAATTCTATAGAAGATGCCAGCAACAAATACTAGAATCGCATATCTATATATAAAAAACTTTATTACAATATAGGTCGACCTATTCAAGACATACAATAATAAATCACAAAATTAAGAAAAAAAGGAAATTAGTATAAAAACTCCTAAATACAAGCTTGAAAAAGATATTACATTTTGAAACGCGTTGCTCTATTTGCTCTATTTTAAACTAACTCCTACACCTTTGGAGTATTTTATTTGTGCAGATATCTTGTGGCTGAATAACCCTCTGCTAGGTGTTTTTTGTGCAGTATTGGCCATTATAAACAGGCCTTGGGAGCGAGAATGCATATCCTGTAAAAGAAAGCTGCAAAAAATTCACCGGGTTTCTAGCCTAGTATATCTAATTGCTTTTCCCTGTTAAAGCTTTTCTGTTTCCAGTGGCCATTGGTTACTATTGGAAGGTGTGTCCACAGATCTTTGGTTCAAGTTTGGAGGCCGGTTGCTGCTTATTATTATGTAAGTACGGATGTAACTTCCCCTGCTATTTGCTGTGTGACATATACTAAGAGGATTCCTTGTCCGTAGGGGAAATACCATCATTGGCTGCGACTGCCTCTTTTGTCCTGGGAACGCTCCTCTTACAACTATACACAGAACAGCATCCTTGTATGAGCGTGGGTCCACATAGTAACAAGCCGAAAAATTGTCCACTCCTGGGAACTGTTTCTTGTGCATGAACTTTTGGTTTTAGGAGTTTTTTTATACTAATTTCCTTTTTTTCTTAATTTTGTGATTTATTATTGTATGTCTTGAATAGGTCGACCTATATTGTAATAAAGTTTTTTATATATAGATATGCGATTCTAGTATTTGTTGCTGGCATTTTCTATAGAATTGAATTTTTTCACATAAAAATGTTTTCATATATAATTTTTTCCAATTTTGAAAAGATTTTTTTCACATATAATTCATAATTCACAATTTATATTTACATGTATTATACATATTGCCTATTATAGTAGTATCATATTAGTATCAGGTTAGGTGTTTTATTATTATTATATATATTCTATAATCCTTACTCTTAAGCTGGTTTCAGCGCTCCCTAGTGCTTTGTGTTTTGTATTGATTAGTCCTGTAGGTTTTTGAGGGTAACCTATTTTTTCTAGTTGGAGTTTGTAGTAATTTATATTTTTTGGCGCTGGTCACTTAAGTCTATTTTTTGGAGGATCTATTTAACAGCTCTGCTGTGGTGCTCTTTGCCTCCTCCTGCTGACCAGGAGGTGAATATCCCACAAGTAAGGATGAAATCCGTGGACTCATCTTGTCTAAAAAGAAACTAATTTATCAGGTAAGCATAAATTTTCTTTTTGTAAGAAAACTAGTAAGTAGTTTTACACAATCCGTTTCTTTTTATGCTTACTTTAGTAAAAACAAATATTTTAAATGAGCACTGTTTAATATCCCTTTAAGATTGCACGTGCATGAGCGGTTTAGGGGTTAATAGTGTGTTTAGGTACTTTGTGATGTGGGGGGGATGGCTGTTTATGGGTTAATAGTGTTTTTAGGTACTTTGCAATGTGGGAGGATGGCTGTTTAGGGGTTCTTTAGGTATTTTGCGAAGTGGGGGTGGCGGATTAGGTGTTAATAGTGTACATAGGTAGTTTGCGGTGTGAAGGGATGGCGGTAGTAGGAACTTTGCAGTGGGCTATGTGGTGCTTTAGGCATTATTAGAGTAGGGGCTTTTATTGATTCATGTAAGTGCACAAGTAGGGTGTTAGGTTTTTTTTATGTACTTTTTTGCTCCATTGTCTTCTATGGAGCAGTAGATTATTGTAGTAGCTCGGTAGTGGTAAGTCATTTTTCGCGAGTCGGGTTAGTGATAGAGCAATCATTTTTTACTTTCAACTTGTAATATCAGCGCAACCCGACTTGCAAAAATGACTTGCCGCTCTAGCAAAACTGCTAATTAGTGCTTCACTTGTAATCTAGCCCTTTATCTATTAGATCAATCACTGGGAATGGTTTAAACACATAGGTAAAGCTGACTTGGAAAGCTTAGGTCAGGAAACATTCTTGCATTTAGAATTTAAATCAATTCTACAAGTGCTGAGTGAACGAATATACTGTAGTAGTTTCAGCTGCATGTTGAGGGAAAAAAAAACAATCAGCTTTATCAAGTGGTGATGTTGCACTTTCCTTTACTGTCATCTCGTGAGATTTCACTGAAATCTTGCAAAATTTCATATACACTTCTTTAAATTGAGGAGCAAAATAACATGACTGTGACTGCACATGCCAAACGCATGTTCCCTTGTTAGTCCCGGGACCAGCATACTGATTGGCTGTTTAAAGTTCCTTTATAATGGGATGTGGCTACTGAGGAAACTTTGAGGTAAATTATTTAAATTTTTTACATAGAGATGTTTCGTGATATTTTCTCTTTAAGAGCCCCTATTATTTTCCATAATTCATAAAAAATATATATATTTTGGAAGGACAGGAATCCACTCTTTCCAAAGAGGGGTCTCATACCCCTGTAATTAGATGGTGCTTACGGTTTTTATCAAGTTTATTTTCTGTATGAGGCTAGTACCTCCAAAAAAAAAAAAAGACACATTAAATACCCTTCATATAATAAAGTGGATTACGCTATTTCAAGTGAGGGCTCTTATGCCCTTCTAGTTAGCAGATGATTTACATAGAAACGGCAATCATCTCTCTAATGGGTAACATTTTAGGGTGATCTGGGACACCAGCACCCCCATTTAAGCCCTAAATTAGGGAAATTTACTTCTCTTTTGTATTAGGTCGCTCTTTCAAATTAGAGTTCACGGGTCCAGGTGATCACCATTGGTAGCAGTGAACACCTGTTAGAGCTATAAACTTATGGAACAAAATCAATGAAGGTGGGGTACTTCCCTGTATTGTCCCTGCAGTACATAGTGGAAAATGAAAACCCTTATTTGAAATAAGTGGTCATGTGTCTGCCCATCGCCAAGTCATTGTAATAGTGACAAATACCTTACATTGTTGATTTATTTATTTTTTTAGTTCTGGTGAATTTAAAGGGAAGTTGTCAATACTTACAGAAGTTTAATTATGTTCACACGAAGTTTGTGCAGAGATATAATTATCACAAAACCAAAAATATGTATAGGAGTTTTAGTTGAAAAAGTGGCATAAAATTATCTTATTTCCACATTTTTTGATTGTCTTGAAACAAGTATAATTAAACAAGGAAGTCAAAACTCTACTTTTATGATTCAGAGTGTACAGTTTTAAAAAAAGATTTGTCATTAAATTTCACAGCAGGCATAATTGTAAACTTAATTTAAGCCAAGCTGGTAACTATAAGAGGCGCCAGTAGTAAATACTAAATGTACTTAATGATCAGATAGAAGTATATGTTTAAAAGTATATAAATAGGGATATAGACTATATATAGAGATATAGACTACGTTTGACAGATGTATAGTAAATATGTCAAAAGAATCTATAGCAGAATTACTATTATTGCACATATATAGTGACTAAAGTGTCAGTACAACAAACTAATCAAATATAACAAACTCAAATCTGCAGAGCGTAACGATGATGCAATGTGATTAAAAAATATATATATAAAGCTAAAAACCAAATCCCTAGAGGGCTCAGAATGTTTAAAAATTGCTCTTTTAAGAACAATGAAGAAGTTTTGAAGGAATGGGAAAATGCCTTAAATACATGCTCAATGACCCTTATCAATATTCTTATTAGACACAGACAGTCACTTGTAGATGCAGTTGGGATTGAGATTGATACACTGCAGAAAGATCTAGATATTCACAAATCTTTACCCCAATTTGAGAATTTAAGAATCCGCACATATGAGAAAGCTGACGAATACCAACAACAGATAATTGATAATAAGAATAAAAAGATGGATAGGGACAATGATGATTATTCTAAGGGACAAGTGTATACTTTTAATCGGAAAAATAGACAACACAATTCCAATCCCTTTCATAATAATAATAATAGATCTTATAGAGGTAATCACACGCATAATCATAGGAATAATTCCCCCACCAACCCTCAATCACATGAGGGTTGGCAGACGGTAGGAAAAAGGCATCATACATCAAATAATAATTTTTATGCCACCTCAAATAACAAATATAGTCATGAAAGAGGTGCACGTCCCCTGATGCCTTCCAATCGCGAGTACGGTTGAAATAGATCTAATCGTGGGTTCACCCCTCACACATATCATATGAACAACCGCCATCACCAAATTCAGAGGGCTATACGTGCACCTATTGGTAATTCTTCTAATAATTCAGAACCACTATATCAGTCTGGTTCCTCTAGAGATACTGATCAGAGAAGGTATTCATTTGAACATACAAACAGGTATCAGACCTTATCCATTAATGAGAACGAGATGGGAACACCCATTACCACCACTAGAGTACAACCACATTTTTTAGGAGGGAATACCCATCAACAAGATCCACCCGTATGGCAAACTCCAATGGGGTCGGCATTACCCCAAAGGGTAAAAAGACAATTCAGAAGCGGGGATCAAGAGGAAGATCCCTTTCCCGCAAAAAGGACAAATTACAAAAATTAAGTAAATGCATTTTCAACTTGTCCTCCCATTCCTTATCAGATGACAAGATAAGGGTATTAGGAAGTTGACTGTCTTTCTGTCCATCCAATAACTTTAACGTCTATGAAATATACGTAGATTTTAAGTTATATTATGAAATGGTCACTCCAAAAATATTTTGCTGACAAGAAAATCACAAATGATTCCCTTAGACCTATTACGACTGATCTCATGGATTCACAGGTCCAGGGAGGGTGTTTTGTTTATGAACTCCATACTCTGATGGAAGATCTCTTTGAGGAGTATATCTATACCAATTTGAAACTTAAATCTTCCTTCACACCACCTAGATCTAATACCAATCATATTGAATTTTTTTCCAATTTGGTGATGGAAGATCTGGAGAAACTATCCAAAAAAATGGCAAAATTACGATATAAAAACAACTTGAGCTTAGGAGAACGGAAGGCCCTAATGAATCTTAGGAAGAAATCAAACTTGTTCATTAGGCAAGCAGATAAGGGTGGGGGAATAGTGTTACAAGATTTACAAGATTATATCAGTGAAGCCAATCGAATACTCAATGATAAGGAATATTACAAAATACTTTTCGGGGATCCGACTTTTAAATATCAAAAAAAAATTGTATGACCTCCTTGTTCTAGGATTAGAGAAGGGAATTTTAAGCAAAAATGAGATGGAGTTCTGTTTTCCCAAATACCCCAACATGGCCTTTTATTACCACCTCCCCAAGATCCATAAAGATCCACTCAGGCCGCAAGGTCGACCAATCATAACTGGTATAGGGAGTTTTACTGACTCCCTATCTGCATATATAGATACCTTTCTTCAGAGATTCGTCATATCCCTTGCCTCCTACATTAAGGATTCTACTGACTTATTACATAAATTACAAAAGTTTACCCTTGATGATGAATGTTGGTGGGTGACCTGTGATGTTGGGGGGCTCTACTCCAACATTAAGCACAAATTAGGGATTGGAGCTGTTATTTAGAACAGGATATATACATGCCTGAAGCACAAGTTGATTTTATTATTGAACTTATTACTTTTATTTTACAGCATAATTATTTTTTGTTTCAGAGTAGATATTATTTGCAGACTAAAGGGATGACCATGGGCACCAGGTTCACACCCAGCTTTGCTAATTTGTTCATGGGGCAATTTGAACACACTTATATTTACCAATCCCCTTTTGTTGCGAACCTGGTGTTCTATGGCCGTTATATAGATGACCTCTTGTTCATCTTTAAAGGTCCACATACACTTATTTTGGATTTTATTAATCATCTTAATAACACTTTTGGGATATCATTCACTTCCAATATTCAAAAGGATAGGCTTGAATTTCTCTTACATGGTGTATCCAGTCCACGGATTCATCCTTACTTGTGGGATATTCTCATTCCCTACAGGAAGTGGCAAAGAGAGCACACAGCAGGCTGTCCATATAGCTCCCCCTCAGGCTCCGCCCCCCCAGTCATTCTCTTTGCCGCTCTAACAAGTAGCATCTCCACGGGAGGGTAAAGTGAATGTGGTGTTAGATTTGTAGTTTTTATTTCTTCAATCAAGAGTTTGTTATTTTAAAATAGTGCCGGTTTGTACAATTTACTCTGTGGCAGAAAGTGATGAAGATTTCTGCTGAGAGGAAAATGATTTTAGCATGCTGTAACTAAAATCCATTGTTGTTCCCACACAGGACTGTTGAGTACCAGAAAACTTCAGTTGGGGGGAACAGTTTGCAGGCTTAACTGCTTTAAGGTATGTTTCAGTCATTTTTTCTAGTCAAGACTTAGTAATGCTAGAAGACTGACGAGAATCCCCATGTGGGAAAGGTAAGCCATATTCTGAGACTTAGTATAGAAGGAAGGCTTATTTGAAAGGGCTCAAACACTGGTGGACACTGTTCAGGGGCAATCGATTATTTTTTTACAAAAATCTGATATTTATACAAGTTTATATTACATTTGAAACACTTTTTTGGGGTTTATTCCACATGGCATCTATTTAGACACCTATTTTGGCTTGGGAAGGCCCCACATCTCCAGAGTGAAGGGGGCCTGAAATTCGCGCCTCAGTTGCGCAGTTGATTTTACAGACAGCTTCATGCATCTCCATGTGAAGAGTCCAGAGATTATCTGAGGACTTCAGAGAGGCTTATTTTCGATCAAAACTAATCCCCAAGGAAGGTAGGGCCACAGCAGAGGCTGTGGCATGGTGCTGTAGTTTGCTAACCGGTTGCCAGCTTTAATTTGCTCCGGTTTGGGCAGTAAGGGGTTAATTGACTTGAAATTTACTGTGCAATCATTTCAAAGCATTAGGATCATATGGTGAAAATTTCATAAAGATTGGATGATTTTTGGAGATTTAGTAAAAAAGTGTGCGCTTTTTATTATTTAAAGGCACAGTACCATTTTTTCAAAAATTGTATTTTACTGTATTTGAGTGCTGTCTAAGTCTGTTTAACATGTCTGAGCCTACAGATAAACCTTGTTCTATGTGTTTAATAGCCATGGTGGTACCCCCTTTACATTTGTGTTTAAAGTGTGCTAAGGTATCTAAACATTTTAAAGACCATGCAGTGACACTTAAAAATGTAGCCCAAGATGATTCTTTAATGGAAGGTAACGAGGATAGTCCTCCTTCCTCTCCCCATGTGTCGACACCAGTTACGCCCGCGCAAGCGATGCCTAGTACCTCTAGCGCATTGGCCCCTATTACCTTACAACAATTAGCAGCAGTCATGGATAATTCCCTTGCAACATTTTTATCCAAACTGCCAGTTTTTCCTAAAAAGCGTGATAGCTCAGTTTTGAGAACAGAGGATGAGCAGTCAGAAGCTTTGGAGGATTTATATGTTGTACCCTCACAACACTCTGAAGTGTCGGTGAGGGATATGCTGTCCGAGGGAGAAATTTCTGACACTGGAAAGGTTTCTCAGCGTGCGGAATCAGATTCCTTAGCGTTTAAATTTAAGCTGGAAAACCTCCGCGTGCTGCTTAAGGAGGTATTAGCTACGCTGGATGATTGTGACCCCATGGTGGTCCCTGAGAAATTGTGTAAAATGGACAAATATCTAGAAGTCCCTGTATACACTGATGCGTTTCCGATCCCGAAGAGGGTGGCAGATATTGTGGATAGGGAGTGGGAGAGACCAGGTGTACCCTTTGTTCCCCCCCCCTATCTTTAAGAAAATGTTCCCCATTACTGATCCCAGGCGGGACGCATGGCAGACGGTCCCTAAGGTAGAGGGGGCAGTTTCAACCCTAGCTAAGCGCACAACCATACCAATTGAAGACAGTTGTGCGTTTAAAGATCCTATGGATAAAAAATTAGAAGGTTTACTAAAGAAAATATTTGTTCAACAAGGTTTCCTTCTCCAACCTATTGCCTGCATTATTCCTGTAACTACTGCAGCGGCTTTCTGGTTTGAAGCGCTGGAGGAGTCGCTCCAGACGGAGACCTCATATGACGAAATTATGGATAGAATTAAGGCGTTAAAGCTGGCTAATTCTGTTATCACAGATGCCGCTTTTCAACTAGCTAAGTTAGCGGCGAAAAATTCTGGTTTTGCCATTATGGCGCACAGAGCGCTTTGGCTTAAATCATGGTCGGCCGATGTGTCATCTAAAACAAAGTTACTGAATATTCCTTTCAAGGGAAAGACCCTTTTCGGGCCCAAATTGAAAGAGATTATTTCGGATATCACTGGGGGCAAGGGCCATGCCCTCCCGCAAGATAGGCTTTTTAAGGCTAAAAACAAGGCTAATTTTCGTTCCTTTCGCAACTTTAGGAGCGGTCCTGCTTCAACCTCTGCGACCGCAAAGCAAGAGGGTAACTCTTCACAGCCCAAGGCAACCTGGAAACCTTTGCAGGGCTGGAACAAGGGTAAACAGGCCAAGAAGCCTGCAGCTGCTACTAAGACAGCATGAAGGGGTAGCCCCCAATCCAGGACCGGATATGGTAGGGGGCAGACTTTCTCTCTTTGCTCAGGCTTGAGCAAGAGATGTTCCAGATCCCTGGGCATTAGAAATTGTTGCTCAGGGGTATCTTCTAGAATTCAAGGACTCTCCTCCAAGTGGAAGGTTCCACATTTCTCGTTTGTCTAAAGACCAGACAAAGAAAGAGGCGTTCTTACGCTGTGTAGAAGATCTTCTAAAGATGGGAGTGATACACCCAGTTCCAATTGCAGAACAAGGACTGGGCTTTTACTCAAACCTGTTCGTAGTTCCCAAAAAGGAAGGAACTTTCAGGCCAATCCTGGATCTAAAAATTCTAAACAAATTCCTCAGAGTTCCATCATTCAAAATGGAAACCATTCAGACAATCTTACCGATGATCCAGGAAGGTCAATATATGACTACCGTGGATCTAAAGGATGCGTACCTACATATTCCTATCCACAAAGATCATCATCAGTTCCTAAGGTTCGCCTTTCTGGACACGCATTACCAGTTTGTGGCTCTTCTTTTTGGGTTGGCCACCGCTCCCAGAATTTTCACAAAGGTGCGAGGGTCCCTTCTAGCGGTACTAAGACCGCGGGGCATTGCAGTAGCACCTTACCTAGACGACATCTTAATACAGGCGTCGTCTTTTCACAGAGCCAAGGCTCATACGGACATTGTTCTGGCCTTCCTAAGGTCTCACGGGTGGAAGGTGAACGTAGAAAAAAGTTCTCTGTCCCCGCTCACAAGGGTTCCCTTCTTGGGAACACTAATAGACTCAGTAGAAATGAAAAGATTTCTGACAGAGGTCAGGAAGTCAAAGCTTTTAACTACTTGCCGAGTTCTTCATTCCATTCCTCGGCCTTCTGTGGCTCAGTGCATGGAGGTAATCGGATTAATGGTTGCGGCAATGGACGTTGTCCCTTTTGCCCGAATTCATCTAAGACCACTGCAACTGTGCATGCTCAAACAGTGAAATGGGGATTATGCAGATTTGTCTCCTCAAATACAAATGGACCAGAAAACCAGAGACTCTTCTCTGGTGGTTGTCTCAGGATCACCTGTCTCAGGGAATGTGCTTCCGCAGACCGGAGTGGATCAGTGTCATGACCGATGCCAGTCTAATAGGCTGGGGTGCGGTCTGGGAATCCCTGAAAGCTCAGGGCCTATGGTCTCGGGAAGAATCTCTTTTCCCGATAAACATTTTGGAACTGAGAGCGATATTCAATACGCTCCAGGCATGTCCTCAACTAGCGGAGGCCAAATTCATCAGATTTCAGTCGAACAACATCACGACTGTAGCGTACATCAATCATCAGGGGGGAACAAAGAGTTCCCTAGCGATGAAGGAAGTAACCAAGATCATCAAATGGGCGGAGGATCACTCCTGCCACCTATCTCCAATTCACATCCCAGGAGTAGACAACTGGGAGGCGGATTTTCTAAGTCGCCAGACTTTTCACCCGGGGGAGTTGGAACTCCAACCGGAGGTTTTTGCTCAGCTGACCCAGCTATGGGGCATTCCAGAATTAGATCTGATGGCGTCCCGTCAGAACACCAAACTTCCCCTTTACGGATCCAGGTCCAGGGACCCCAAGGCGGCATTGATAGATGCTCTAGTAGCGCCTTGGTCCTTCAGTCTAGCTTATGTCTTTCCACCATTTCCTCTTCTCCCTCGGCTAGTAGCCAGAATCAAACAGGAGAAGGCTTCGGTAATTCTGATAACGCCTGCGTGGCCACGCAGGACTTGGTATGCAGACCTAGTGGACATGTCATCGGTTCCACCATGGAAGCTGCCATCGAGGCAGGATCTTCTAATACAGGGTCCATTCAAGCATCCAAATCTAGTTTCTCTGCAACTGACTGCTTGGAGATTGAACGCTTAATTCTAGCTAAGCGTGGGTTCTCTGAATCAGTTATAGATACTCTGATCCAGGCCAGAAAGCCTGTCACCAGGAAAATTTACCATAAGATATGGCGGAAATATCTTTGTTGGTGTGAATCCAAGGGTTACTCGTGGAGTAAGATTAGGATTCCAAGGATATTGTCTTTTCTCCAAGAAGGATTGGAGAAAGGATTGTCAGCTAGTTCCTTAAAGAAACAGATATCTGCTCTGTCTATCCTGTTACACAAGCGTCTGGCAGCAGTACCAGACGTTCAGGCGTTTGCACAGGCTCTAGTGAGAATCAAGCCTGTCTATAAACCTGTGGCTCCTCCATGGAGTCTGAATTTAGTTCTTTCAGTTCTTCAAGGGGTTCCGTTTGAACCTTTACATTCCATAGATATTAAGTTATTATCTTGGAAAGTTTTGTTTTTGGTAGCTATTTCTTCTGCTCGAAGACTTTCAGAACTGTCTGCTTTGCAGTGTAATTCACCCTATCTGGTGTTCCATGCAGATAAGGTTGTTTTGTGTACCAAACCTGGTTTCCTTCAAAAAGTGGTTTCTAATAAGAATATTAACCAGGAAATTATTGTTCCTTCTCTGTGCTCTAATCCAGTTTCTAAGAAGGAACGACTGTTACACAATCTTGATGTGGTTCGTGCTTTAAAATTCTATTTAAAAGCAACTAAAGATCTCAGACAAACATCATCCTTGTTTGTTGTCTATTCTGGTAAGAGGAGAGGTCAAAAAGCGACTGCTACCTCTCTTTCCTTCTGGCTGAAAAGCATTATCCGATTGGCTTATGAGACTGCTGGACAGCAGCCTCCTGAACGAATTACCGCTCATTCTACCAGAGCTGTGGCTTCCACATGGGCTTTCAAGAATGAGGCTTCTGTTGAACAGATTTGTAAGGCAGCGACTTGGTCTTCACTGCATACTTTTGCCAAATTTTACAAATTCGATACTTTTGCTTCTTCGGAGGCTATTTTTGGGAGAAAGGTTTTGCAAGCAGTGGTGCCTTCCGTTTAGGTTACCTGACTTGTTCCCTCCCTTCATCCGTGTCCTAAAACTTTGGTATTGGTATCCCACAAGTAAGGATGAATCCGTGGACTGGATACACCATGTAAGAGAAAACAAAATTTATGCTTACCTGATAAATTGCTTTCTCTTACGGTGTATCCAGTCCACGGCCCGCCCTGGCAATTAAGTCAGGTTCAAATTTATTTTTGTAAAACTAGAGTCACCACTGCACCCTATGGTTTCTCCTTTTTCTCCTAACCGTCGGTCGAATGACTGGGGGGCGGAGCCTGAGGGGAGCTATATGGACAGCTCTGCTGTGTGCTTTCTTTGCCACTTCCTGTAGGGAATGAGAATATCCCACAAGTAAGGATGAATCCGTGGACTGGATACACCGTAAGAGAAAGCAATTTATCAGGTAAGCATAAATTCTGTTTTTTGGATCTGATCTTGGGGAAGGATAGTGAAGGAGCAGTCATATCAAAAACATTTTTTTAAAAAGTATACTGCAACAGCTTTCTCCATTATGAGAGTAACCATTATCAGAGTTGGAAAAATAATGTGCCATATGGCCAATTTAGAAAGATTAGGAGGAATTGTTCCACTTTAGTGGACTATGATGAGCAGGCGAGAATTATTGGGGATAGATTCCTAGAAAAGGGTTACCTGGTGGAACTTGTTAATAAAGAACTTGAAAGGGTTCAAAACGATGATAGGGACCAATACTTTTCAAGACAAAATAGAAAATCAGGCTAGTTTTAAAGATTCAAACCCTCCACTCTTTATAACTAGATATAATTCTAACTTCCGGGAGATTAATAAAATCTTAATGAAACACTGGCCTATCTTGACTAATGATCCTACACTCAAGAACATTATTGGCCCCAAACCAAAAGTGGTCTATAGAAGAGCACCTACTCTCAAGACGACTTTGGCTCCCAGTAAAGTGGTGAGGGACAAACTTTTAGATAGAAATTCTTCACATACTAAAAGACCAGCGCTCATATCTTTAAGGCACAAGATTTCCAAATGCTGTAGAAGACGTTGCGTTATGTGCAGCATATAGTACATAGGGTATCCACTTTTACTTCCCATACCACTGGGGAGATTTTTGATATAAAAAGTTTTATGACCTGTGAACCCACTTTCGTTATATACCTATTGAGTTGCAATTGTGGGGTCCAATATATTGGCCGTACTTCCCGTAAGGTTAAAAAAAGATGGGGGGCATGCATCGAACATTAAAACCAAGTGTAAGGCACACAGTGTCTCCAGACACTGTTTATTGCATCATGGGGGCCAAAAGAATCCTATGAGTATCTTGCCCATCGAGTCTATTCCTAGAACAAATAACAACGCCTTAACTTTAAGGAAAAGAGAATCCTTTTGGATTACTAAACTTAAAACACTTCAACCAGATGGGCTTAATGAGAATCTGGATATGGCCACATTTTCGTGAATTGGTCCTATACCCCTTCACCCCATATATATGTATATTTGTGTATATATACACACTCCCCGCAATCCACACATGTATATGTGCGTGTATGTATACACCTTCATATTATGAGCATATGTACACAAGTGCATTCGTCTTGGATACACGTTCATATTCACATGTGTTATATATTTTTTTATCCACTAATATAAACATTACGAATAGTTTAAGGCCCAGCATTTGTCAGGAGATCTACTAATTTTTATATTATCCTATATAATAAAAGGCCAGTTATGTTTGTCAGATGCAGTCATGCGCAGTAGAGACTGCAGAGGACAAACATACCTGTCCTTGATCAGCAGAATGCGCACTGTGAAAGCTGCCTGGTGGGGGCGTGACCGGGTGTGTCATGATGGGGGCGTGGCCTCGCGGGTGTGGCAAGGGGGCATGGCCGAACGAGAGAGAGGTGGGAGAGACCAAAAGAGGTGGGAGAGACCAAAAGAGAGGAGGGAAATATAGAAAGCAAGAAAAAGAGGGGGAAGAGAGAGAGAGCAAAAGAGAGGGGAGAGAGAGCAAAAGAGGGGGGAGAGAAAGAGGAGGAGAGAGAGAGCAAAAGAGAGGGGAGAGAGAGCAAAAGAGGGGGGGGAGAGAAAGAGGAGGGGGGAGAGAGAGTGAAAGTGGGAAGAGAGAGTAAAAGAGGGGGGAGAGAGTAAAAGAGGGGGAAGAGAGCAAAAGATGGGGAGAGAGAGCAAAAAAGGGGGAGAGCACAAAAGAGAGGGGGGAGAGAGAGAGAGCTCAAAAGAGAGGGGGGAGAGAGAGCAAAAGAGAGAGAGAGCACAAAAGAGAGGGGGGAGAGAGAGAGCTCAAAATAGAGGGGGGGGAGAGAGAGAGCACAAAAGAGAGGGAGAGAGAGAGCTCAAAAGAGTGGGGGGAGAGAGAGCACAAAAGAGAGGTAGAGAGAGAGCTCAAAAGAGAGGGGGAGAGAGAGAGCTCAAAAGAGAGGGGGAGAGAGAGAGAGAGCTCAAAAGAGAGGGGAAGAGAGAGATCAAAAGAGATTGGGGAGAGAGAGAGCACAAAAGAGAGGGAGAGAGCTCAAAAGAGAGGGGGGAGAGAGAGCACGCAAAAGAGAGGGGGGAGAGAGAGAGCTCAAAAGAGAAGGGGGAGAGAGAGAGTGCAAAAGAGAAGGGGGAGAGAGAGCGCAAAAGAGAAGGGGGAGAGAGAGCGCAAAATAGGGGGAGAGAGTGCAAAAGAGGGGGAGAGAGAGAGCCCAAAAGAGGGGGGTTGAGAGAGCAAAAGGGGGGGAGAGAGAGCAAAAGAGGGAGGGAGAGAGCACAAAAGAGGGAGGGGGAGAGAGAGCAAAAGAGGGAGGGAGAGAGCACAAAAGAGGGAGGGGGAGAGAGCGCAAAAGAGGGAGGGGGAGAGAGCGCAAAAGAGGGAGGGGGAGAGAGCGCAAAAGAGGGAGGGGGAGAGAGCGCAAAAGAGGGAGGGGGAGAGAGCGCAAAAGAAGGAGGGGGAGAGAGCGCAAAAGAGGGAGGGAGAGAGCGCAAAAGAGGGAGGGAGAGAGCGCAAAAGAGGGAGGGAGAGAGCGCAAAAGAGGGGGGGGAGAGCAAAAGGGGGGAGAGCAAAAGGGGGGAGAGAGAGCAAAAGAGGGGAGAGAGAGCAAAAGAGGGCGGGCGAGAGAGAGAGAGCAAAAGAGGGGGGAAAGAGCAGAAGAGGGGGGGGAGAGAAAGTGAGCAAAAGAGGGGGAGAGAAAGAGCAAAATAGGGGGAGAGAGCAAAAGAGGGGGAGAGAGAGAGCGCAAAATAGGGGGGGAGAGAGAGCAAGGGTTACAACTGCGGTACTTAAAAAAATTGGCCCGTGTACACAGGCTTTAGGACTAGTATATACTAAACTATCAAAATTCTTAAATCACAAATAGATTTCCATTAACTACAGAAATCTTAGGTTGTCCTTCTTATACCTAATAATAGCAAGTAGTTGAAAGGATGACGTTCATCCAAGGAATTCTTATTGAGTCCCCATCTCTATTATATATCATATATATTATAACGTTAGATTTGATATTAGTTTAGGGATTAATATACTGTATATCCAGAGAGACACTTTAATATCACTATTTCCATTTTTATATACACTTACACCTTATTCACTGCACACACATTATTATTATCATCCACTATCTTTATATACGCTTAAGGCTTTAGTCTGTATTTGATTTATGTTATGATTAGTGAGGTGAAGCACATTTCACATTTCCAAGGGACAATACACATTATATTTTGTCACTTTAAATTCTATAAAATTTTATTACATTATGACACTACACACATTTAAGCTAGGAAATTCCACTTTTTTCACCACTATTAGTCACTCCATACACATTAGGTCAACAAGTTTTTTCACTATTTTTTAATCATCTATCTCACTTTACATGTGTGCTTATTTCAGTTCAGCTAGCACACAGTATCCATCTTTGGATTAATAATTGGGATTTTAGTGTTTGTTTGACTCAATAGGTATTAGAACAAATAATACACATTGTTATCATGATTTGATGATCTTTTGGGGCTAGGTTTTTTTTTTTATTATTTTTCTTGTATATATTGTGTGTATTGTATGTATTAGCATAATTTATTGTTTGCATATATTTGCTGCTATTTTGCAGTTATGTTTGTTTGCTGGCACAGATAACATATCAATTGTGATTTTGGATTTGTATATTTTTTTATTGTGTAAGTTTTACTATAAATGTATGTGTTTTCTATTGTGTATATATATATACATATGCATTGTTATCATTATTGTTGATGCAGGGTTGACATGATGGCTTTTGTTTTTAACAATAGTTTGCTGTTTACATAGATAGGAGTTTATTTTAGTCACCATGGCAACCCTTGCAATGGCACCTCATTCCCAGCTGTTGATAGTCACTAATTAACATATCATTGATTAAGACAGCTTTGTTAAATAGCAAGTGTATCAGTCATTTTCACACTGAATAGCCCGAGGAAACAGCCCCTGTGAGGCTGAGAAACATGTTGTTTTGCTTTTAAACAAAGATATATGTTCTTATGATACACTTGCTGCTGTTTGGAATATTTTCACGCTGGTTTTTGGAGTTTTTTTTGGCGAGGATTCTTTTTGCCAAGAGAGTGGTCCACTGGGTGACTGAGAAGTCCCAGCTTGCTGTTACTGCACCTGGAGGTGCAGTACTTTTCGTAAGTGTGACTTTATATTATCTTTACACCTGATTGGACTGTACTAGGCTATGGTAGCTCTTTTTTGTGACTCCCTGCAGACACTGTTGCTTTATTGCTGATCAAGCCTGCGTCTATGTGCCCTGTGTACCTTCCTCAGTGAGCTGGACCACTACAAAGTTCCAGTCTGCCCCACTAGCACTGTTGGGTGCGCTGTGTTTGTGAGTACCCTATCTCATATTTTCTAACATCCTTCTGCCTGACGGTACTAGGCCATGTTGGCGCCTCTGTCTCTCTTTTTTTTTTCTTCAGAATTTCGCATCCCAGGGATTGACCATCCTGTGTCAGAGAGTGGCCACAACATTGGAACCCTAAGACTTTATTATTGCAATTTTATTTTATTTTTGTCAATATCTGTTTTGTGATTTATGGTTGTTTTTTTATTATTTTCTGACTAATTTATTGTTTATGTATACTATATAGCAATTATTATTTATATATGCGTATAGTGGTATATAGCGTATAGCGCCCACTATGGGACTGATGCCTAGCTGCATTTTTCCCTAATTTTTTTATTTTTTGATAAAGAAAATATAGAAAGTGAGACAATGAAACAAAAGTCCAAATAATCAATATTAATAAGACAGGTATCACGGCTCCAGGTAGCTCCTCTGGTGTGTCATGCCATGACACAGGTTAGATAAGTCTAGAATATAAAAGATAGAGGGTGCCACATGATGCAAATCAGGCAGGTAACCAGTTGGTATAGGTACAGGTACAGGTGAAATTTTACTCACGTGGTGGAGAGCACAGTTGTGCAATATGGGCAAGCCGGAACCAATGGGTCGTCCAGCAGACACCTAGGCACACTTAAGGTTGATGGTATTCTCGTCCCATCCAAAGGGAGTCAAGAGATATTCCTTGATGCCACGGGAGATGTCAGACAATGATCAATGATGGAAATCCACTCTTGTTAAAGCACAATGGCAAAATATTATTATATTATATATCTCTTGACTCCCTTTGGATGGGACGAGAATACCATCAACCTTAAGTGTGCCTAGGTGTCTGCCGGAAGACCCATTGGTTCCGGCCTGCCCATATTGCACAACTGTGCTCTCCACCACGTGAGTAAGATTTCACCTGTACCTATTCCAACTGGTTACCTGCCTAAATTGCACCATTAGAAATCCTTAAGGGAGACTATACCATCTTAAGAAAAGCCTTTTATGAAAACTGCCCATTTTAACAAATGCAGTATTTTATGGCAACATTGTTAACACATAATTCCTAGTGTAAACATTTTTATGCCAATTCTGCTACTATGTATTACATTTATGTGCACATCGTTTTTACATGGCGTTCACTCTCATAAGACAGACTATACAAACATCTACATTGAATATACATTTTTGTGAATTTTTTAAGGAGTTGATTGGAGGATTCTACTATCCTTTTCTAGAGGTAGAGGAGACTACTT
Source organism: Bombina bombina (assembly GCF_027579735.1). Taxonomy (NCBI): domain Eukaryota; kingdom Metazoa; phylum Chordata; class Amphibia; order Anura; family Bombinatoridae; genus Bombina; species Bombina bombina. Next base: position 716,731,492 of record NC_069504.1, read on the forward strand.
ATTGAATAATTATTTCACATATACTGTATTTGGTATATATGTATATATGCTTTTTACTGGTTTTTGCTCTGGATCTTGTAACATGGCGTTCACCCTCTCTGATGACCTCTGGGAGGCGGAGCTAAAGGACTCCCTGGCTAATAATAATGAGGTCAATACAGATAATGAAGAAGAACTGAATGTCTATGGTGCTTTTAGGAAACATAGATATTATCTAAATAGACAGCTAAAAATTAAGGCAGAAAATGCCAGTGGCTAACTATATTGACAAAAAGATTGTGCCTAGAGGCCTTAGGTTATCACTAGACCCAGGTTCAAATACAAGGGAAGATGAGGAGGGTGATTCCTTTCTTGAGGAATGGAATGGGAAACTATCCTCTTGCTCCCTTGATTTAATGAATATGATGATCAGAAGAAATGAAGAGGCTTGAAAAGTAAAAACTGAGGCAGAGAAGGCTTTGGAAAGGGTTAATAAGTTTGAAGGAGATAGTAATTTTGAAAAACTTAATGGGGAGACTAGCTCCAATATAGCGAGATTAAAAACTGAAATCAAAATTAGAAAATGTCGAAAACTTAGAGACTAGGATGACTACAAAAACAATAAAGTGTATATATATATACAAATCATAGAAAGGGTCATATGATTCGAGCACTGATGCCTCAGACTCTGAATTAGGCACCTCCCAAAAAAACTCTTCTGGTTTGGGCCCAGAGGGAGAAGGAGGAGGAGAAGGAGAGGGGGGAAAAGGAAAAGAGAAAACTGGGTTACCAATGAGGGAGAGACATTATCAGACAAGACAGACGAGAGGAAGGGGAGAACAGTATGGCCAGTACAGAGGGAGATCCCGAATGAGGGGCACACACAGGGGCTATTAGAAAACCCAAAAGATGAGGAATTACAGATTGTGAATCTATCATCATTTCCCTTAAATCTAGCCCATGTTGATTTACTTAAAAAATGCTTATCTTTTTGCCCTACGGCAAAATTAGATAAATTTGAGGTAATCAAAGATCTCCACCTTTTTGCCAGAAAAATTGTCTTATCCCAAATTATAAAGAACCCAGATTATAATACCTGTAATATGACTTTAAGTGATGACGAAGCGATTCAGACTCTTGAGTCTCTCCTCGCTAAGAATGAGCTAGGGGAGACTCAAGACTCCTTTGTTAAAGAAGAAATTAGACCTTTCAAACCTAAATCTACATATATGCCAAGTCTCGCAGTGGTTCCATCTGTCAACATTTTTGTTAGGCAAGTTGAAAAGGAGATTCAATCTCTTAAAGAGGTACCGAGATGTGATCATTTAGAACCACGTGAGATAGGAGCACTTAATGAGCTAAGTACTGCCAAAGGGCTGGTGATAAAGCCGGCGGACAAAGGCGGTAATTTAGTCTTAATGGATGAATGCCTCTATATGAATGAAGTGAAATGCCAACTAAATGATATGCTCCAATATGAGAAACTATACACAAATCCAGTGGCAAAAATACTGAATTTTTGTTCAAATTATTGAACGATGCAAAAGGTAGAGGCCTAATTACATCTAAAGAATTTTTCTTTTTATATCCTGAACATCTGGTGATGCCAGTTTTTATGTGTTGCCGCAATGGCATAAAAACATGAAATGCCCTCCCAGGAGACCGATAGTGTCTGGGATTGGGAGTGTCACTGAAAGAATTGGTTAATATGTGGATCAACATCTACGTCCATTTTTGGTGACGCTCCCCTCCTATGTAAAAGACACATCGGATCTCCTGAGGAGACTGGAAGGCATTAGCATAAATAAAACCACTATTCTGGCATCACTGGATGTAGAGAGTTTATACTCGTCTATCCCCCATATGGTAGGTTTGAAGGCTGCTCAAAATTTCTTAAACTCCAGAGGTCCAGAGCACAAGGAACATACTGACTTTGTAGTATCGTTGTTGACATTTATTTTGGAAAATAACGTGTTCATGTTTGATGGTAAGATATACCGTCAGCTTAGAGGTACAGCGATGGGGGCCGTATGTGCCCCGGCCTATGCCTGTCTACATTTGGGAGCTTGGGAGATGGATGAGGTCTTTGAGAATTACAGTGACATAGCTGATGAACATATCCAGATGTGGATACCATATGTGGATGATGTGCTCATCCTATGGGATGGCACATCAGATGAGTTTGGAGATTTTGTTTCTAGAAACAAAATAAATATATTTTTGACCTTTGAAACCAGTGAAATATCCCTGGCATTTCTAGATCTAACTATCAAAAAAGGACAGGACACTGTTACTGAAAATTTTGCGACTAGCAGTGTCCTACATGCGGGAAGTGGCCATCCGGAACATCTCAAAAGGAGTGTTCCATGTGGCCAATTCCTTTGTTTGAGAAGAAATTGCACTTCCCTTTCTAAATTTGATTTTCATGCATCCCTAATGAAAGAGCGCTTTCTAAAGAGAGGCTATTCTAAAAACTGTGTGAAAAGAGCCTTTTGGAAAGCCAGGAATATGTCAATGGATGACATCTTATACAAAAAGAAAGAGAAACCTGTTCGGAATCAAATAAGGTTTATAACTCAATTTAATAAACAATGGGAAGATGTGAGAGCCATTATGAGGAGAAATTGGCACCTTCTCACAATGGATGAAAAGGTAGGAGAAGTGGTAGGGATAGCACCAGCGATGGTGGCAAGGAAGGCCCCGAGTTTAAAGGATAAATTAGTAAGAAGCCAGTTTGTAAGAGGACCCTCAGACTCTGCCTGCTTTGGAAAAATAAAGGAGTAAAGGGTAGCTTCCCCTGTGGCCACTGTGTTTATTGCTGCCATATGGACAGTACAAAAAAATTCACAGTGGATGGGGTGAAACTATACAACATTAGGTTTTTCTTCAACTGTAATTCTGTTGGGGTTATATACCTTCTGCGGTGTGCGTGCCCGGGCTTCTATTTTGGCAAAACAAAAAGAGCCATAAAGGACCGGAACACCGATATGATATTGTGAAAGAGAGGGATACAAATGTTGCAAGGCATTTTTCCCATTTTCACAGTAGTGATGCAATCTTTGAAGTTTGTAGTAATTGATAAAGGAATCTCCCCAGGTAGAGGGGGTGATAACAAAATACTACTTCAAAAGGAGGCCAAGTGGATCTTCAGACTAAAAACAAGACTTGCAATTGGTCTAAATGATAAATTAGAGTATGCTAGTTTTTTGTAATATACGTGTAATAAAGCAATTCTCTTTATCATTTATAAATTTGAATAAAGCACTTTTCCTTCCAAGCAAGATAACCCTTTTCTTTTTTTCCCTTTTTGCTATATCCTTTTCCTTTCTCTTTTATAAATAATTTTATCTAAGAACATTTTATACCTAAAATGTGAACTTAGATGTTTGTATAGTCTGTCTTATGAGAGTGAACGCCATGTAAAAACGATGTGCACATAAATGTAATACATAGTAGCAGAATTGGAATAAAAATGTTTACACTAGGAATTGTGTTAACAATGTTGCCATAAAATACTGCATTTGTTAAAATGGGCAGTTTTCATAAAAGGCTTTTCTTAAGTTGGTATAGTCTCCCTTAAGGATTTCTAATGAGTGATCACCTGAGCACTAACAGGTGCTATAAAAAGAGGTGTTTCCTTTAATTATGCCCTGACGAAGCCCCTGACACACAGGAGAGTTGTGGGGGTGAAACGCTCTAGATGTTGGCACTTTGTGTGTTTTATCATTAGCTAACTCAAGGCTAATTGATTTCTACTTGTGACCATATTTGTAGGAAGAAAACTTTGTTGCAAAGTATTGGTGAACTTTCAGTTTGCTTTGCTGGTGGGAGGAGTTTCCTGACGTCCACGGAGTGCCCTGTATGGGTTAGGACCGTACATACCCCACGGAGCAATTTGACACTGAACTGTGTTTCTTTTGGAAGTTAATTTTCAGTCTGCTTTTGGCTGACAAGCTATGCTACATTATACTTTCAAGCTCATTCAGTGATTGACAGGCAGGACGGCCTGTGGCATAGAGGTCTCTGGACTCCATCCAATTAGAGAAGAGGTGGGTTAGGATATCAAGCACACCCACCTCCTACGTCTTTTTCATCAGCCTGACACTGTGAGTAAAGTGATTGAACGCTGCGATCATGGCGTGCTGCTCTGAGAGGTATACATCGGGACTTTTTTCATATGCTAGCTAGCTTTATTTCCTGGGGACTGTGCAAGTTATATCAAAGTGATGTGCAGCTTGATGGCTGTAGCACTATTGCAGAAGTTGGTACTGAACTGTGCTATCTAATACTATGTGCCCTTCAATGTTTTATGCTCACAATTTTTAAAGAAATTTTGTAATTTTGTATGTATAGTTTTGTGTATATCGGTTCTAAGGTCATTGGGCCTGGGCCAGTCATCAGCATATTTTCTATAGGAATCTAATTAAATTATTTTTCCTAAAGAGATAACGGTGTGAAGTTTTCCTTCTTTTAAAGTGACAGTAGTATATGTCACTTTATTTTCTTATCTATAGCCTCAATTTATATTTAAATTTTTAAGGATTTGCACCAGTTGTGTCCTCAAGTAGTAGTATCTCCTCCCTTTTGAATATATATTTTTGTAGTTTTATAATAGTCTCTACTGTGCACCTGTTATGCTCGGAGGAGCAGGGTTTGATTTTTAGAGTCTAGTAGTAGAGATGAGTGGAAACTGTCATTTTCACTAAAAGGTACAGAGTTTATGCTCCCGTTAGTCTTCTGTCCTTTCTTAGTCATGACCACAAACACAGACAGGCAGACAGGCAAGTACACTCACCGGACACTTTATTAGGTATACCTGTTCAATTGCTTGGTAACACAAATTGCTGATCAGCCAATCACATGGCAGCAACTCAATGCATTTAGGCATCTAGACGTGGTGAAGATGACTTGCTGAAGTTCAAACCGAGCATCAGAATGGGGAAGAAAGGGGATTTAAGTGACTTTAAACGTGGCATGGTTGTTGGTGCCAGATGGGCTGGTCTAAGTTTTTAAAAAACTGCTGATCTACTGGGATTTTCATGCACAACCATCTCTAGGGTTTACAGAGAATGGTCCGAAAAAGAGAAAGTATCCAGTGAGCGGCAGTTGTTTGGACAACAATGCCTTGTTTATGTCAGAGGTCAGAGGAGAATAGGCAGACTGGTTTGAGATGATAGAAATACTACGGTAACTCTAACCACTCGTTAAAACCAAGATATGCAGAATACCATCTCTGAACACACATCCAACCTTGAAGCAGATGGGCTACAGCAGCAGAAGACCACATCGGGTGCCACTCCTGTCAGCTAAGAACAGGAAACTGTTCGCACAGGCTCACCATAATTAGACAATTGAAGATTGGAAAAACATTGCCTAGTCTGATGAGTCTCGATTTCAGTTGTGACATTCAGATGGTAGGGTCAGAATTTGGGGTAAACAACATGAAAGCATGGATCCATCCTGCTTTGTATCAACGAGTCAGGCTGGTGGTGTAATGGTGTGGGGGATATTTTCTTGGCACACTTTGGACCCCTTATTACCAATTGAGCATCGTTTAAACACCACAGCCTACCTGAGTATTGTTGCGGACCATGTCCATCCCTTTATGACTACAGTGTACCCATCTTCTGATGGCTACTTCCAGCAGGATAATGCACCATGTCACAAAACTCAAATCATCTCAAAATGGTTTCTTGAACATGACATTGACTTCACTGTACTCCAATGGCCTTCACAGTGACCAGATCTCAATCCAATAGAGCACCTTTGGGATGTGGTGGAAGAGAAGATTCACATCATGGATGTGCAGCCGACAAATTGGCAGCAACTGTGTGATGCTATCATGTCAATATGGACAAAAATCTCTGAGGAATGTTTCCAACACCTTGTTGAATATATGCCACAAAGAACTAAGGCAGTTCTGGAGGCAAAAGGGGATTCAACCTGGTACAAACAAGATGTACCTAATTAAGTGGCCGGTGAGTGTATATTTTAATGGAGTCTGTAGAGCCAAATACTAGACACAGGACTTGGATTCTATGTAGCTGTACACAGGACTTAGTCTGTGGAGCTGTACACTGGACACATGACTTGGAGTCTGTGAAGCTGTACACTGGACATAAGACTTGGAATCTGTAAAGGTGGACACAGGACTTAGGATCTGTGAAGCTGGACACAGAACTTGGAATCTGTGAAGCTGGGCACAGAACTTGGAATCTGTGAAGCTGGGCACAGAACTTGGAATCTGTGAAGCTGGGCACAGAACTTGGAATCTGTGAAGCTGGGCACAGAACTTGGAATCTGTGAAGCTGGGCACAGAACTTGGAATCTGTGAAGCTGGGCACAGAACTTGGAATCTGTGAAGCTGGACACTGGATTTAGAGGAAGATGCCAGTTTTGATTCATGATATTTTGTACCATTTGAGTTTGTCGTATCCCATATCTTCTGTATACTTACAAATCAATTGCCTATAGCAGTTTAGGTGCTTTCTATATTGACTCTAATGATGAGACTCTACCAAGAATTGGTTATTTAAAAATGAGATACAAGATACTTGAACTGAACATGCTGTTTGTGCACCACCTAATATTTCACCTAATATTCTCCATTTAAATGGTTAAGTAGATCCTAAACATTGATGGAAGCAATAGTTACTGATACATTGTTACCCTCTACAGCATTGGTTTGGTATAAATTTCTTTCATATAGGTGGCGAGAGTCTCATTGAATGTTGATAATCACATTTTATGCAGTATAATAGAAGTATCCATTTAAACTTTATTTAGGTAAAAAAAAAAATATTTTTTATATACAAACTAAATTTTTACCTGCTTTTTAGAGTGATAGGTGTATTAGAAATTTGCGTGCAAACGCGCATGTGATGATGCTATTTATGTCATGCTTGACGTGTTATCATTTTTCCGTCAAATTTGCAGTTATAAGCTCCACTCCCAGCTCATTCAGTTCTTTTAGAAAATGCTTAGAATGCTTTCATGCAGCATTATTTTATGAATCAGTTTTCATTTTATAAATATTCACTCTGTTTCCCATTCTTTCAAGCCTCTTATATATATATATATATATATATATATATATATATATATATATATATATATATATATATACCTCTGATGAAGCGCAGGTACGCCAGCGCAAAACATGTCAAGTGTTCCAGTCGGTAATTTCCCTTGACTGGTTGAATAAATCGAACTTTCAAGGCATTCGCTTTGTCTGGCAGCAGTTTCTTTCACTTTCATTGTATATATATTAGCATGGATATAAAGTTGCAGAATTAAAAAAAAAAATCAATTTTAGTTTTTTTTGCAATTATGTCTCAAACTGAATATGCCTCTGATGTTACCATAGGATTTGAGCTGCCTGAACACGTATCTACCAAAGCTAAGTGTGTTTGTTGTTAAAAAAAAAAAGCTGATCTAAATGCTGATGATATATCTGAGTACAAATGCACCCACTGTTATTCCATCTTAATCTAATGTACATAGAATTCCTGCAGAAATGAAGGCAACAACTGCTATTCTGCCTTCCAATAAGTAAAAGGGTTTTGCAACATTTTCCTAAACCTAGTGAATTAAGTTCTGACCTTCAGCATACTGATGTATCCTCTACTGCTTGGGTTTACTCTGATTCAGAGAACGTCGCGTCAGAGACAGATATAGACCAATCATCTTTTTTATTTAAGATAGAATATATTTGCTCTCTCTTAAAGGAAGTTTTGTTTACTTTGGGTATTGAGGATTCTAAACCTCCTGATGATAAAGCTAGTAATCGTCTAAATTCTGTATTGAAGATTAATGTTATTACTCCTAAAGTATTTCCTATTCCAGGTGCTATCTCTAATGCGATTGCTAAAGAATGGTCTAAGCCTGGAACCTCTTTTAACCCATCTAGGTTTAAGAAATTGTATCCTTTACCTGTGGCCAATTTAGAACTTTGGGAAACCGTTCCTAAAGTTGATGGGGCAATTTCCACTCTTTCCAAACGTACTACTATTCCTATGGAAGACAGTACTTATTTTAAGGATCCTTTAGATAGGAAGCTTGAATCTTATGTAAGAAGGGCATATTTACATACTGGCTATAATCTTACACCTGTTATATCTATGGCTGATGTTGCTGCTGATTCTACCTTTATGGTTGGACAGTTTAGCACAGCAGTTGTCTTCAGATTCTGAATTATCTAACATTATTCTTTTATTTAAACATACAAATCATTTAGTTGTGATGCTATATTTGATTTTATGAAGATCAATGTCAAATCCATGTCTTTAGTCATTCTAACTAGAAGCTCTTTATTATGTTGATGCTACTAAAGATTTCAGATAGAATTCTAGTCTATTTGTTATTTTTTTCTGGCTCCAGAAAAGGTCAGAAAGCCTCTGCCATTTCTTTGGCATCTTGTTTGAAGTTCTGATTCACAAAGCTTATTTGGAGGGGGGTGTAGTCTCCGCCTCAGAGGATAACAGCTCATTCTACAAAATCAGTTGCCACATCTTGGGCTTTCAAGAATGAAGCCTCAGTTGATCAAATCTGCAAAGCAGCCACTTGGTCTTCTTTTACTTATCTTTACTAAATTTTACCATTTCGACATTTTTGCTTTTAGTAGAAAGGTTCCTCAGGCAGCTGTCTCAGTTTGATTCTAGTGCCTATGATTTAATTTTTTTTTAATTTTTAAGAAAACTTAATTATTTTCTTGGATTTAATTTCTCAGCGGAAATGGCTGTTTTTATTTTATCCCTCCCTCTATAGTTACTCGTGGACTTCAACATCTTGGGTATTATATCCCATCAGTAACTAGCTTGTGGACTCTCACCACCTATATGAAAGAAAACAACATAATTTATGTAAGAACTTACCTGATAAATACATTTCTTTCATGGTGGCAAGAGTCCACCAGACCCACCCATTTTTTGGGGGTTATGATTTTATGTATAAAGCACATTATTTATCCAGTTCCTCTTTTTATACTTTTACTCCTTATACACCTCACAAACTTGATTATATGTTAAACTGAGGTATGAGTGAGGTGGGAGGTGTATTTATAGGCATTTGAGGTTTGTGAAACTTTGTCCCCTCCTGGTAGGAATATATATCCCATCAATGTGGACGCTCGCCACCATGAAAGAAATTAATTTATCAGGTAAGTTCTTACATAAATTATGTTTTCTGTATAAATTGAATTAATAGTCTTAGTCTTAAATCCACAAACAGTGGCACCAATAGCAATAGTAAAACAGAAGCAAAGCTCCAGTGGCGCAATCGGTTAGCGCGCGGTACTTATATGACAGTAACTGGTGAGCAATAGTAAAACAGTTTTATTACCAGTTCATCTGGGTCATACAAAGTGATGTTTCAGGCACCTAGCCCTTAATCATACATAGCTAACAGCATAGAGTATGCCAATATAATATAGACAGCCAATCAGTATCAATTCCAACACACCCTAGTGGTTATAACAAGTAATGATCAAGGAATATATTTTTTACATTCACAATGTAGTAGCCTAATAAAATCAATATATACATTATGACAGCTACAAATACAAATATGGAATACTACCTAACACAAAGTTACAGGAATAGAGTCAGGTCTAATTCCTTATTTAGGCCATATGGTTGCATGGCATTCAAATTATGTATCCAGAATGCCTCCTTTCTTTTGAGGATCAATTCTCTACCCACCCCATCTAGGATATGGTACAGCATCAAACATTTAAAAACAGAGTTGGCTGATGTTATGGCCACATTGCAAGAAATGAGAGGATACTGAAGCCTCCTGATTATTACACATATTACTCTTATGCTGCATAATCCTATCACGTATTCTACGAGTGGTCTCTCCAATGTAGACCCTCTCAAATGGGCATTTTATCAGATATATAGCATATTTAGTATGACAGGTAAAACACCCTCTGATGGTGGATGAGAGAAACGTATTTCTTTCCTAAGATATGGAGAGTCCACAACGTCATTCCAATTACTAGTGGGAATATCACTCCTGGCCAGCAGGAGGAGGCAAAGAGCACCACAGCAAAGCTGTTAAGTGTCACTCCCCTACCCATTATCCCCAGTCATTCTCTTTGCCTCTGTCAATGGAGGAGGTGAAATTTGGTGTCTGAAGAAATTAATTCCTTTTTCAGGTACTTTTCCCTGCAAGCAAGGATTTGGGTTTAGCTGAGTCCACATCAATCTCTTCAGTAGAGTAGTGGTGGCTTTTAAGCAGTTAGGAAGTTGTAAGGTAGTCCTTGCTATGTTTCCTAACACATTGCTGCCCATGGTACAGAAAGCCAGAGTTGGTTACTCTGTTCTTTCTTTATCTTCAGGTCTCTGTAAGGAGTATGTGTCCTTTCACGCCTTGTGAGCAGTCTTCCTGCCGGACAGCTAGACTGCAGGTAAGTGCTTTTGTCTTCTAGGTCTTGGAGACTTGCACTTCAGAATAATATGTAATATGCAGTAGATGGGGACATTTTTAAAATCCTTTATACAGGATTTTCTTTGGCAGGCATATTATTCCCTTTATTGGGACATTTTTCCTCTTTGGGCTAATTTTGTTGAAATACAGGGATTTATGTAAAAACTTAACAGACTGCTTGAGCGTTTGTGTAAATAAAGTTCTGGTGTTGTAGGCAGAGGGAAAAGCGTGACTTTTACTTGCTGCGTAGTTTCCTCTCTCTGCCAGTCATGTGACATCTCTCTGCTGTCGGATATTCACGGAGCGGAGCGGCGTCATTGAATTTCAGTCTCTTCAGTGTCGATCTACTATGATCGTTATAGAGACTTCTGGTAGCCAAATTGTGTATAAGGGTTACGGTAAGGCACCTCAGCCTGTCTGAGGTGTAGGGGGCCTGATTGGTTTATTATTTTAAAGAATTTTTGCATAACGTTAAAGGGACAGTCAACAACAGAATTTTTGTTGTTTAAAAAGAAAGATAATCACTTTATTACCCATTCCCCAGTTTTGCATAACCAACACTGTTATATTAATACACGTTTTACCTCTGTAATTACCTTGTATCTAAGCTTCTGCTGACTGCCCCCTTATTTCATTTCTATTAACAGACTTACATTTTAGACAATCAGTGCTCACTCCTAGGTCACTTCACGTGCATGAGCTCAATGTTATCTATATGAAACACATGAACTAATGCCCTCTAGTGGTCAAAATGTATGCAAGGTCTAAGAAATTAGCATATGGACCTCCTAGTTTTAGCTTTCAACTAAGAATACCAAGAGAACAAAGCAAAAGTAAAGATAAAAGTAAATTGGGAAGTTATTTTAAATTACATAACCTATTTAAATCATGAAAGTTTTTTTTGGACTTCACCGTCCCTTCAAGCAGCTGTGTTATTAAAAATTCTTAAAGTGACAGTGTATTTAAAACATTTCTACAATTTGGGGAATTTTTTATTTAGTATTATGGACATGGACCAGGACTCTGTGTCTTTTGACAAATGCTTGTTATGCTTTGAGGCACAAATTGTTTTGCCTATGCAATTTTGTGCTGCATGCTTAGATAGAACACTTAAATTTAAAGATAAATGGTTGCCCTCTGAGCCCAATGTCTCTCAGGATGATGCTGTTCAGGTAATGCCACAGCTTTCTCCTCAAACGTCCCAAGCCTCTATGGCATCACATACAGCGCCCTGCAGTTCCTCTCAGCCTCCTGGAGGAGTTTATTTGCCTGCAGATTTTGCTGCACAGGTATCTTCTGCGGTATCTGCGGCATTATCTGCTTTTCCTATGTTGGGGAAACGCAAGAGGAAAATTAAACATTGTTCAGATAGTAAAGTATCTGTCCCTTCTGCTGCTACGCAGGTTGCCCTCCCTCATAAGTCTGATGAGTAGAATACGGCGGTAACCTCTGAGGGTGAAATCTCAGATTTGGACAGTATAATTCCTTCATCTGATACTGAAGTAAACTTCAGATTTAAGCTTGAACACCTTTGTGTACTGTTAAAGGAGGTATTGGCTACTCTGAGCGACTCCGATACTTCTGTCGTTGTCAACCCTAAGAAGTCTAGTAAACTTAATAAATACTTTGATGTTCCTTACTCTGTGGAAGTGTTTCCTGTTCAAGACCGTGTGACAGTTACTATTAACAGGAATGGGAGAAGCCAGGGATACCTTTCTCCCCGTCTTTAAAAAGATGTTTCCTGTTGCTGACTCCATTAAAGATTCATGGCGCACTGTGCCTAAAGTAGAAGAGGCTATTTCTACTTTGGCTAGGAGAACTACGATCCATATAGAGGATAGCTGCTCCTTTAAGGATCCCATGGACAAAAAGCTGGAGGCTTATTTGAAAAAGATGTATGTTCATCAAGGTCTTCAATGGCAACCTACAGTTTGTTTTGCCACAGTAGCAAGTGCGGAATCTTATTGATGCAATGCCTTGTCTGAATCAATTTTAGTAGAGACTCCATTGGAGGAGATCCAAGATAGTATTAAGGCTCCCAAACTAGCCAATTCCTTTATTTCTGATGCTAACATGCAAGTTATTAGACTGGGAGCCAAGATGTCTCACTTCACTGTCTTAGCCCATAGGGCTTTGTGGCTAAAATCTTGGTCAGCTGATGTTACCTCCAAGTCCAAGCTTCTGGCGCTTCCTTACAAGGGTAAGACCTTGTTTGGACCTGGTATGACAGAAATAACATATTACAGATGGAAAAGGGTCTCTTCTACCACAAGACAAGAAGAACAGACCTAAAGAACATCAAAGTAATTTTCATTCCTTTTGTAACTTCAAAGGTCAAAAGTCTTCCTCTTCCAAGCAGGAACAGTCCAAGTCTTCTTGGAAGCCCAATCAATCTTGGTATAAGGGGAAGCAATCAAAGAAACCCTCAGCTGAGTCTAAGTCAGCATGAAGGGTTGGCTTCCCATCCGGGATTGGATCAAGTGGGGGGCAGACTTTCCCTGTTTTCTAAAGTTTGGATACGAGATGTCCCAGATCTTTGGACTGTGGACATAGTATCTCAGGGTTACAAAATAGAATTCAAATCTTTCCCTCCGGGGGGCAGATTCCACCTCTCAAGATTATCTGCAGACCAGGTAAAAAGAGAGGCATTCTTGAACTGTGTGATTGTTCCAGTTCCATTAAGGGAACAGGGTCTAGGATTCTATTCAAATCTGTTCTGGATTCCCGAAAAAGAAGAAACTTTTTGACCGATTTTAGACCTAAAGTGTCTCAACAAGTTTCTCAGGGTACCGTCCTTCAAAATGGAAACCATTTGTTCAATTCTTCTTTTGGTTCAAGAGGGTCAGTTCATGTCAACCATAGACCTGAAGGATGCGTATGTTCATGTTCCCATCCACAGGGATCATCACAAGTTCCTGAGATTCGCCTTTCTAGACAAACACTTTCAGTTTGTGGCTCTACCGTTTGGCCTTGCCACAGCTCCCACAATTTTCTCAAAGGTTCTGGGGGCTCTCTTGGCAGTGATCAGGTCTCAGGAAATTGCAGTGGCGCCCTATCTGGATGACATATTGGTTCAGGCGCCATCTTTTCAACAAGCAAACTCTCATACAGAGATCTTGTTGTCTTTTCTACGTTCCCACGGATGGAGAAGAGTTCCCTTGTTCCAGCTACAAGGGTGGTTTTCTTAGAAAAATTTTCATAGATAGGGAATCTATTATGGTTCCTGACAGAGGTCAGAAAATCCAAGATTCTTTCCTCTTGCCTCTCTCTTCAGTCTACTGTTCAGCCATCAGTAGCTCAATGTATTGGGGTAATTGGGCTGATGGTCGCTTCTATGGACATTATTCCCTTTGCTCAATTTTATTTGAGAGCTCTGCAGTTATGCATGCTCAGACAATGGAATGGAAAACATTCGGATCTGTCTCAGAGGATAGATCTAGATCAGTCGACAAGAGACTCTCTCCCAAGGTGGCTTGCTCAGGAGCATTTGTCTCAGGGCACATGCTTCCGGAGACCTTCCCGGGTGATAGTGACCACAGACACCAGCCTGCTAGGCTGGGGAGCAGCCTGGGACTCGTTAAAGGCTCAGGGACTATGGACTCGGGGAGGAGTCTGCTCTTCCAATAAACATCTTGGAGTTGAGAGCGATTTACAATGCTCTAATGGATTGGCCTCAATTGTCCTTAGCCCGGTTTATCAGGTTCCAGTTGGACAACATCACCTCAGTGGCTTACATCAACCACCAGGGAGGAACTCAGAGTTCCTTAGCCATGAAGGAGGTGGCTCAGATTATTCAGTGGGCGGAAGCTCAAAATTGTCTATCTGCCATCCACATTCCAGGAGTGGACAACTGGGAAGTGGATTTTCTGAGCAGACATTTCATCCCGGGGAGTGGACTCTCCATCCCGGAGGTGTTCTCCAGGTTAACCCTCAAGTGGGGGGTGTCGGAGTTGGATCTGATAGCGTCTCGGCCAAACGCCAAGCTTCCAAGGTACGATTCAAGGTCAAGAGATCTGCAGATGCTCTGGCGGTTCCTTGGGTTTTCGGTGTAGCATACCTGTTTCCTCCGTTTGCGCTTCTTCTACAAGTCATTGCTCATATCAAACAGGAGAGAGCGTCAGTAATTCTAATAGCTCCTGCATGGCCTCGTAGGATCTGGTATGCAGACCTAGTAAAGATGTCATCTCTGCCACCTTGGGGTTTCCTCTGAGGAACTCGGGGTCCATTCCTCCATCCAAATCTTGTTTCTCTGAAGCGGACTTCTTGCAGATTGAACGCTTAGTTCTGGCTAAGGGTGAGTCGGTCATTGAGACCATGCTACAGGCTTGCAAGCCTGTTACCTGTAAAATGTACCATAAGGTATGGAGTAAATACCTTTATTGGTGTGAATTCAAAGGCTACTCTTGGAGTAGGGTCAGGATTCCTAGGATTTTGTCTTTTCTCCAGGAAGGTCTGGAAAAAGGTTGTCAGTCAGTTCTCTGAAAGGTCAGATTTCTGCTTTATCTATTCTTAAGCGTCTGGCAGATGTGCCAGATGTTCAATCTTTTTGTCAGGCCCTGGTCAAAATCAGGCCTGTGTTTAAACCTGTTGCTCCTCCTTAGAGCCTTAACCATGTTCTTAAAGTTTTGCAGCAGGCTCCGTTTGAGCCAATGCATTCTATAGATATTAAGTTGTTATCTTGGAAGGTTTTGTTTCTTATTGCTATCTCTTCTGCTTAGAGAGTTTTGGAACTCTCTGCTTTGCAGTGTAATTCGCCTTAAGCGCCAGTACAGGCAAAATATACCCAAGAAAAAGAGAGCATGCAATTTAGTGTTTAAATAAAAAAATAATTTATTCTTCAACAAATGTTACAAAAAGAACCTAAAAAAAAAAAAAATCCTTTCTTTTCTTCCTCTTGATGCACACTAGGAGATCCGCAACGCGTTTCCGCTGAAATTACTTCAGCCTTTGTCAAGCTTGACAAAGGCTGAAGTAATTTCAGCGGAAACGCGTTGCGGATCTCCTAGTGTGCATCAAGAGGAAGAAAAGAAAGGATCAGCTGTAGAGCCGGCACCCCACAGCTCAACCCAGACACTCCCATAATACTAAGCTAATCAGTGCCCTAACCGGTATAGGTGATAACTAAGCAAGAGACAGAAGTGTTTGTAGCTGGGGTTTACAGCGCGGCTTCAAGATCAGCAAAAACAGTTACACTGCTTGTCTTATTTTGGAGGCATTTTCTTCTAAAAGGTGACATCGGACAAAGAAGACAGCTCATTCCATTCTAAGAGCTGAACTTAAAAGGATCACTTAAACAGGTACCTGTAGTTTCTAGTGGATCCATTTGAGCACTAAAAAACACTGTGCTACACTAAAGGAATCACGGATACCAGTAAATCACTCATATTCATCTGCACCTTTGTGGACATTTTACTGATATGCTGACTTAGCCATATTTAACGGAAGCTATTTGGTTTATGCACTTAGCGCACATACTCTTAGATTATCAGTAGATAATTTGATGATAGATATTGTGTTACAAATTGCTTGATATTCTGATACATACAGTTCTAGTTGCTTACATTAGTAACCTACAATATATGTGTAATTTTCCTTGTGTAAATGCTTTTATAGATTACTCACATTTTAATAGAGATTGGCCAATCACATATTCTATTGTCTGAATTCTTGTATAAGGTTTAATTTATACCTAGGAGATTTTCATCTCATGTTATACATATTTTTTTTTTTATTTATTTATTTTTTTAGGTTCTTTTTGTAACATTTGTTGAAGAATAAATTATTTTTTTATTTAAACACTAAATTTCATGCTCTCTTTTTCTTGGGTATATTTTGCCTGTACTGGCGCTTTAGATTTTAACTGTTCTCTGTTGTCCTTTCCCCTGGGGATTTAGGAGAAATATCCCCTTAAATCTTAAAGCATATATACCCTAACCTTTGCGCAGTCTGTATAACCTTTTGTAGATTATCCTAGTGTAATTCGCCTTACCTTATCTTTCATGCAGATAAGACGGTTCTTCGTACTATATTGGGTTTTCTTCTGAAAGTGGTTTCGGATAGAAATATTTT
Source organism: Bombina bombina (assembly GCF_027579735.1). Lineage (NCBI taxonomy): Eukaryota > Metazoa > Chordata > Amphibia > Anura > Bombinatoridae > Bombina > Bombina bombina. Next base: position 716,747,968 of record NC_069504.1, read on the forward strand.
TCAGGAAATTGTTGTTCCTTCTCTCTGTCCCAATTAATTTTTCTCATAAGGAACATCTGTTACACAACTTGGATGTTGTGCGTGCTCTAAAATTCTACCTACGGGTGACTAACGATTTCTGCCAGTCTTCTGCCCTGTTTGTTTGTTTCTCAGGAAAGCGTAAGGGTCAGAAGGATATCACTACTTCTCTTTCCCTCTGGTTGAGAAGTATAATTAGTTTTGCTTATGAGACTGCTGGTCAACAGCCTTCTGAGAGAATTACAGCTCATTCCACTAGGGCTGTCTCCTCTTCCTGGGCTTTCAAAAATGAAGCTTCGGTGGAACAGATTTGCAAGGCTGCAACTTGGTCCTCTCTGCATACTTTTTTTAAATTTTACAAATTTGATACTTTTGCCTCGGCTGAGGCCTCTTTTGGGAGAAAGGTTCTTCAAGCGGTGGTGCCTTCTGTTTAGGTTTGCCTGTCTTGTTCTCCCTCCCTATTCATTCCGTGTCCTCTAGCTTGGGTATTGGTTCCCACTAGTAATTGGAATAATGTTGTGGACTCTCCATATCTTAGGAAAGAAAACAAAGTTTATGCTTACCTGATAAATTTCTTTCTTTCTGGACATGGAGAGTCCATGACCCCACCCTTAATTAAGACAGTTATTTCTTCTATAAGGTACGAGTCCACGGATTCATAATTTACTTGTGGGATATTATCCTCCTGCTAACAGGAAGTGGCAAAGAGCACCACAGCAGACCTGTCTATATAGCTCCTCCCTTAGCTCCACCCCCAGTCATTCTCTTTGCCTACTCTAAGTACTAGGAAGGGTAAAGTGAAAGAGGTGATAAAATATTAGTTTTTAATTTCTTCAAGCAAGAGTTTTTTGTTTTAAATGGTACCGGTGTGTACTATTTACTCTCAGGCAGCAGATGGATGAAGACTTCTGCCTGGAGGATGATGATCTTAGCATTTGTAACTAAGATCCATTGCTGTTCCCACAGAGGCTGAGGAGTACAAGAAACTTTAGTGTGAGGAACGTTTTCATGCTATATAGCAGTGAGGTATGTGCAGTCATTTTTTCTGGAGAGACTGTGTATTTCAGAAAGGCTGACAGTATCCCCATGAGGGTAAGGATAAGCAGTAATCCTAAGAGCTATAGAAAGGCATTACTAAGCTTGCATAAGGGGCTAATTAAAAAATGGTTTACACTTAGTTTTGAATGTTTGTGGGCAAACGTTTTTTGAACTGGGAGTGCTGTTAACTTTTGGGGGCAATAACGTTTTTTGGGCAACTTTGAGAGTACACTTGGCTTATCTTTTGTGTCTCAGAACCCACATGGCTAGTTTTAAACCGCTCTGGTGCGGTTCTTTGAGGTTGTAGAGACATCGAGTGAGATGGGCGGGGCCTATTTTCACGCCTCAGATGCGCAGTTGTTTTCACTCTGCAAGCAGCAAGCTCCAACTCCTGAGGGCCCTTGTGGATGTTTTGGGCCAAATCGAAGCTTTAACCCCATATTTAAAATCCCTGGATGCAGGTAGGCGCCACAGCAGGGCTGTGGCAAGGTGCTGGGGGTGTTTTTTCCGGATTTAGGCTTTATTTCAATCTGTTTGCACAATAAAGGGTTAAATGTTAAATTTTCTTGTGGAGCAAACTTAACTACACATATTGAGTCTGCTATCAAAAATTTGAAAAATTTGGTGCATTTTAAAGCAGTTTTGCAGAACATGTATGCTTTTTTCTTTCATGTAATTAGCAAGAGTCCATGAGCTAGTGACGTATGGGATATACATTCCTACCAGGAGGGGCAAAGTTTCCCAAACCTCAAAATGCCTATAAATACACCCCTCACCACACCCACAAATCAGTTTTACAAACTTTGCCTCCTATGGAGGTGGTGAAGTAAGTTTGTGCTAGATTCTACGTTGATATGTGCTCCGCAGCAGGTTGGAGCCCGGTTTTCCTCTCAGCGTGCAGTGAATGTCAGAGGGATGTGAGGAGAGTATTGCCTATTTGAATTCAATGATCTCCTTCTACGGGGTCTATTTCATAGGTTCTCTGTTATCGGTCGTAGAGATTCATCTCTTACCTCCCTTTTCAGATCGACGATATACTCTTATATATACCATTACCTCTACTGATTCTCGTTTCAGTACTGGTTTGGCTTTCTACTACATGTAGATGAGTGTCCTGGGGTAAGTAAGTCTTATTTTCTGTGACACTCTAAGCTATGGTTGGGCACTTTTATATAAAGTTCTAAATATATGTATTCAATCATTTATTTGCCTTGACTCAGGATGTTCAACGTTCCTTATTTCAGACAGTCAGTTTCATATTTGGGATAATGCATATGAATAAATCAATTTTTTTCTTACCTTAAAATTTGACTTTTTCCCTGTGGGCTGTTAGGCTCGCGGGGGCTGAAAATGCTTAATTTTATTGCATCATTCTTGGCACTGACTTTTTTGGCGCAAATTTTTTTTTCTGTTTCCGGCGTCATACGTGTCGCCGGAAGTTGCGTCATTTTTGATGTTTTTTTGCGCCAAAAGTGTCGGCGTTCCGGATGCGGCATCATTTTTGGCGCCAAAAGCATTTAGGCGCCAAATAATGTGGGCGTCTTTTTTGGCGCTAAAAAATATGGGCGTCATTATTGTCTCCACATTATTTAAGTCTCATTATTTATTGCTTCTAGTTGCTAGAAGCTTGTTCACTGGCATTTTTTTCCCATTCCTGAAACTGTCATTTAAGGAATTTGATCAATTTTGCTTTATATGTTGTTTTTTCTATTACATATTGCAAGATGTCCCAGATTGACACTGAGTCAGAAGATACTACTGGAAAATCGCTGCCTGGTGCTGGATCTACCAAAGTTAAGTGTATCTGCTGTAAACTTGTGGTATTTGTTCCTCCAGCTGTTGTTTGTAATGAATGTCATGACAAACTTGTTAATGCAGATAATATTTCCTTTAGTAATGTTACATTACCTGTTGCTGTTCCGTCAACATCTAATACTCAGAGTGTTCCTGTTAACATAAGAGATTTTGTTTCTAAATCCATTAAGAAGGCTATGTCTGTTATTCCTCCTTCTAGTAAACGTAAAAGGTCTTTTTAAACTTCTCATTTTTCAGATGAATTTTTAAATGAACATCATCATTCTGATTCTGATAATGATTCCTCTGGTTCAGAGGATTCTGTTTCAGAGGTTGATGCTGATAAATCTTCATATTTATTCAAAATGGAATTTATTCGTTCTTTACTTAAAGAAGTATTAATTGCATTAGAAATAGAGGATTCTGGTCCTCTTGATACTAAATCTAAACGTTTAAATAAGGTTTTTAAATCTCCTGTAGTTATTCCAGAAGTTTTTCCTGTCCCTGATGCTATTTCTGAAGTAATCTCCAGGGAATGGAATAATTTGGGTAATTCATTTACTCCTTCTAAACGTTTTAAGCAATTATATCCTGTGCCATCTGACAGATTAGAATTTTGGGACAAAATCCCTAAAGTTGATGGGGCTGTCTCTACTCTTGCTAAACGTACTACTATTCCTACGGCAGATAGTACTTCCTTTAAGGATCCTTTAGATAGGAAGATTGAATCCTTTCTAAGAAAAGCTTACTTATGTTCAGGTAATCTGCTTAGACCTGCTATATCTTTAGCGGATGTTGCTGCAGCTTCAACTTTTTGGTTAGAAGCTTTAGCGCAACAAGTAACAGATCATAATTCTCATAGCATTGTTAATCTTCTTCAACATGCTAATAATTTTATTTGTGATGCCATCTTTGATATCATCAGGGTTGATGTCAGGTATATGTCTCTAGCTATTTTAGCTAGAAGAGCTTTATGGCTTAAAACTTGGAATGCTGATATGTCTTCTAAGTCAACTTTGCTTTCCCTTTCTTTCCAGGGTAATAAATTATTTGGTTCTCAGTTGGATTCCATTATCTCAACTGTTACTTGAGGGAAAGGAACTTTTTTACCACAGGATAAAAAATCTAAAGGTAAATTAAGGTCTAATAATCGTTTTCGTTCCTTTCGTCACAATAAGGAACAAAAGCCTGATCCTTCACCCACAGGAGCGGTATCAGTTTGGAAACCATCTCCAGTCTGGAATAAATCCAAGCCTTTTAGAAAACCAAAGCCAGCTCCCAAGTCCACATGAAGGTGCGGCCCTCATTCCAGCTCAGCTGGTAAGGGGCAGATTACGATTTCACATTTAGCAGAATCTCATACGAATCGACTTGTGTTGTTTCTTCAAGATCATGGTTGGAGGATCAATTTACCGAAAAGTTAATTGATTCCTCAGACAAGGGTAACCTTTTTAGGTTTCCAGATAGATTCAGCGTCCATGACTCTGTCTCTGACAGACAAGAGACGTCTAAAGTTGATCTCAGCTTGTCGAAACCTTCAATCACAATCATTCCCTTCAGTAGCCTTATGCATGGAAATTCTAGGTGTTATGACTGCTGCATCAGACGCGATCCCCTTTGCTCGTTTTCACATGTGACCTCTTCAGCTCTGTATGCTGAACCAGTGGTGCAGGGATTACACAAAGATATCTCAATTAATATCTTTAAAACCGATTGTACGACACTCTCTGACGTGGTGGACAGATCACCATCGTTTAGTTCAGGGGGCTTCTTTTGTTCTTCCGACCTGGACTGTAATTTCAACAGATGCAAGTCTGACAGGTTGGGGAGCTGTTTGGGGATCTCTGACAGCACAAGGGGTTTGGGAATCTCAGGAGGTGAGATTACCAATCAATATTTTGGAACTCCGTGCAATTTTCAGAGCTCTTCAGTCATGGCCTCTTCTAAAGAGAGAATCGTTCATTTGTTTTCAGACAGACAATGTCACAACTGTGGCATACATCAATCATCAAGGAGGGACTCACAGTCCTCTGGCTATGAAAGAAGTATCTCGGATACTGGTATGGGCAGAATCCAGCTCCTGTCTAGTTTCTGTGGTTCATATCCCAGGTATAGACAATTGGGAAGCGGATTATCTCAGTCGCCAAACGTTACATCCGGGCGAATGGTCTCTTCACCCAGAGGTATTTCTTCAGATTGTTCAAATGTGGGGACTTCCAGAAATAGATCTGATGGCTTCTCATCTAAACAAGAAACTTCCCAGGTATCTGTCCAGATCCAGGGATCCTCAAGCGGAAGCAGTGGATGCATTGTCACTTCCTTGGAAGTATCATCCTGCCTATATCTTTCCGCCTCTAGTTCTTCTTCCAAGAGTAATCTCCAAGATTCTGAAGGAATGCTCGTTTGTTCTGCTGGTGGCTCCAGCATGGCCTCACAGGTTTTGGTATGCGGATCTTGTCCGGATGGCCTCTTGCCAACCGTGGACTCTTCCGTTAAGACCAGACCTTCTGTTTCCATCAGGATCTCAAATCCTTAAATTTAAAGGTATGGAGATTGAACGCTTGATTCTTAGTCAAAGAGGTTTCTCTGACTCGGTGATTAATACCATGTTACAGGCTCGTAAATCTGTATCTAGGAAGATATATTATAGAGTCTGGAAGACTTACATTTCTTGGTGTCTTTCTCATCATTTTTCCTGGCATTCTTTTAGAATTCCGAGAATTTTACAGTTTCTTCAGGATGGTTTGGATAAAGGTTTGTCTGCAAGTTCCTTGAAAGGACAAATCTCTGCTCTTTCTGTTCTTTTTCACAGAAAGATTGCTAATCTTCCTGATATTCATTGTTTTGTACAAGCTTTGGTTCGTATAAAACCTGTCATTAAGTCAATTTCTCCAATTTCTTGGAGTTTGAATTTGGTTCTGGGGGCTCTTCAGGCTCCTCCGTTTGAACCTATCCATTCATTGGACATTAAATTACTTTTGTGGAAAGTTTTGTTTCTTTTGGCCATCTCTTCTGCTAGAAGAGTTTCTGAATTATCTGCTCTTTCTTGTGAGTCTCCTTTTCTGATTTTTCATCAGGATAAGGCGGTGTTGCGAACTTCTTTAAAATTTTTACCTAAGGTTGTGAATTCTAACAACATTAGTAGAGAAATTGTGGTTCCTTCATTATGTCCTAATCCTAAGAATTCTAAGGAGAAATCATTGCATTCTTTGGATGTGGTTAGAGCTTTGAAATATTATGTTGAAGCTACTAAGAATTTCCGAAAGACTTCTAGTCTATTTGTTATCTTTTCTGGTTCTAGGAAAGGTCAGAAGGCTTCTGCCATTTCTTTGGCATCTTGGTTGAAATCTTTAATTCATCATGCTTATGTCGAGTCGGGTAAAACTCCGCCTCAAAGGATTACAGCTTATTCTACTAGGTCAGTTTCTACTTCCTGGGCGTTTAGGAATGAAGCTTCGGTTGATCAGATTTGCAAAGCAGCAACTTGGTCTTCTTTGCATACTTTTACTAAATTCTACCATTTTGATGTGTTTTCTTCTTCTGAAGCAGTTTTTGGTAGAAAAGTACTTCAGGCAGCTGTTTCAGTTTGATTCTTCTGCTTATAATTTCAGTTTTTTTCATTATAAGATTTAAACTTTATTTTGGGTGTGGATTATTTTTCAGCGGAATTGGCTGTCTTTATTTTATCCCTCCCTCTCTAGTGACTCTTGCGTGGAAGATACACATCTTGGGTAGTCATTATCCCATACGTCACTAGCTCATGGACTCTTGCTAATTACATGAAAGAAAACATAATTTATGTAAGAACTTACCTGATAAATTCATTTCTTTCATATTAGCAAGAGTCCATGAGGCCCACCCTTTTTGTGGTGGTTATGATTTTTTTGTATAAAGCACAATTTTTCCAATTCCTTATTTTTTATGCTTTCGCACTTTTTTCTTATCACCCCACTTCTTAGCTATGCGTTAAACTGATTTGTGGGTGTGGTGAGGGGTGTATTTATAGGCATTTTGAGGTTTGGAAAACTTTGCCCCTCCTGGTAGGAATGTATATCCCATACGTCACTAGCTCATGGACTCTTGCTAATATGAAAGAAATTAATTTATCAGGTAAGTTCTTACATAAATTATGTTTTTCTCTTAAAGGTGCAGTACCGTTTTTTAAGATTGTTATTTTTTTCACTAAATAAAGTGTTTTCATGCTTGTTTGTAGTCATTACTAGCCTGTTCAACATGTCTGACATTGAGGAAATTCATTGTTCAATATGTTTAGAAGCCATTGTGGAACCCCCACTTAGAATGTGTCCCTCATGCACTGAAAGGTCAATAAATTGCAAAGAACATATTTTAGCTGCTAAAAGTATGTCGCAGAATGATTCTCAGTCAGAAGGGAATCAGGTTATGCCATCTAATTCTCCCCAAGTGTCACAACCATTAACGCCCGCACAAGCGACGCCAAATACTTCTAGTGCTTCTAATTCTTTCACCCTGCAAGATATGGCCGCAGTTATGAATACTACCCTCACATAGGTTTTATCTAAGCTGCCTGGGTTGCAGGGGAAGCGCAGTAGGTCTGGTGTGAGAACAAATTCTGAGCCCTCTGACGCTTTATTAGCCATATCCGATGTACCCTCACAATGTTCTGAGTTGGGGGTGAGGGATTTGCTGTCTGAGGGAGAGATTTCTGATTCAGGAAAGATGTTCCCTCAGACAGACTCAGATATGATGGCTTTTAAATTTAAACTAGAACACCTCCGCTTGTTGCTCAGGGAGGTTTTAGCGACTCTGGATGATTGTTACCCTATTGTAGTTCCAGAGAAATTGTGTAAAATGGACAGATTTCTAGAGGTTCCTGCCTACACTGATGTTTTTCCGGTCCCTAAGAGGATTTCGGACATTGTTACTAAGGAGTGGGATAGACCAGGTATTCCGTTTGCTCCCCCACCTTCTTTTAAGAAAATGTTTCCCATCTCAGACCCCATGCGGGACTCGTGGCAGACGGTCCCTAAGGTGGAGGGAGCTATTTCTACCCTGGCTACGCTTACAACTATACCTATTGAGGACAGTTGTGCTTTCAAAGATCCTATGGATAAAAAATTTGAGGGTCTCCTAAAGAAAATATTTGTTCATCAGGGTTTTCTTCTCCAACCTATAGCGTGCATTGTTCCTGTAACTACTGCAGCTGCTTTTTGGTTCGAGGCTATGGAGGAGGCTCTTCAGGTTGAGACCCCGTTAGATGATATTCTGGATAGAATTAGGGCTCTCAAGCTAGCTAATTCTTTCATTACAGATGCCGCTTTTCAATTGGCTAAATTAGTGGCAAAGAATTCAGGTATTGCCATTTTAGCGTGTAGAGCGGTATGGCTTAAGTCCTGGTCTGCTGATGTGTCATCAAAATCTAAGCTTTTAGCCATCCCTTTAAAGGGTAAGACCCTATTCGGGCCTGAACTGAAAGAGATCATTTCAGACATCACTGGAGGAAAGGCCATGCCCTAGGATAAGACAAATAAGATGAGGACCAAACAAAATAATTTTCGTTCCTTTTGAAACTTCAAAGGTGGTCCCTCTACCTCTTCCCCTGCTGCAAAGCAAGAGGGGAATATTGCTCAATCCAAGTCAGTCTGGAGACCTAACCAGACTTGGAACAAAGGTAAACAGGCCAAGAAGCCACCTGCCACCACCAAGACAGCATGAAGGGGTAGCCCCCGATCCGGTAGCAGATCTAGTAAGGGGCAGACTTTCTCTCTTTGCTCAGACTTGGGCAAGAGACATTCAGGACTCCTGGGCTTTAGAAATTGTAACCCAGGGGTACCTTCTAGATTTCAAAGATTCTCCTCCAAGGGGGAGATTCCATCTTTCTCAATTGTCTGTAAACCAGACAAAAAGAGAGGCGTTCTTACGCTGTGTAGAAGACCTATATACCATGGGTGTGATCTGCCCAGTTCCGAAAACAGAACAGGGCAGGGGTTCTACTCCAATCTGTTTGTGGTTCCCAAAAAAGAGGGAACCTTCAGACCAATTTTAGATCTCAAGATCCTAAACAAATTCCTCAGAGTCCCATCCTTCAAGATGGAGACCATTCTGACTATTTTACCAATGGTCCAGGAGGGTCAATATATGACAACCGTGGAATTAAAGGATGCATATCTACACATCCCTATCCACAAAGATCATCACCAGTTCCTCAGGTTCGCCTTTCTGGACAAGCATTACCAGTTTGTGGTTCTTCCCTTCGGGTTGGCCACAGCTCCCAGAATTTTCACAAAAGGTGCTAGGGTCCCTTCTGGCGGTTCTAAGGCCGCGGGGCATAGCAGTGGCGCCTTATCTGGACGATATCTTAATTCAGGCGTCGACTTACCAACTAGCCAAATCTCACACGGACATCGTGTTGGCTTTTCTAAGATCTCACGGGTGGAAGGTGAACGTAAAAAAGAGTTCACTTATCCCTCTCACAAGAGTTCCATTCCTGGGAACTCTGATAGATTCGGTGGACATGAAAAATTTTCTGACGGAGGTCAGGAAATCAAAGATTTTAACCACCTTCTGGACCTTCTGGTTCAAGGTCCGTTCCAGCATCCAAAATGTATCATAAGATATGGCGTAAATATCTTTATTGGTGTGAATCTAAAGGCTACTCATGGAGTAAGATCAGGATTCCTAGGATTTTGTCCTTTCTACAAGAAGGATTGGAGAAGGGGCTATCAGCGAGTTCCTTAAAGGGACAGATATCTGCTTTATCAATTCTACTGCACAAACGTCTGGCAGATGTTCCAGACGTTCAGTCATTCTGTCAGGCTTTAGTTAGAATCAAGCCTGTGTTTAAACCTGTTGCTCCGCCATGGAGTTTGAATTTAGTTCTTAAGGTTCTTCAAGGGGTTCCGTTTGAACCTATGCATTCCATAGATATTAAGCTTCTATTTTGGAAAGTTCTGTTTTTAGTTGCTATCTCTTCGGCTCAAAGAGTTTCTGAACTATATACATTGCAATGCGACTCGCCTTATCTTGTTTTCCATGCTGATAAGGTGGTTTTGCGTACCAAACCTGGATTCCTTCCTAAGGTTGTTACTAATAGGAATATCAATCAGGAAATTGTTGTTACTTCTGTGTCCTAATCCTTCCTCTAAGAAGGAGCGTCTGTTGCACAACTTGGACATGGTTCGTGCTTTGAAGTTTTACTTGCAAGCAACCAAAGATTTCCGTCAAACATCTTCTTTGTTTGTTGTCTATTCTGGAAAACGCAGAGGTCAAAAAGCTACGGCTACCTCTCTTTCTTTTTGGCTGAAAAGCATCATCCGTTTGGCATACGAGACTGCTGGACAGCAGCCTCCTGAAAGGATTACGGCTCACTCTACTAGAGCGGTGGCTTCCACATGGGCTTTTAAAAATGATGCTTCTGTTGAACAGATTTGTAAGGCTGCGACTTGGTCTTCGCTTCATACCTTTTCCAAATTTTCCAAATTTGATACTTTTGCTTCTTCGGAGGCTATTTTTGGGAGAAAAGTTCTTCAAGCAGTGGTGCCTTCTGTTTAACCATCTGTCTTGTCCCTCCCGTTCATCCGTGTCCTGTAGCTTTGGTATTATATCCCACAAGTAAAGGATTAATCCGTGAACTCGTCGTACCTTATAGAAGAAAAGTAAATTTATGCTTACCTGATAAATTAATTTCTTCTATGGTACGACGAGTCCACGGCCCGCCCTGTCATTTTAAGACAGATTATATTTTTTTATTTTAAACTTCAGTCACCTCTGCACCTTTTAGTTTCTCCTTTTTCTTCCTGTACCTTCGGTCGAATGACTGGGGGGTGGAGCTAAGGGAGGAGCTATATAGACAGCTCTGCTGTGGTGCTCTTTGCCACTTCCTGTTAGCAGGAGGATAATATCCCACAAGTAAAGGATGAATCCGTGGACTCGTCGTACCATAGAAGAAATTAATTTATCAGGTAAGCATAAATTTACTTTTTTTTACTAAACCTCAGGAACCTCTACACCTTTGTGTTATTTCTTTTTCCATTTCCCTTCAGTCAAATGACTGGGGATTATCGGTAGGGGAGTGATACTTAACAGCTTTGCTGTGGTGCTCTTTGCCGCCTCCTGCTGGCCGGGAGTGATATTCCCTCTAGTAATTGGAATGACGTTGTGGACTTTCCATATCCGGAAAGAAAGAAATGTATCAGGTAAGCATAAATTTCGTTTTTAATGGTTATGGATCATACCAATAATAGTGGTGAGATAATAAAAATTGTGAAGAAACATTGGTCTATACTACAAAAATGTCATCCGGATATTGCAGAGTTTGGGTTACTCTGCAATATGCTATTTAGTCTTGAGAAAGGCCTGAGTTCAAGCCGAATTGTGTTGGCACATAATGGTATCATAAGGAAGCCTCCAACATAGGAGCCAGTATTTATTTTAACATACTGTATTGCACAGTATTTTCTATTTTCTACCAGTTCACGTGTATTACAGCTTGCGTTGCTTTTGAGTTTAATCGACTTCAAGAGCCTATTAATTTTTTTTATTTGTTCACATATCTCTATTTGTATTCTTATTTTTATTTTTGTCTTTTGTTTTTTCTGTTTTTTCAATTTTTCAATTTTTTTCATTTTGTATTGTTTATTCTATTTTGTATTGTTTATTCTATTTTGTATTGTTTATTTTATTTCACTATCAATATATTTTTTCAACTACAACTCATCATTGTGACTTGACTTTTTTTCTCTTTTGGATTTGGACATTTACTATTCTGGGATTATACCCTTCACATATGAACTGGACCTATGAACTTAAAGGGACATTATACACTAGATTTCCTTCCATAAGGCAGGGAGAGTCCATGACTTAATTCCTTACTGTTGGGAAATACAACACCTGGCCACCAGGAGGAGGCAAAGACACCCCCGCCAAAGTCTTAAATATCCTGCCCACTTCCCCTATTCCCCAGTAATTTTTTGCCTTTTGTCACTATAGGAGGTGGCAGAGAAGTGTCAGAAGATTTGGATAGTCCTGTAATGGGTATGTTCCCTTCAAGAAAGGACTGGAGTTTTGAGTAATCATGTCAACCTCTCAGTGAGAGTATTGATGAAAATTAGAGTCTGGAGGTGCAGGGAAAGTTTTTCCTTTGAACCCATCCAGACTGCTGCCTATCAGCTCCCGGGCAATCAGTGTTGACAAGTTTCACTGCTTGCTTTTACACATTCAAGTCCATGTCAGAGGCGTCACTGCAAGACTGTCTCACTTGAGAGGCTGTGCCTGTTCCACACAATGGATCCTGGAGGCAAGATCATTTTTATATATACTCCTTTGCTATACAAGGTCACAGTGTGGCTCCTTTATGCCTCAATAGGATCGAGTGTTATCTCCTTCAGGGAGATTATTTTGAACAGCAATGGGTTATTTATAACTGCATTTATGTGAGAGTTTTTTGGGCTCATAGACTCTGTGCTTTTGGCTTGGAACAAACAGGTTTCATTTTCGTTTTGGTGTGTTGCGCAGCTCATAATAGCTTTGCGCCTTTTTTTATTGCAGGGGAAGTCCTGTCCTACGCACTACATGACCGGGTGCGGTCTTTTCATTTTTTTCTACGATCTTTCTGCAAACATCGCTCCTAAGGAGAGTGTTTTCTCTGTTAGGTGTCTGGGTCTAGGAGGTGGTGAGTGCCCCCGCCATTGGTATTTTAAAGGTGCCAGTTTTTTTTTTTTTTTTTTTAATAAAGTGTTTACTTTTTGTTTGTCCTTCTGTGAATATATCCTAGCTATGGAGGACTCTGATATTACATTAGAAGATACCTCTCTGTACTGATTAATCATTCCTGTTTATATTGTGAGGAGGCCATAGTTTGCCTGCCTGCTCAATTTTGTTTCATTTGCCTAAGCACTGTTCGAATATCTAAGAAGGGAGACAAGCCTGCTAATACTCATAGTGCTATTAGCCCCACAGAGCCATCTACCTCTCAGGAATCTGGGTCTCAAGAGATTACTACCCTTTCTACACTACCCGCTCCACATGCAGTTCCCCGCGGCTCATCTAATCCTCCTTCTGGAGGGGGCTTTTTTCCTACGGACTTTAGTCATCTAAATATGTCAGATTTAGCTACTATGTCTCAGCTATCCAAGGATGAGTTAACCTCTGTAGCTTCAGAGGGTGGACTTTCTGAGTCGGAGACTTCAGTTTCTAAACCTCCTTTAGATTTAAAATTGAGCATCTGCGTTTATTATTAAAGGAGGTTCTGTCTACGCTAGAGGTTCCAGAGGCTACACTCCCTGAGGAACATAGGATCCCTAAATAAGACAGGGTTTATGAAGACAGGAAGGTCCCTCTGACTTTATCTCCAGTTAAGATGGTGAACATTATTAGTAATGAATGGGCAATAATAGGAACTTCTTTTTCCCCCTTGTCTACTTTTAAAAAATTATTCCTGGTCCCTGACTCTCAATTAGACTTGTGGGGTTCCATCCCTAAGGTGGATGGCACTATTTCTACGCTGCCAAGTGTACTAGTTTCACTCTGGAGGATAGTTCTTCTTTTAGAGAGCCTATGGATAAGAAAATGGAAACCAGTTTCTGAGGAAGATGTTCCAACATACAGGGTTTTTATTTCAACCGGCAGCTGCTATAGCCGTGGTTGCTGGAGCAGCTACCTACTGGTGTGACACTCTGTCAGATCTCATTGAGGTGGAGACTCCCCTCAAGGATATTCAGGAGAGAATTAAGGCTCTGAGAATTACTAAATCCTTGATCTGTGATGCGAATATGCCGATTATTTGCATAAATGCAAAGGCTTCTGGCTTTGCGCTCCTAGCCCACCAGGCTGTCTGGTTGAAATCTTGGTCTGTGGATATGACTTCTAAATCCAGACTCCTTTCTCTTCCATTCAAGGGGAAGATTTTTTTTGCTCCAGGGCTGGAGCAAATCAGCATGAAGGGGTGGCCCCCAATCCGGGATTGGATCGAGTAGGGGCAGACTGTCTCTTTTTTCAGACGCTTGGTTCCAGAATATACAGGACCCTTGGGTCCTGGAGGTTGTATCTCAGGGATACAGGATAGGATTTAAGTCTCATCCGCCCAGGGGCAGATTTCTTCTCTCCAGTCTGTCTACAAGACCCGGAAAGAGGACGGCCTTCTTAGGTCGCGTACGGGATCTCTCCTCTCTAGGAGTAATTGTCCCGGTACCTAAAGCAGAAAGAGGTTTGGGGTTTTATTCAAAACTTTTCGTGGTTCCAAAGAAGGAGGGAACTTTTTGTCCAATTCTGGACCTAAAGTGCCTAAACAAGTTTCTGAGTGTTCCTTTTTTCAAAATAGAGACAATACGGACAATCCTTCCTCTGGTTCAGCAAGGACAGTTTATGACCACAATAGACTTAAAAAATGCATACCTTCATGTGCCGATACACATGGAACATTTTCAGTTCCTGTGGTTTGCCTTTCTGGACCAGCACTTCCAGTTTATAGCTCTTCTGTTTGGCCTGGCTACTGCTCCAAGGATATTTTCAAAAGTTCTGGGGACTCTTCTAGACGTTGCCAGAACACAGGGTATTGCAGTAGCGACTTACCTGGACAATAACTTGGTACAGGCACCATCTTTTTTTCATCTAACACCATGTGTGAATACAGCACCACTGAATGTGCACGGAGGAGAGGAAAAACTGCAACTCCTCTAAATCACTCAATAATTCATATTATCCACCAGCACTTATGGGTATAAAACATTCATCTTTTATTGAAAGATCAAGTTAAAAATAGCAACGTTTCGTGACCTTATGTCACTTAATCATGCTCTCTCATGTTCTCTCTTTTTCATCTAGCGGAAGAACTTTCAGAGTCCCTTCTCTATCTCCTTTGATCACATGGATGGAAGATAAACTTGGAAAAGAGTTCTCTTAATCCAAATACAAGGGTGAACTTCCTGGGGACTATAATAGACTAAATATCCACGAGGAAATTCCTCACAGATCAGAAAAGGTTGCAAGCTAACTTCTTCATGTCTTGCCCTCCAGGCCTACTTGAGACCCTCAGTGGCTCAGTGTATGGAGGTGATTGGACTCATAGTTTCCTGTATGGACATCATTCCTTTTGTCAGATTCCATCTTGGACCCTTTCAACTATGCATGCTGAGACAATGGAATGGTGACCATTCTGGCTGGGGAGCCATTTAAGGTGCCAAGAAGGCACAAGGTCTGTGGTCTCAGGAGGAGTCCTCCCTTCCGATCAATATTTTGGAACTCCGGGCAATCTTTAATGCCTTGAAGGCTTGGCCCCTTCTGGGTTCGTCCTAGTTTATCAGATTCCAATAAGGTAATATAACCTTGGTTGCCTACATCAACCATCAGTGGCGATGAGAGAAGTATCTCAGATTCTATAGTGGGTGGAGACTAACAGATGTATGCTGTCAGTGATTCACATTCCGGGTGTGAACAACTGGAAAGCAGACTTCCTCAGCAGGCAATCCTTTCACCCAGGGGAATGGTCTCTCCACCCTGAGGTGTTTGCAGAGATATGCAGCGAGTGGGGGACGCCGGAGATAGATCTCATGGCATCCCGCCTCCAATACCAAGCTACCCAGGTACGGGTCGAGGGTGAGGGATCCACAGGCAGAATTGATAGATGCCCTATCAGTACCATGGAGGTTAAGACTTGTTTATCTTTTTCCTACGTTACCGCTTCTCCCTCGTGTGGTGGCATGCATCAAGCAGGAGCAAGCATCAGTGATTCTGATTGCGCCATCGTGGCCACGATGGATGTGGTTTGCAGATCTGGTGGGGATGTCCTCATCTTCTTAGTGTAGGTTACCTTGTCACAGAGATCTGCTGATACAGTGTCCTTTCGTTAATCAAAATCTAAATTCTCTGAGGCTGACTGGGTGGAGATTGAACGCTTAGTCTTAGCTAAGAGAGGGTTCTCTGAGAGTGTTATCGACACTCTGGTTCAAGCTCGTAAGCCAGTTACTCGTTGAATCTACCATAAATTGTGGAGGACTTACTTGTACTGGTGTGAAGAGTGTTGCTTTTCCTGGCATAAGGTTAAGGTTGCCAGCATTTTATCTTTTCTCCAGGATGGACTGGAGAAGGGTCTATCTGCTAGTTCCCTGAAGGGACAGATATCTGCACTGTCGTTGTTACTGCACAAGAGATTGGCTGAGCTTCCGGGTGTGCAGTCCTTTTGTTAAGGCTCTGACTAGGATCAGACCTGTGTTTAGATCTGGGGCTCGGTCATGGGCGAAACTACAGGAGGCGCATAGGTCGCATTTGCGACTGGGCCCCCAGCTTATTTTTTATTTTTTTTAACAATAAAAAATGTTGACCTCTCAATGCCTGCACTGATATCATGTGAGTGTGACATGATGCTTCACTAGTGTCTCTGACTGCAGGGGTTAGTGTTTCTGTTTTACCCATTGGTGTTTGTGTGTGTGTATGTATGTATGTATGTGTGTATGTTTGTGGAACCAGCAAATTACAGACCTTGTTACTACAGCATGGGGGGATGGGGGGTAAACAGTGTCAGTCTATACAGTACCCCTATATACAGTACGGGGGGGCTGGACCATGTCACAGACTACTGTGGTCACTTTATAAAGTACTGGGGCGGGTAGGGTAAGGCCAGCCATCTCACAGGCAGATTACAGACTGTGTCACTGACTCACTATATACAGTACTAGTGGGTTAAACAGTGTCACTATATACAGTAATGGGGGGTCAGACCATCTCACAGACTCCTATCTCCTTTTGTAGACATGTAATCTGATTCACATTTTTTTTCTTTGGGGGGGGGCTTCTTAGATTCTTGCACCTGGGCCATGTGGTTTCTAGTTACGCCTCTGGGTTCCGCCTTGGAGCCTAAATCTTGTTCTAAGTGTTTTGCAGCAGGCTCCGTTTGAGCCTATGCATACTGTTGACATTAAATTGTTATCTTGGAAGGTTCTTTTTTTGCTGGCTATTGCCTCAGCGTGCAGAGTTTCTGAGATTTCTGCTTTGCAATGTGACTCCCCTTATCGTTTCCATGCTGATAAGGTGGTTTTACGTACTAAATTAGGGTTCCTCCCTAAGGTGGTGTCAGACCATAACATTAATCAAGAAATTGTTGTTCCTTCCTTGTGTCCTAATCTTTCTTCAGTGAAGGAATGCTTGCTTCACAATCTGGATGTGGTTCGTGCCTTGAATTTCCCATCTTCAGGCTACTAAGGAATTCAGACAGTCTTCCTCTTTGTTCGTCTATATGGGGAAGCGTAAGGGGCAGAAGGCTACTATGACTTTCCTATCTTTCTGGTTGAGGAGTGTCATCTGCTTAGCCTATGAGACAGCGGCACGACAGCCTTCTGAGAGGATAATGGCTCATTCCACTAGAGCAGTGGCTTCCTCCTGGGCTTTTAAGAATGAGGCCTCTATGGATCAGATTTGAAAGGTGGCTACCTTGTCCTCCTTACATACTGTGGTTCCCTCAGAATAGGGTCCGCCTCTTCCTTTTTGTTCCCTCCCGTTATTCATCCAGTGTCCTCTGGAGCTTGGGTATAGTTTTCCCAACAGTAAGGAATGAAGCTGTGGACTTTCCCTATCTTAGGAAGGAAAACATAATATATGCTTACCAGATAAATTCCTTTCCTTCCGGATAGGGAGACTCCACGGGCCTTGCCCGTTTTTTCTTTTCTATGGGTGGTCCCCTATTATTTATTTTATTCTCCTGGCCTCAATGGATCAGATTTGTAAGGCAGCCAACTGGTCCTCCTTACACACTTTTTTTTAAATTTTACAAGTTTGATGCGTTTGCTTCCGCTGAAGCAGCTTTTGGGAGAAATGTATTGCAGGCTGTGGTGCCCTCAGAATAGGGTCCGCCTCTTTTTTTTGTTACCTCCCATTTCAATTAGTGTCCTCTGGAGCTTGGGTATAGTTTTGCCAACAGTAAGGAATGAAGTTGTGGACTCTCCCTGCCTTATGGAAGGAAAACATAATTTACCAGATAAATTCCTTTCCTTCCTTCCACGACCCCGCCGTAATTTATTTTTTGATGGGCGGCTCCCTTTTTTATATTACATTTTCTGGCACCTTTATACCCTGATGTTTCTCCTACTTTTCATTGTTCCCTCGGCAGAATGACTGGGGCATAGGGGAAGTGGGAGTGATATTTAAGCCTTTGGCTGGGGTGTCTTTGCCACCTCCTGGTGGCCAGGTGATGTTTTTCCCAACAGTAAGGAATGAAGTCGTGGACTCTCCCTGCCAGGAAGGAAAGGAATTTATCTGGTAAGCATAAATTATGTTTTTTCTTTGCATAAATGTTTTGTAGATGATCTATTTATATAGCCCATACAGTTTTTTTTTGTTTTATAAATTGAGATTTGCTTATTTTTAAATAGCATTGCTCTGATTTTCAGACTCCTAACCCAGCCCCAAAGTTTTAGGAGAATACTGACATATATCTACTCCAGCTTGCTTCTGTTTGTGTAAAGGGTCTTTTCATAAGCAAAGGAAGGGGCAGGGGGGGAGTGTCTGCAATTTCCCACTTGCAGTGGGTGTTCCAGTAACCTGAGCTAAACTGGAAGCTTCTAAGTAAGTTTTTAAACAGTTTTATACTGGTTATACTGGATTTTTATATCAGTATCTGTGCATATTATTTTTTATAGTAGTGTCTATTACATGCAGTTATATGAAAATTGGTGAATACTGTCCCTTTAACCCTGGACACATAACTCGCACTACACCCCTATACTGAGGGTTTGCACATTACATGCTACTACTATGCCATTTATTAATATCAGTTCTATCTGATATTATATTTGTGTATATTGTATATACTATTGTACCTTAGGTTCTTTGTTTTTAGCTTTATTGTAATAAATGTTGTATTTTGAATTTTACGTTTTTAAAATTATCTAACCGCTGCCTTCTTTTAGGCGCTCCTTGCAATTTTTGTTTAACATGTTCATTAGTGATATTGGAAGTGGGCTTCAGGGGAAGGTGTGCTTGTTTGCTGATGATACAAACTTTTGTAAGAGTTGATGTTCCGGGAGGGGTGGATCAAATTAGCAGTGATATTAAAAAAAATGGAAGACTGGGCAAATAAATGGGATCTAATATTTAATATTACCAAGACCAAAATTATGCATATAGGATCCAAAAACTTAAAGGCCAATTATAGTCTCAATGGTACATTACTGACTGTAACTAAAGAGGAACGGTACTTGGGAGTTATTATTTCCGATGATTTAAAATATGGTAGACAATGCAGCAGTACAACCAGTAAGGCCAGTCGAATACTTGGTTGCATTGGGAGAGGTTTTAGTAGCAGAAAAAGCAAGGTTCTTATGCCACTATTCAGGACACTAGTGAGGTCTCATCTTCAATATTGTGTACAGTTCTGGACACCGTATCTCTAGAAGGATTCAAATAAACTAGAAACTGTCCAAAGGAGGGCTACTAAAATGATACATGGTCTAAAATATAAAACATACAAAGAGAGACTATAATCTAAATATGTATAGTTTAGATAGAGGATAGAAAGAAAAGAGGTGGCATGACAGAAACCTTCAAATATATGAAGGAACTTAATAAAGTGAAAGCTTGATAGCATTTTCTACAAAAAAAGAAATAACAAAACAAGGGGTCACAATCTTAAGATAGATGGTCACAGATTCAGGAGAAATTTGAGGAAGCATTGTTTTACAGAAAGGGTGGTGGATTAATGGAATAAACTTCCAACAGAGGTGGTAAACACATGGACTGTAAAATAATTAATGCCTGGGACATGCATAAGGCTACCCTAAGAAAACAGTAATATGCAATATGGGTAGACTTGATGGGGTTTTTGGTTTGTATCTACCCTCAAATTCTATGTTCCTATGTTTGAATTTTAAAAGAGAATTGTTATTTAAAGAAGAGATGAGGTTGGAAATTCTAGGTAATTTTGTTACTTGTGTCACTATTAAAAAAATATTCACTCCTTCCTTCTAACTTTCATACAGTTGAGAAAAAAAAGTGACTAATACTCACACCTTTCTTATAATCATGATATAAAGCATGACTAATATTCACACCTTCCTTATTACTAAGTTCTGTATAGTTCATTTATCCGTCTAATGGTTATGAAGTATGTATCATAATATGGACTTTTACAGTATTTAGATTGTTCATGTTATTTTGTGCTTAATCAAATGTATGTGTGTGTAGCATCTCTATGTAATCGTAAGTAATAGTAATCATTTATCTATATTAAATAGAGGCGCAAACGTTTTTTTACTTTGTGAATTTAATGTGTTTTTGAAAATATACACTCATTTCAAATCTGATGACTGCAACCGACTCCAAAAAAAATTGTACAGTTGACTGTTTACCAATGTGTAACATCACTCTTTCTTTTAATAACACTTATTAAGCGTTGGGGCACTGAAGACACCAGTTGCCTACGTTTAGCAAGCGGAATTTCCCTGCCATTCATGCATTATGCATGTCTTCAGCTGCACAACTGTACGGGGCCTTTGCTGCCTTATTTTGCCCTATATAATGTGCCATACATTCTCAATCGGAGACAGGTCAGGACTGCAGACAGGCCATGCTAGCACCCGCACTCTCTGCTTATGCAATCATGCGCTTCTGATCCAGGAATGTGGTTTGGCGTTGTCCTGCTGGAAACTGCAGGGATTTCCTTTTAAAAGACGATGTCTCAATGCCAGCATATGCTCTCACTGAGAGGCTGTCAGCCTCTCATTTAGAGCATTGACGAAAGTTAGAGTCTGAAGATGCAGGGAGAGTCTTTCTGTGATCCCATCCAGACTGCCTGCTAACAGCTCCTAAGCAATCAGTGTTGACGAGTTTCACTGCCTGCTTGTTTTTTCACTCATGCCCATGTCAGGAGCGATGCTACATGACTGTCACACTTGAGAGGCTGTGTTTCTGTTCCACAGCATGGATTTTGGTAAGATTGTTTCAATTTTTTTACATATGTTGAAAATGCTAGAAGACAGGGTCACAGTGTGGCTCCTTTTATCTTAATTGAATCATGGGTTAATATCTCCTGAGAGGGATTATTGAACAGTGGGGATTAATCAAATGTGATGCTGTAATTTATGCTGCTTTATGTGTGAGATTTGATTGGGCTCATAGACTGTTTATTATGTGGCTGGAACGCACAGGTTTTTACTTTCACTTTGAGTGCTGCGCAGCTTGTAGCTTGGCAAGCTTTTTTTTAAAGCAGGGGCGGTCCTGCCTTGCACACCATGTGACAGGGTGTGGTCTCGCCTTCATTTCCTCTTTCCTGATCAAGCTGGCTGTCGGAGAAGACGCTTTTTCTCTGCATTGTCTGGGTCTAGAAGGTGGTGAGTGCACCAGCCATTGGGAGTATAAATGTGCTGTTTTTTTGAGAAATAAAGATAATTTATTTTCTGTGTCCTGCTGTCATTAGCTTAAGATATCGAGGATTCTAAGATATTAGAGGGTACTCCCTCTATTCCAAATAGTAATACCTGTTTATATTGTGAGGAGGCCTTGGTATGCCCACCCTCTCAACCATGTTCCATATGCCTTAACAATGTTATTCGGTCAAAGAAGGTTAATCCGTTTAGTACCACTGAGCCGTCCACCGTCTTGTGAGGTGCATACCCAACATTCATCTCCTTATACACACGCAGCTTTCCATAGTACGCTTAATCCTCCATCTGGAGGGGGCCTTTTACCATCAGATTTTACAGCGCAGTTAAAAACGGTGGTGTCTGAGGCTCTCAGTGCTTTACCTTGCCCTGCTAAACGCAAGTGAAAGGTTAAACATAGCTCTCCTGCCCCGGGGTCATCATGTAATTTATTGGATTTCTCTGCTCTTTCTTAGTTATCCGAGGATGAGTCTCACTCTGAGGCTTCAGAGGGTGAATTTTCTGGGGTGGAGTCTGCTGCCTCTAAGCCTCTAAGGAACCAGCCTTTAGATTTAATATTGAACACTTAAGTTTTCTTCTAAAGGAAGTCCTTTCTACATTAGAGGTTCCAGAGGCCAAGCTGCCTGATGAACCTTTGATTCCTAAATTATACAGAGTTTACGAGGACAGGGTAGTGCCTTTTAACTTTTCCTGTGCCTGTAAAGATGGCGAACATTATTAAGAACGAATGGGACAGAATTGGATCTTCCTTTTCCCCTCCGTCTTCCTTTAAAAATTATTCCCGGTCCCGGACTCTCAATTGGAGTTGTGGGGTTCCGTCCCTAAGGTGGATGGTGCTATCTCCACGCTTGCCAAATGTACTACTATCCCGCTTGAGGATAGCTCGTCGTTCAGAGAGCTTCTAAGAAAGATGTTTCAACATACAGGATATTTATTTCAACTGGCAGCAGCAGGGATTATCGGAATTGATCGAGGAGGAGGGTCCCCTTGACGTTATCCAGGAAAGAATTAAAGCCTTGAGAATTTCTAATTATTCTAATGGAGATTATTCTAGTAAATGCTAAGGCTTCTGGCTTTTTGGTTCAGGCCCGTCTGGGGCTCTGGCTGAAGTCCTGGTCTGCAGATATGACTTCTAAGTCCAGACTTCTTTCCCTCCCCTTTAAGGGAAAGATTTTATTTGGTCCAGGCCTGGACTCCATTATCTCCACGGTTACAGGGGGCAAAGGTGCCTTCCTACTGCAAGTTAAAAACAAGAAGTCGAAGGGACAAGTTTCTAATTTCCGTTCCTATTTTTCTGTTAAATCCCAACAACAGCAACCCTCCGCTAAGTCTGAGCAAACCAAGAGTACTTGGAAGCCAGCTCAGTCCTGGAATAAATCCAAGCAGAGCAAGAAGCCCACCGAGACTTAATCGTCATGAAGTGGGCGGCCCCCGATCTGGCGCTGGATCATGTAGGGGCAGACTGTAAGTTAGGTTTTCTTCCTAAGGTTGTGTCAGACTGCAACATCAAGAGATTGTGCTTCCTTCCTTGTGTCCCAATCCTCCTCCTTCGAAGGTCCGTTTGCTTCATAATTTGGACGTGGTTCGCGCCTTGAAGTTCTATCTTCAGGCTACCAAGGATTTTAGACAAACTTCTTCCTTGTTTGTTGTCTATTCTGGGAAGTGTAAGGGTCAGAAGGTCTTTTCAACTTCCTTATCTCTTTGGTTAAGGAATGTTATCCGCTTTGCTTATAAGACAGCGGGACATAAGCCTCCTCAGAGGATTACGGCTCATTCTACTAGAGCAGTGGCTTCCTCTTGGGCCTTTAAGAACGAGGCCTCTATGGATCAGATTTGTAAGGCGGCTACCTGGTCTTCCTTACATACATTTTCTAAATTTTACAAGTTTGATGTTTTTGCTTCCGCTGAAGCAGGTTTCGGGAGAGAGGTTTTGCAGGCTGTGGTGCCCTCAGATTAGGGTCCACCTCTCTTTTTGTCCCTCCTGTGTCCTCTAGAGCTTGGGTATAAGTTTCCCAACAGTAAGGAATGATGCAGTGGACTCTCCTTATATTAAGGAGGACATAAATTATGCTTACCAGATAATTTAATTTCCTTCTGTATAAGGAGAGTCCACGGCCCCCGCCCGTGTTATCCGATGGGCTGCCCTATAAATTATATTTTTGTTCTACCACCATTTATACCCTGATATTTCTCCTACTGTTCCTTGTTCCCTCGGCAGAATGACTGGGGAATGGGGGTGGGGAAGTTGGAGAGGTATTTAAGCCTTTGGCTGGGGTGACCAGGTTCAGTATTTCCCAACAGTAAGGAATGATGCAGTGGATTCTCCTTATACAGAAGAAAATTAAATTATCTGGTAAACATAATTTGTTTTTTTTCTTGTATTCAGTGAGTGATCCACATAAATTGTATTTTTTTTTCAGTAAGCCCAGCAAATTCATAATATACCATTATTATAGTTGTATTGCATAGCATGTGAGAAAGCTGCAACAAAAAATGTAAGAAAAAATGAAAAGAAATATTCTTGTTAAGATTTGTAAAGTATGTTTTTGTTGCACTTTTATTATAGAACATTGAAGGTGTCCACCGTTGTTACTGTGATCACCTTATTAAATTGTCATCTAGGGTAGTCACGTGATATAGCAGCCCATACAGGCTTTCAGGGGTTATAATATATACTAAAGAGGCCCCTTTTGTGCCAGAACAGAAATAAAATCACTTTTTTTTTTCTTCCAATGTGATAACTGTTACCACAGTGATTACCTGGCTATACAGATAAAATTCATATATTTCTTAAGAAAGAGACTTGTCTACTATAAAATAAACTTTATTAGGGGGTCTCTAAACATAACATATGTTATTTATTGAGCCTATAAATATAAACTCCCTATCACAACCCAATGTGTTGTGTTTTTACTTTTTAAAAAAGATCTGGCAAATAAGGGAGCTGAGATCTAAGGGTTTGAACAACCTCCCCTCTCATCCAGCTCTCTTACCTGCCTGTCACATCCGGGCCCCGCCTCCTCTGTGATGTGACCACACACATTTCTTTCATGTAGCTCAGAGTTCTGCCCACTATTTCCACCAACAATCGAGCCTGCAGTGTGGGGAGATCGCTCATCCCAATGCTGTGATCAGTGATTCCCCTTCATGACAACAGTATCGAAATGCGCTCACTGGCAGAGATTTGAATGACAACCTGTTCTTGTCATGGGCATGTAAGAAGTTAAAGAAGCCTACTAGGGAGTATTAACTACATCAGGGCTCTACACAGCAATGCACTATAGAGCCAGGCCCTGGCATTCTGGCTTAGAAACCCCAAGACACCCATGGATGCCCCCATTTCCCCTTGCTGGTTGCCAACAAACGTGCCTAAATTTTAGCTTGGTCTATTGGATCCTGTTTAGGCCTCGCATTTATGAAAAACAAACCTAACTTTTATTGGGTTATTATATAATGTAAAGTGTTGATTGTGAGTGTAATTAATATGTATGTATGCGTGTGTACTGTATATACATATTTGTCTATGATGGCCAAAAGTTTCTAGCACCCAAATTTATGGGCATTCTCCTAGATTTTGAACCCTGCACTACATTACAGGAGTAGAAGGAGAGTGAAATATAGAATGCAATGAAAGAAAATAAATAAAATGGATAAATAAAGGGTCTAATCAAAGGTTTTAGGCATATTTGAGATTTGGTCACTGTTGCAATCATATTTAAAAAAGCTTTAACCTATGCCTGCTTAGCAAATCTATCTTAAAATTACAAATCAAGTGAATTTATCACTGAAGTCCCGATTATCTAAAATTCTGGCAAGATTCTATAAGATACCGTGTCAGTATTACAAAGCCCCTCAAGGATTGTTTTAAAGGCAATTTTTGGGAGGAACTGTATATCACATTAACGGGAGCTGAAAGGGAGACACTTTCTTTACAATATAATGCTCAGCAAAATAGGCTGATGATTTCACTCCATGTTGGCAAGTTTTTGAGAATCCAACCCTAAATAAGAGAATGTGTGTAAAGGGTTAGGGAAAAATTATTGTTACGGTTGCCTCCAGGCTGGCTGGAAGTTGGACCGTAGAAAAGGATGCTCCTAGCGCTCACCAAAGAATCATCAGCACCGTAGTCAGCAATCCCTGTAGTGATATTAGCTTGTCCCCTACAAACATGAGTCAAAGCTGCAAGTTAGAGGGTCAGAATAGGTCTGATGTGCTGGAACACACAGCCTGGTTTTTATTGAGGTTACATGCAAAAAAGACACTCTCAGGGGGAGGCATAAAATCCCCAATCACACATGTGATACAATTAGATAGAGAGACACTCCCTTTGACAGGCCACAACATTACTTCAGCAGATAACAAGTTACACACAATAAAACAATGCAGTCCACCTTATCACTAGCAGTCTGATTAGACAATGGTAAGGTTTATCACTAAACCTAATTAGAGCTGATCCCAGCAAACTTTTATTTAGAATTGAACAAAATTAACTCTTAATGGCACACAATGAAAACCAATGCTTCTGCAACAGTGCTCCCCCTCTGTGGAACACTCTGCCTGTGTGGCACCTGGCTCAGCAAGTCCCATTCACTGAACCAAGTGGGAGAAAGCCAGGGACAAGCTATTTTACAGGTCTGGGGACATAGTCTTAAAGGGACATTGTTCACCAAAGTCACAATATGTCCCCAGGCGGTTCTTAAAGGGCCATACACACTCAATAAAAGTTAATATGTTCTCAGGGGCACAATCTTCCAGGGACCATAGTCATGAGGAAGGAGTCTGGCAAATAGGCTTCTCCAAAATCCAGGAAAGCAGGGCAATTTTCCATTTAAAGGGCCAGTTACAAATAGCAGTTTGTAACATATCTCCCCTTTTGGAGGGAGACTAACCAGGCACCTGACCTTCTGCCGGTCAGTGCCTAAGTTAGTCTCGCAACCCACCCACAAATAAACGTTAGCAGCAAAGTAGCCCCCCCACAATACGTAGTACTGGCCTGTAGGTTCCAGGTTGTAGGATGAAAGTGTAGCATCCTCGGCCTTCCTGGCGCAGCTGGGCAAATAGCTGATGGTACTTGGGGGGCAGAGGCCAGCGGCACTCTGCCCTGGTGCCAGCGCTTCTGCTGGGGTGAGGGGTTTGCAGGCCAGTCCTGTAACAAGGGGGTCTGTAGGGCAGAGGCCAGCAGCGCTCTGTCCTGATGCCAGCTCTTCTGCTGGGGTGAGGGGTTTGCAGGCCAGCCCTGTAACAAGGGGGTCTGTAGGGCAGAGGCCAGCAGCGCTCTGTCCTAATGCCAGCTCTTCTGCTGGGGGCATTGGGGCATAGTCCTGCCCGGTGGCAAAGGGAACGTGGGGGTCAGTGGGGATTAACATCTCCACTGTTAACCCTGGGCCCAAGTTAGGAGTTAGCTGGAGAATGGAGACTGGGCTCCCAATCCACTGCATCTCACTCTGCTGATGGGGGACAGGAGCAACTGTCTCTGCCCCCTGTGCTGTAAGTGCAGAGACCACGGTCCCATCTGCACGGTTGTGGGGCTTACTGTCTCCCCCTGTAACTCAGCCTGCCGCTGGGGAATGGAGTCTGGGCTCCCAATTCCCTGCATATTCCTCTGCTGCTGGGGGACAGGACCAACTGTCTCTGCCCCCTGTAACTCAGCCTGCCGCTGGGGAATGGAGTCTGGGCTCCCAATTCCCTGCAATTCACTCTGCTGCTGGGGGACAGGACCAACTGTCTCTGCCCCCTGTAACTCATTTTCTCGCTGGAGAGCAGGTGTCCATACCCCCAAACTCCACAGTTGGCGCTCAAAGGCTCGTGCCGCTTCGTTCTCAGTAGCCAATTTTCGGATGATTCGACTGACTACCTCCTGCGCAGGGTCTGGACCATATCGGACTAGCCGCCTCTTTACCTCTGGAACGAAATCAGCGCCTTCATAGCGACGGATCAGGTTGAGGTGCTCTTCACAGGGTTCTGACCAGTGTCTTGTCAGCTCCATGCTGCTGTAGGTAGGGACGCTGCGCAGTGGCTAGCGTTGCCCTCAATAACTCTCCTACGATACCAGTGCTGTTGGGGTGCTGCTCCTTGCGCTAGGACGCCATCCCACCGCTGCCGCCAAATGTTACGGTTGCCTCCAGGCTGGCTGGAAGTTGGACCGTAGAAAAGGATGCTCCTAGCGCTCACCAAAGAATCATCAGCACCGTAGTCGGCAATCCCTGTAGTGATATTAGCTTGTCCCCTACAAACATGAGTCAATGCTGCAAGTTAGAGGGTCAGAATAGGTCTGATGTGCTGGAACACACAGCCTGGTTTTTATTGAGGTTACATGCAAAAAAGACACTCTCTGGGGGAGGCATAAAATCCCCAATCACACATTTGATACAATTAGATAGAGAGACACTCCCTTTGACAGGCCACAACATTACTTCAGCAGATAACAAGTTACACACAATAAAACAATGCAGTCCACCTTATCACTAGCAGTCTGATTAGACAATGGTAAGGTTTATCACTAAACCTAATTAGAGCTGATCCCAGCAAACTTGTATTTAGAATTGAACAAAATTAACTCTTAATGGCACACAATGAAAACCAATGCTTCTGCAACAGTGCTCCCCCTCTGTGGAACACTCTGCCTGTGTGGCACCTGGCTCAGCAAGTCCCATTCACTGAACCAAGTGGGAGAAAGCCAGGGACAAGCTATTTTACAGGTCTGGGGACATAGTCTTAAAGGGGCATTGTTCACCAAAGTCACAATATGTCCCCAGACGGTTCTTAAAGGGCCATACACACCCAATAAAAGTTAATATGTTCTCAGGGGCACAATCTTCCAGGGGCCATAGTCATGAGGAAGGAGGCTGGCAAATAGGCTTCTCCAAAATCCAGGGAAGCAGGGCAATTTTCCATTTAAAGGGCCAGTTACAAATAGCAGTTTGTAACAATTATTATTATAAACCCAGAAATGTATACAAGTACCAAGTACAGGGGTCGAAAAATCTGTTAAAATTTTAGGAGCCAGTTAGAATATTTAAGAGCCAGACATACTTTTAGGAGCCAGACAGACAGTGGTATTTGCATACAGATATATGTAAAAGTAACCCAAAAAGTTAGGAACTCAGCTAAGGGTAAAATTCTAGGAGTCAGTGGCTCCCTGGGTTTGTCGAGCCTTGACCAAGAACATTTCATTTTAATTTACATTAAGAGGACAGTTTAAGCAGTATACCCCATTTTCAACATTGAAGTCTTCATAGGATAGGCTAAATTCTCATTAATTTCTATAGGAATCAGAATGCTTGCTGATAATGCTCATGACTCTATTCATGGCTAGTGACACAATTTACACAAACAAAAAGTATAAGGTATCTTATCCAATACCCTAATATGGGCTGCCAGGACCTTTTGCCCACATCCATCCCTTGTTCACTGCCTCAGCGGTTTGAAGCATGGTCTCTTGGTATTTCAAATTAGGTTGTTGAGTACATCTATTATAAATTTGGCTCTAGATTTCTATCATGGGGGCTCCCTGCTTCCTCATGAAACCATGATCCAGTCTACCTCCCTACCTTATAAACTGCACTTTTTTCTGTATTGTTTAAAGGCTTTCTTATGGGACTGTGGTTTCTTTGAGGATCATCCTAGACCCCCTTCCACTTGGGAAGTGAGTTGGAGCTTTTGCTTGCAGCTGGTAAGACCTATTTTGGAGCACTATAAGTGCCTTCTGAATTGTCCTAACTTTATTAAGACTAGATTTGTTAGAGAATGGTAAACTGACTGGGGTACAAAGTTTTCAGGAAAACAGTGGTAGATAGCTTTCCTCTCCACTAAACTCGCAATTCACTGTGTCACACTCTATAAGCTTTACTGCAAACTACTAACTAGGTGGCACTTCGTTCCCTCTAAATTGCATAAAATGTTTCCCTGCCCCATTCACCGGTTTGTTGAGGGAGGTGCAAAGAGAATGGAACCTCACAAAATGTATGATGGTCATGCCCTACTGTGTGACCTTTGGTCTAAAACATTTTTTAATTATGTACCTTCTTGGGACTCCAGAGCAATTTTGGCCCTGAATCCGCATTACTCCACCTAGGAATTAAAATGTTCTTTAGTTCCCAAAGACACCTTTTAATTTATAAACGGATGGCCACCAAACTCGATATTGCATGAAACTGGAAGAAGGCTACTCCACACGGGGGGGGGGGGGCACTTCTTGATATTATAAAATACCTCAGGAGTACGGATAAATATGTATTCTGGTCTAAACTGGAAATTCATCTGCACTGTGCAGCTTAAGAACCAAGGAATTCTATAAAACTTTCAGCGTGACTCTTGTTAGTTGCGTAATTTTTAACTTTAGATCTAGCATATATGGCGGTCGCTGCAACTAATTAAGTTGTGGAGGTGGATAAATTCATAACTTTTATTAATATCTATTTCAGAATGAATACATTTCTTTTTAGAAGGTTAACTACCACAACAACATTATAATCTGCACCAAAAACCAGCAAGAATTATACCACACATGAGACTTTGGCAACTACTCATTCTCATACCTACCAGGGAGTCTTCCCTTGTTGCCTAGCAACCATGAGAGCATCAATGCGACCTAGTTGAACTTTAATTTGTATTTGCTTTCAGTTTAGAGCAAATACAAATTTAAGTGAAATGTTTTCTCTACAATTTGTCTGGTTTTTGGCAGTTGTTTAGTATATATTACATTTCTGTCAGTTAAAGTGAATGTAAATTTTGATGCTAAAGTGCCCGGTTTTTTAAAATTTGATTAAAAACAGGAGCACTTTAATTCATCAAAATTTACATTTCACTCGTGTTGTGAAAAAATACTTACCTTTTAATATTGACAGCAGCTCCAGCTTCCTCCACCCGCCGCAATGCCTCTTCCTGGGTATAAAATGAGGAATCCAGCTTCCACCAATTACGTCATTGAATCAGACACTGATTCCCCCGGGGGGGAGCCGTGATTGGAGGATGACCTATCCATCATTTATGACATCAGAAATGGCTTGCGACGACCAGAGGAAGCTGGAGCTGCTGTCAAGTTTAAAAGGTAAGGTTTTTTTTCACAATACGAGTGAAATGTAAAATTTAATGAATTAAAGTGCCCCTGTTTTTAATCAAATTTTTTAAAATCGGGCACTTTAGCATCAACATTTACATTCATTTTAAATAAGTGTATTGTGAATTTTGAGCAAACTGGGATACTTCCATGAGACCAGTTTGTCTAAAATACTTATAGCATTTCACAAGAATTGTGAGAGAGCTTCAGGTATACCCTGGGAACTCCCTTGTTCCTCCCATATTCTGAAGCTCTGTTTTATTTTACAATAGAAATAACTGTATATCTCACAGCGCACATCTAAAATTGTTCCTTCTAGCTCCTGGATAATAGGGTCCCTAGCTATCCCTAAGTGCAGGCAATAAAACTTATTTAAAATCAAAAGAGCGCCGAATTTGAAGGCCAAGGATATATGATTAAGATGTTATCAATTAGTTAACAGCAAAAGTATTAAAAGTATTAAAGATATATGATTAAAATATTATCATTTAATTAACAACAGATGTATTAAAACACAAATATTTGTACAATTATACATAAAAACATGGATCCATGTATTTTAAAACTGAGAACAACGCAATGTAGTCCTGATCGGAAAATGTTAATAATTATGGTTGGTAAGGTCCAATTAAGTTGATGTCAAAGGTTGGGGTAGGGATGGGAGTCCCTGACTCCTTCAAGAGTGTGAATTCCTCTTCTTATAGTGGTAAAAGTAGTAAGAAAATGAAAAATTGTGTGTGAATAAATCCCAAATCAAAAATCTAAAAATAGTGAAAAAATGGAAAAAACTGTGAAAGAATCGTTAAAAAAATAATGAAAAAATATGAGGAAAAATATTTTGTATATTGTGAAAAAATATAACGAAAAAATTAGTCTGTTAAAGTTGAAAATCATTAAAATATAAAAATAGTGAAAAAAGTGATAAATGTTCTGATTAAAATGAATCCAAACAATTGAATGGTGTTGATTGTCAAAAAAAGTTCGACACCATTCAATTGTTTGGATACATTTTAATCAGAACGTTTATCACTCTTTTTTCACTATTTTTATATTTTAATGATTTTTCAACTTTAACAGACTAATTTTTTCGTTATATTTTTTCACAATATACAAAATATTTTTCCTCATATATTTTTTCACTATTTTTTAACGATTCTTTCACAGTTTTTTTTCCATTTTTTCACTATTTTTAGATTTTTGATTTGGGATTTATTCATACACAATTTTTCATTTTTTTACTACTTTTACCACTATAAGAAGAGGAATTCACACTCTTGAAGGAGTCAAGGACTCCCATCCCTACCCCAACCTTTGAAATCAACTTAATTGGACCTTACCAACCATAATTATTAACATTGTCCGATCAGGACTACATTGCGTTGTTCTCAGTTTTAAAATACATGGATCCATGTTTTTATGTATAATTTTATAAATATTTGTGTTTTAATACATCTGTTGTTAATTAAATGATAATATTTTAGTCATATATCTTTAATACTTTTGCTGTTAACTAATTGATAACATCTTAATCATATATCCTTAGCCTTCAAATTAGGCGCTCTTTGGATTTTAAATAAGTTTTATTTTACAATAGAGAAAATACAAAGTGCAATGTAATTTGTATTTGTAAAATATACACAGCAATATACAAAATATGATTCTAATTTATTAAAGTAACACATTACTTTCAAAACATAATTAAAATTTGTAAAATCACTTTTGTATCTAAATCTATTAAAAAAACAGAAAATGCAAAGCTTAAAGGGACAGTATACACTCATTTTCAAATAACTGCATGTAATAGGCACTACTATAAAGAATAAGATGCACAGATACTGTACTGATATAAAAATCCAGTATAAAACTGTTTAAAAACTTACTTAGAAGCTCTCAGTTTTGACCTGTTGAAAAGGTAGCTGGAAAGCCCACTGAAAGTGGGAAATAAGACACTCCCCCCTCCCCCTTCTTTTGCATATGAAAAGACCCTTTACACAAACAGGAGCAAGCTGGAGAAGGTAGCTGACGGTATTCTCATAAAACTTTGGGGCTTGGTTAGGAGTCTGAAAATCAGAGCAATGTTATTTAAAAATAAGCAAAACTATACATTTTTTAAAAGAAAAAACTTTATGGGCTTTATAAATAGATAATCTACAAAACATTTATGCAAAGAAAAAATGAGTGTATAATGTCCCTTTAAATGTAATAATACTTAAAGGATGTAGTCTGAAGTATAAAGTACAACCAGCGACAGGCCACTAGTTGTTGAACACTAATCTAATGCTAGAACATGTACTGATTACATGGGATTGATTCAGAAAGGGATAAGCAGCTAGGAAAAAATAAGAAACATTTTGGGATGAGACAAATTAAGAGGCTGCAGAAAGGGTGATAGTTGAAAGAGATAGAAAAATACACGCAGCAAGGAGAAAGAAATACTGTATGAAAAAAATGAAGTGTCTGCTTGATTTGATGAAAATGGTGAAGTGCTTTACATTGATCACCAGTAGGGGGCTCTCATCTGTGAAGGGATGAAATGGTCAATGTTGTTCTTGG
The DNA here is from genome assembly GCF_027579735.1 of Bombina bombina. NCBI lineage: Eukaryota > Metazoa > Chordata > Amphibia > Anura > Bombinatoridae > Bombina > Bombina bombina. The sequence continues at coordinate 716,780,773 of NC_069504.1, forward strand.
AAACATTTAAAAACTAGCTCATATGCTGTGATTGTTAGAGTGTAATGTTAGCCACTATAGGAGAGACAAAAAAAAAGGAAAGTTACTTTATATGTCATTAATCTTGTGATATGGTTGTACTGCCTGGATTCATTTTAAATGGAAGTAAAACACTTTGCAATTACAAATTGTGTCTGTTGTTTTGCAATTAATTAACATATCAGCAGAGTGTGAACATTTTCAAAACCGATCAACACCATGTTCCGTGCATTTGTTTGTCACTAGCTGAACTCCTCCCCACTTGCCATAATTGTAGGAGCAAATATGGACATATTCCTGGAGTAGGCTAGCCACTGTCAGTATGTTAACAAAACCTGTATTGCTTTGGAATTCCTTATCGGGAAACCTCTGTTGAGGCTAATTAAATCACTTAAAATTCTCAGAATTACAAAACTCAAGATTTTGAGAATTGAATTACATTAAAAGGGGGCAAAATAAATATATACTTTGTCTTTATTACTAGGCATAATTAAAGAAAATAGTACAAGCTTGATGTTTCATGTGCCTTTAAATCATGAAACTGTCTTTATAATTTTAAATAAATAAAAAATTGTTAAAAAAAATTTTTTTGACCCCGACGTGATTTGAACACGCAACCTTCTGATCTGGAGTCAGACGCGCTACCGTTGCGCCACGAGGTCAAGTGAAAATCTCAAGCAGAGCATGTTTAATTACAGTTTGAAAAATAGCTCTTCAGATTATTTTGATTCTACAACATTTACCATTACTATACTATAAAGTGACACCAGGTTTATTTTGGAGGGGGGGGGGGTTTAAAAGACCAGTAAATACAGTAGATTTTCATAATTGACAAATGCACGATAGAAGGACCATGCAATAGCACTTAGTCTAAACTTCAAATTAGTAGTTGATTTTTTTCTGACACATTTTAAACTTTCTGTCCATTTCCATTCCCCCTGTATCATGTGACAGCAACCAGCCAATCACAAATGGATATACGTATAGTCTGTAAACTCTTGCACATGCTCAGTAGGAGCTGGTGACTCAAATCGTGTAAATATAAAAAGATTGTGCACATTTTGTTAATGGAAGTAAATTTGAAAGTTATTTAAAATTGCATGCTATCTGAATCATGAAAGTTTAATTCCTTTAACTGATATTGCAAATTATCTTTTGCTTTGGTTAAAATGTTTTCTCATAAAATAGCCAACGACGAGGATGGGATTCGAACCCACGCGTGCAGAGCACAATGGATTAGCAGTCCATCGCCTTAACCACTCGGCCACCTCGTCCTGACACTTAATTATTTATTTTAAAAAGTTAAACAAATATATCATGTTTTTTAAGTTTGTTGGGATAGGGTTTCATACTTTTTGGAAAATAGCAACATCATATTTTGCACGACTGATTTATAATGCACATTTGTACTAACATTTGCTGTACGATCTTACAAACACACTAATGTACAACTTGTTAGTTAATAAATTACAATTGTCAGAAATCCATATTGGAAACATTTTATAAAAGAATATATTAAAATGAGGTTTTCTGTGATTGCAAATTTTTCTCGCTTTAGATATAAAGAGAATTTCAAGATATTGACATATTTTTTTATTAAAAACATATAACTCAAACAAGAAGAGACATCATTAACCATTTTAATACAAGTTCAAAATATGGGTTTTAAAATAGGGCATAATTGCCAATTTAAACAAAATTGCAAGAACACTTTAAAGCAGAGTCACACCCATTTGTGGATTGCTCGCCCCGCCCACTCCAATCCACTCCAAAACAAGCACATAAAATACTAGTAGTATAATTTAGCCATTGTTTAAAGGAATAGGAAAAATAAAATTATATTTTCATGATTCAGACAGAGCATGTCATTTTTAAATTCTTTTTTAAAGGGACATTAAACACTAAAGACATGCTAGATAGAATGATGCATTCAAAGAAAAGATTAGTCCATGACTAACATGTAGATGTATTTTTTTAAAGTTTCATTAGTTGTTTAAAAAGTGACAAAATAAGTGTAAAGTTGTAGTGTCTATAAAACACTGGGAGCTGCCATGTTGTAACTTGTGTTACCTTCTCTGCTGTAGCCAATTAGAGACAGTTATAAATAGGTCACTAGAGTGTGCAGCCAATAGTTGTGCTGGATTTAACAGAGTTCTGCACTTCCATTTCTAACAGGAACTGAAAAGCTCACAATTTCAGAATGGAATTACAGGCAAAGAGGACAAAATAAATAATAAAAGTATATTGCAGAGTTGTTTTATATATACACTTTATCATTTTATATTACCATCTCAAAGTATTAATGTCCCTTTAATATTGAATTTGTTCTCTTGGGTACCCTTGTTCAAAATAATATGTACCTATCGGCAGCAGCAATGCACTATTGGGACCTAGATGTCGATTGGTGGCTACTAGGCATCTGCATTTGGGGGTTTCGTTTGGAAACAAATGCCAAATATGGCCGCCGCCAGCAGCATTTGGTTATTTTCAGAGCCAGATTTCTTCTTGTGAAAGTGCAATACACTAAGATCTGTGCAAATCCATATCTTAGTGTGATGCACTTTCATAAGACGAACTCCGGCTCTGAAAATAACCAAATGCTGCTGGCGGTGGCTGAATTCTGCATTCCTTTCCTACCGAAATCTCCAAATGCCTAGTGGCTAGTGCTACACACATTTGTCTTTTGTTATTGGCTCACCAGATGTGTTCAGGTAGCTCCCAGTAGTGCAATGTTGCTCTGGAGCTGATTTAAATGATATATTTAATCCCTTTGCAGTGGTTAAACACAATAGTGCAATAATAACATTGCTGTAACATAATAGAGCATATTTAGTTTTTGTACTGTTATAGCCCTTTAATGCAGCTGAAATCATCAAGCAAATAAGCAACCGATGTTTACATTATTAACCCTTCAGCATCTGTATAGCAGCACAAAACGCCCTAGTTTATATCAATGTTACTCAGCCTGAAATTAGATAGGGACATTACCTCAATTTGTTTAACCTGTGACATTATACACTCATTTTTTCTTTGCATAAATGTTTTGTAGATGATCTATTTATATAGCCCATAAAGTTTTTTTTTTGATAAATGTATAGTTTTGCTTATTTTTAAATAACATTGCTCTGATTTTCAGACTCCTAACCAAGCCCCAAAGCTTTATTTGAATACTGTCAGCTACCTTCTCCAGCTTGCTCCTGTTTGTGTAAAGGGTCTTTTCATATGCAAAAGAAGGGGGAGGGGGGGTCTTATTTCCCACTTGCAGTGGGCTTTCCAACTACCTTTTAAACAGAGCTATACTGACAGCTTGTAAGTAAGTTTTTAAACAGTTTTATACTGGATTTTTATATCAGTATCTGTGCATCTTATTCTTTATAGTGGTGTCTATTACATGCAGTTATATGAAAATGAGTGTATACTGCCCCTTTAAGGCTGCTGGAATGGAGAACAATACATTTAAATATGCTGAGTATTTGTTTTTTTGTTTTAATGTTTTTCTTTCATGATTAAGAAAGAGCATGCAAATTTAAACAACTTTCTAATTTACTTCTATTATCTAATGTGCTTCATTCTCTTGATATCCTTTGCTGAATATCATATCTAGATAGGCTCAGTAACTGCTAATTGGTGGTTGCACAAAGATGCCTTGTGTGATTGGCTCACCCATGTGCATTGCTATTTTTACAACACAGGATATCCAAAGAATGAAGCAAATTAGATAATAGAAGTAAATTGGAATGTTGTTTAAAATTGTATTCTCTACCAGATTCATGAAAGAAAAATGTTGGGTTTAATGTCCCTTTAAGCCCCTGCTAAGCAAAGCCTCGGTATATAAATTGGGACTATTAAACATGTTCCAAATTGTACAACAATATTCAGATGTCTTGCTTTATTGCACATTGAATTTTACCCACCCTGGTATTGTAGATCACATCTCATGGATTCCCCTTACCTGACACATGTGAAAAACAAAATGTACAAGCACCAAGAGTATGCAACAACTTGTTTGCAGGTGTGCCAACTATTGGACCTGCACCATGGTCCCAAATAAATAGTCCAAGAATAATGATATAGCTGCACCACCAACTGTATTTAAAACATCATAGTTTTATTGTGCCACTTAAAACAGACAGCATTTCGGACCCATGAATAAGGACATGGGTCCGAAACGTTGTCTGTTTTAAGTGGCACAATAAAACTATGATGTTTTAAATACAGTTGGTGGTGCAGCTATATCATTATTCTTGGACTTACCTGGCACATGATACACAAACTAAGAGACAATAGAGTAAAACCAAAAGTCACAGCGCTCTCTGTGGTTGAAGTACTGCACTGCACACAATATTGTTTAAGGACCATTATACACCAATTTTCATATAACTGCATGTAATAGACACTACTATAAAGAAACATATGCAAAGATACTGATCTAAAAATCCAGTATAAAACCTTTTAAAAACTTACTTAGAAGCTCCCAGTTTAGCACTGTTGATGAGATAGTCTGGGACACCCCCTCTACCCCTTCCCTGCATATGAAAAGGCAGATAACATAAACAGTAGCCTGCAGGAGTCTGTAAATGAATGTATACATCTGGCAGTGTGGGGCTTCGTAGGAGTCTGAAAATCAGCACAATGTTCTTAAAAAATAAGCAAAACTATACATTTTTATAAAAAGACTACCAGATGGGCTATATAAATGGATAATCTACAAAACATTTATGCAAAGAAAAATCTAGTGTACAATGACCCATTAAAATAAATACAAACTAAATAGAACAAAGGATAAGCTTACATGGAAGGGACAGGAAGCCAAAAAACAGGCATGTCCTGGAAAAAAACAGACAATTGGCAACTATCAGCCATGCTAATTAACATACATTGGCATAAATTATAACACAACAATATAACACAGAAACTAAAGTTTCTAGGACTAATTTTAAAAGTGTATTTGTTCATAATTAGATTTCAACAGACACAGAAGAAGTTACAGCATGACAGGTACTTTATTATATATATTGTCCTGGACCTTAAAAATCCCCCAGCCTTGTTGGTAAAAAAAAAAAAACAGTTGGGTGGCAACCCTAGGGAAAAAATGTTTCCATTCTGTCTCATATTGAACGCAGAACTAAACCTCTTTTTGATTAGAAAAAGGGATTGCAAAAATGTTAACTTCAAAAAGAAATTATTTTACCAATTATTTAATATGTATCCATGGTTTTATTTTTGATAACTTTATTGCTGCAAACAATAATTACACAGTGTGTTCTATTAACGTGTGCATCTGAACTACGTTAACCCCTTAAAAACCGAGCATTTCAGACTAAAACTTCCCCAAAAGACCTGAGCATTTTTAGCATTTTTGCCATCACTCCATTTAAACAGAAATAGAGCTTATTTTTTAATTTACCTATTAAAACTATATATTTATTTTTTTAATAGACAACCCAATGTGTTGATCTAGGCCCATTTTGGTATATTTCATGCCACCATTTCACAGCTAATTGCGATCAAATAAAAATAATTGTTCACTTTTTCATAAACTTTAGGTTTCTCACTGAAATTATTTACAAACCGCTTGTGCAATAATGACACAAATGTAAATGCTTCTCTGGGTTTTCCTTTGTTCGGAAATAGCAGACATATATGGCTTTGCCATTGCTTTTTGGTAATTAGAAGGCCGCTAATTGCAGCTGCGCACCACACTTTTATTATTCCCAGCAGTGAATGGGTTAATCAGGTAGCTTGTAAGGTTAATTTTAGCTTTAGTGTAGAGAGTACCCTCCCAGCTGACACTTCCCATCCCCTGATCCCTACCTCATCCCTCTCAAACAGCTCTCTTCGTTCCCCCATCTTAAAGGGACAGTCTACACCAGAATATTTATTGTTTTAAAAACATAATTTATGTAAGAACTTACCTGATAAATTCATTTCTTTTATATTGGCCAGAGTCCATAACCTAGTGACGTATGGGATATACATTCCTACCAGGAGGGGGCAAAGTTTCCCAAACCTCAAATGCCTATAAATACACCTCCCATCACACCCACAACTCAGTTTAATGAATAGCCAAGTAGTGAGGTGATAACAAAAAGGAGTAAAAAAGCATACAAAAAGAGGAACTGGAAATATAATTGTGCTTTTATAAAAAAAAAAAAACATGACCACCATAAAAAGGGTGGGCCTCATGGACTCTTGCCAATATGAAAGAAATTAATTTATCAGGTAAGTTCTTACATAAATTATGTTTTCTTTCATGTAATTAGCAAGAGTTCATGAGCTAGTGACGTATGGGATAGAAATACCCAAGATGTGGAAGTCCGCAGAAGAGTCACTAGAGAGGGAGGGATAAAATAACAACAGTTATTTCCACTGAGAAATTAAATCCACACAATAATTACATTTTTCTTAAAAAAACTTAAATCAAAAGCAGTAGAATCAAACTGAGACAGCTGCCTGAAGAACTTTTCTACCAAAAACTGCTTCAGAAGAAGCAAATACATCAAAATGGTAAAAACAAAAAGTATGCAAAGAAGACCAAATTACTGATTTGCAAATTTGATCAACCAAAGCTTCCTTTGGAAAAAGCCTACGAAATGGAGACTGAATTTAGTAGAATGAGCTATAAATCTCTGAGGCGGAGCCTGCCCTGCCTCAAAAAAAGCCTTGAGAAACAAAAGCTTTAACCAGGATGCCAAATAAATGGCAGATGTTTCTAACCTTGTCTGGAACCAGAAAAACAGCAAATAGACTAGAAGTCTTTTGAAATCATAGTAACTTTGATATAGAATTATAAAATTCTTACCACATCCAAAGGATGTAAAGAACTCTCAAAGAATTCTTTAGGATTAGGACACAAAGAAGGAACAACAATTTCTCTACTAAAGTTGTTCAAATTCACAACCTTAGGAAAAAAAAGAAGTCTACAAAACAACTAATATAGATGAAAAAAATCAGATAAGGAGACACACAAGAGAGAACTGATAAATCAGAAACTCTTCTAGCAGAAGAGATAGTCAAAAGAAGCAACACTTTCCAAGAAAGTATTTAATCTTCAAAGAAAATATAGGCTCAAAAGAATGAGCCTGCAAAATCCTTAAACCAAATAAGACTCCAAAAAAAGGAGAAATTAATAAATGAACAAGCTTGATACAAACCAAAGCCTGAACAAAACAGTGAATATCAGGAAGTTTAAACAATCTTTCTAGGAAATAAAACAGAAAGAACAGAGATTTGTCCCTTCAAAAAATTTGCAGACAAACTTATCCAAACCATCCTAAAAAAACTGTAAAATCCTAGGAATTCTAAAAGAATGCCAAGAGAATTTATAAGAACACCATAAAATATAGGTTGTCCAAACCTGATAAGACATGTTCCTTGAAACAGACTTATAAGCCTGCAACATAGTGATAAAAAGGAGTCAGAGAAACCTCTATGACTAAACACTAATCAATTTCCATACCTTCAAATTAGTCATTTGAGATCCTGATGGAAAAATAGCCCCTAAAGCAAGAGGGCTTGCCAAAGAGAAAGCGACCTAGGATGGCAACTGGACATCTGAACAAGATCCACATACCAAACCTGTGAGACCATGCTGATGCTATCAGAAACACATGAGACTGTTCCAATATGATCTTGGAAGTCACCGTTGGAAGAAAAAAACAGAGACGGAACGATGTAGCCAGGTTGGGAAAACAAGACACTGCTAATGCATCCACCACTTCCGCCTGAGGATCCCTGGACCTGAAAAGGTACCTGGGAAATTGAGAAAACACATCTATATAGAGATACCACTCTCCCGGATGTAAAGACTGACAGCTGAGATAATCCAGCTCCCAAGTGTCTAAACCTGAGATATAAATAATAGAAATTAGACAGGAGATTAATTCCACCTAAGAAAGTATTCAAGATACTTCTTAATTGCTAAGGAACTGTAAGTCCCTATTTGATGATTGACATATGCCACAGTTGTGATATTGTCTGTGTTAATGAAAAATGAAAAGTTCTCTCCTTAAATAGGCCAAGCCCGAAATAGTTCTGAAAATAGCACGGAGTTCTAAAATATCAATTGGAAACCTCGCCTCTTGAAGTTTCCAAACCCCTTGTGCTGTCAGAGACCCTCAGACAGCTCCCCAACCTGTAAGACTTGCATCCATTAAGAATACAGTCCAGGAAGGACGAACAAAAGGAGGCCCCCTGAATAAAACAATTTTAGTCTAATCACCAAAACAGAGAGAGTTGAGTGTTAGCATTTAAGAAAATCAACTGTGATATCTGAAAACAATCCTTGCACCATTGATTCAGTATGCAAAGCAAAAGAGGTCACAGATGAAAAACGAGCAAAGGGAACCATGGCCGATGCTACAGTTAAGAGATCTAAAACTTCCATGCACATAGCCACTGAAAGGAATGTTCTAGACTGTAAGTTAGACAGGCTAACACCAATTACACTTGACTTTTGTCCGATAAAGACAGTCATGAACACAGAATCCTTCTAGAAACCCAAAAAGAGGTGACCCTTGTCTGAGGAATCACAAAACTCTTAGGTAAATTAAATCCTTTAACCATGTCTTGAAGAAACAAAACTAGCTGATTAATGAGAGATTCCAATAAAGGAAAAGATTAAGCTAATACCAATATACCATCCAAATAAGGAAACACCACACCCCACTGTCTTATTACAGAAAGAAGGGCACCTAGAACCTTTGAAAAGATTCATAAGGCTGTCGCAAGACCAAATGGAAAAGCGACAAACTGGTAAAGCTTATCTAAAAAAGAGAATCTCAGAAACCACAAGTGGTCTGAATGAAATAAAATATGAGGATAAACATCGTGTAAAATGGAGTGGACATGAAATGACCTTGCTGAACAAAAAGGCATAATAGTCCTTATAATCGCCAACTTGAAAGTTGAGACTCTAACAAAACAATATAAAGTCTTCAGATTCAGGATTGGACTGAATCAACCTTTCTTCTTTGGGACAAAGAATATAATTGAATAGAAACTCAATCCCTGTTCCTGCTAAAGAACTGGTATAATCACTGCTTAAAATATATTCACGGAGTGTACTGAGAAAGAATCTTCCCATAGAAGGTCTCATTCTAAAAATCTATTCAAACCCTAAGAATAATATAGATTTTAGACTGAGTTCATCCAAAAACAATTAATCTGCCCCCCACCAGAAGGACTGGTTTAAGAACCGCACCTTCATGCAGTCTAATAACTAGTAATTATATAGCGTTTTTCTCCCAGAAGGATACAAAAAAAACTTTTTCAGTGCTTACACTCGGAGTTAACCAAATTAACAGCTGATAAAAACAGTTATTATTACTCAAATAAATGGTACACAATCAATTGACCTCAAAAGGCCAAAGGGCTACAAACAATCATTTGTAGTCAGGACATTCACCAACTGATCTACATCACTGGACTAAAAGTAGGGCATAAAAAACTCTAAACATCCAAAAATAGTGGAGATAATAGAAATCAAACAAATTATTATCCTAACAAGCTAGAGATAATAAAATATATTTGAAAAATAATAATAGATATAGTAAACATAATAAAATGAATACATCAGAGTTATATACTTGAGAATCTAAAACTGCTTATGCTAACTGTTCAACAACAAAAAGGATGAAAAAAACACTGTCAGCCACAGATAAAGCTGAGCTAAACATATAAACAGTACGTGAAACATACCCCCCAACTGTCCCGATTTTAGGGATCTATCCCCCTGTCCCGGGTTGCTAGCCATCTGTCCCGAGTTGCCCCAGGCATTAAAACATTTTTTTTTTTTTTTAAATTCTATTGGGCCCATACTCAGAAGCAGCTGGCTTTGCTCTCACAGGGTTAGATACCTGTTAGATTCCCTGTGGAAAAGGAATGGTGTGTGGCTTAAGCAGGAGTAAGATGGCTGTATACACTCTGACCACGGGTAATGGTGACCTCTCTAACCTACCTCTGGTAGTGATGATGTCTAACTCCGCCCACCATATTTAAAAAATTTTGCCGTGGGGGGGGTGTCCCTCTTTTGAATTTTGAAATGTTGGGAGGTATGTGAATATGCTCTACTAAGGTTAAATTCAAACTCTAAAGAATCCTAAAAATAAGTACCAATTTCCATAGAAATAGTAGTACAGTCCCAAAAGGGAATCAGGATAAAGCATTCTTTAGAACATAATACAGATAGTATCTTGAATAGGAAAAAACCTCAGGAGCAAATTAAAATCTTAAAAGATTTCTTTCATAACTCAGATAGAGCATACAATTTTAAACAACTTTTCAATTTACTTCTATTATTTAATTTGCTTCCTTTTCTTGTTATCCTTTGCTGAAATGTTTAGGCAAGCTCAGGAGCAGCAGAGAAAACCTAGGTTCTAGCTGCTGATTGGTGGCTGCATATATATATCGATTGTGATTGGCTCACCCATAAGTTCAGTTAGAAACCATTAGTGCAAATTTGAACCAAAGAAAACCTTCATCAGTAGAATAAACTTAAGTATGCTGTTGGTCAGAACAAAATGAATTAAATCTTAACAATTTTGAAAAGACCTCGTAAGTTAACTTAAAGGCATAATAGCAGTCATAACTTTTTATGATAAAAGCAATACTATGTGATGTTTGCAGATTAAATCAGGTACATGAATTGAGTAAGTAAAAACAGTAAATGTCATTGTACATGTAGAAACAGTATTAGCATAAAATGTGTTAAATAAATGCCACATAATTGAGCTGAAGAAATAACAGCTTAATAATAAAAAGAACAGACTTAGCTTTGTAGAATAGTGTTTCAGGGCATCATAGTTTCTACAGTATCATCAGAGTCAGGAACAGAATGAGACATCTCTCAAAATGTAACAGAAAAAGAAACATAACATTAGGCAAAACATTCAATTTCCACAATGTAACAGTTTCAGTAGATAGAAAAACAAAGATAGTATTATTTTTTAAAATAAAAAATAAAATCAAAAAGCAGGCATAAAGCTTTCAAAATTCATGAAAACAGCGAGCAATAGAGGGAGAGGGGTAAAATAACTAAATTTTGGCGCCAAGAATGACGCATTACGCAAAAGGAAATTAAAACCAACACCAGAAAATGACACAACTCGCGTCATAACAAACGCGATTTTGCGCCAAAACAGCTAGCGTCAACAAAGACGCAGGAAATGACGAAATTTGCGCCATCAAAGGTGCAACCTCGCGCCCAAAAATGTTTATGCCAAGAATGACGCAATAAAAACCAGCATTTTGCGTCCTCGCGAGCCTAGATTTGCCCGCGAAAAAATTAAAAAACAAGTCAAATTAGAAAAAGACTGAACCCCAGGTAAGAAAAAAAGTTTAATTAAACTTCCCAAACATGATTTCTATACTGAAACTGTTTAGACTGCAAAGGGAAATATACATAGACCTGACTCATGGCAAATATAATAAAATACATATATTTAAAACTTTATGTTAATACATAAAGCACCAAACCATAGCTGAGAGTGTCCTAAACAATGATTCATACTTACCGAAAGACACCCATCCACATATAGCAGATAGCCAAACCAGTACTGAAAACTATCAGCAGAGGTAATGGTATATAGGAGTATATTGTCAATCTGAAAAGGGAGGTAGGAGATGAATCCCTACGACCGATAACAGAAACCCTTGAAAAGATTTCACGTGAGAGAGACCATAAAAATCAATAGGCGATACTCTTTTCACATCCCTCTGACAAACACTGTTCTCTGAGAGGAATTGGGCTTCAGAATGCTTAGAAGCGCTTATCATAGAAGAAAATCAAGCACAAACTTACTTCACCACCTCCATAGGAGGCAAAGTTTGTAAAACTGAGTTGTGTGTGTGGTGGAAGGTGTATTTATAGGCATTTGAGGTTTGGGAAACTTTGCCCCCTCCTGGTAGGAATGTATATCCCATATGTCACTAGCTCATGGACTCTTGCCAATTACATGAAAGAAAGTTAGATAATCCCTTTATTACCTATTCTCTAGTTTTGCATAACCAACACAGTTATATTAATACACGTTTTATCTATGTGATTATCTTGTGTCTAAGCCTCTGCAAACTGCCCCTTATTTCAGTTCTTTTGATAGACATCCATTTTAGCCAATCAGTGCTGGCTCCTAGGAACTCCACGTGCGTCAGCACAGTGTTATCTATATGAAACACATGAACTAACACCCTCTAGTGGTGAAAAACTGTCAAAATGCCCTGAGCTAAGAGGCGGCCTTTAAGGACTTACAAATTAGCATAAGAACCTCCTAGATTAAGCTTTCAACTAAGAATACCAAGAGAACAAAGCAAAATTGGTGATAGAAGTAAATTGGAAAATTGTTTAAAATTAAATGCACTATCTGAATAATGAAAGTTTGTTTTGGACTAGACTGTCCTCTAGAGTACTGGCAGACAGTCTGCCAGTATGCAGTTTTACATCCTTTTTTTTTTTTTTTTAATTGTATTATTGTCCTTAGTGTAGGATTACCCCCTTACCTTCCCACCTCCTCTCCCTGATCCCTCCCAAAAAACTTTCTAACCCTCCCCCTTCTAACTAATTCCTGCCATCTTAGATACTGGCAGCTGTCTGCCAGTACCCAGTTTTCTATTATTTTAAATGTATTTTTCTGTAGTGTAGCTGCCCAACTCATTCCCACCTCCCTCATTCCCCCCCCCATCCATGATCCTTTCCCTACACTCTAAGTGTTCCCTCCACATAGGATCCTTCTCTCCCTCCTTCCCCCTCCTTGCTGCTCTCAGATAAAAAAATAATTCTGTAGCGTATCGGTCCCGCCCCCTCCAGCGATGGGCCGCCCACCTGCCTCCCTCCTAACCCTCCCACACCACCAACCATCAACACCACCGCTGCAGAGAGGGCCACAGAGTGGCCCTCTCTGCATCGGTAACTCTGCCCATCAATTTTAGTGAGATCGCGACAGAGAGAGGCCCAGGACAGCAGCGTCGTACAGGGTATGACGCTGGTCTTTAAGGGCTTAATGACCAGCGTCGTACAGGGTACGGCGCTGGTCGTTAAGGGGTTAAAGAGAGAACAGATAATCAATTACATAAAAATTATTATAACTTTAAAGGGACAATAAACATTAAGATTATAATAAAATGTTTATTTATGATCTGAAAATTAAGTTTCTATTTCTTAGAATTTGAAGTGTACCTGCAGGCTTTACAAGCATAACACTGCCACAAGTGACCCCAGTGGTGGGAGGAAATTGGTAATTGAAAAACAATTGCAGAAATGAATGTCCCTTAACCCCTTCACGCCCGGCAGAAGTGTTTAAAGGGACACTGAACACACATTTTTTTCTTTCGTGATTCAGATAGATCATGCAATTTTAAGCAACTTTCTAATTTACTCCTATTATCAAATTTTCTTCATTCACTTGGTATCTTTATTTTAAATGCAAGAATGTAAGTTTAGATGCCGACCCATTTTTGGTGAACAACCTGGGTTATTCTTGCTAATTGGTGGATAAATTCACCTACCAATAAACATGTGCTGTCCAGGGTACTAAACCAAAAAAAAAAAAAAGCTTAGATGCCTTCTTTTTCAAATAAGGATAGCAAGAGAATGAAGAAAAATTAATAATAGGAGTAAATTAGAAAGTTGCTTAAAATTGCATGCTCTATCTGAATCACAAAAGAAAAAATTTGGGTTCAGTGTCCCTTTAACATTGTAACAAAGTTCCGATGTAAACACTTGCTGCAAAAATGTGATCACATGATTTCAAGGCCGGAATTGGATCATGGGAGACTGCCTACATTGCTAGGCCTGCGTCCCAGTCCGATCTTGCGTTTATCAAAAGAGGGGGGCTGCAGGATGCCTTATAAGGTAGGACGTTCCATGCGGTCCTTCAGCGTTAAAGCCCAATGAAGTTAGGAAGGTATAGAATGTTCTAACGGCATTAAGGGGTTAAATAATTTACATAAAATGAGCAAAAAATGCTTTATATATATATATATATATATATATATATCACTGCTCAAAATGGCTCTGTCGAATATGGGCTAGATCCTATGCCTGTATTTGAAAGCGGAATGTATATTGCAATATGTGACAGTACTTTATGTGATGTCATAAGATTTGCAAGTTATTGCACACTATTAAATAGTTTTCAAAGACGGGAAGTCTGTGATAGTGTCAGGTGTGTGCAATGAATGCTGACATGCAAATACTGTTTAACCTTCCTCCACAGCAGCCATTGTGAGCATAGAAACAAACTGCAGCAAAATGTCTAACAGAGCAGTTATGACTTGTATGCGTGGAAAAAGATTGTTGAATGATCACAAGGATAACAGCAGTCCCTGATTTGATTGACCCTGGTGCTATTAAATGCATACCCCCCCCCCATCTGTCCCGATTTACCCCAGGCATTAAATTTTTTTTTATTTTTTTTATAAATTCTATTGGGCCCATACTTAGAAGCAGCTGGCTTTGCTCTCACAGTTAGATACCTGTTAGATTCCCTGTGGAAAAGGAATGGTGTGTGGGTTAAGCAGGAGTAAGAAGGCTGTATACACTCTGACCACGGGTAATGGTGACCTCTCTAACCTACCTCTGGTAGTGATGATGTCTAACCCCTGGTGATAATACTAGCATGCCTTCAGTTTTATACAATGAGCAGAGCTAATACCAGGGTAACGAACAGTGGCAGCCGCAGACTACCAGCTAATGTGCTTGCCAACCCCAGGACCCCATACAATGAATTACAGATACCCATATATGATGTAGTGTGTGTGTCTTATCTGTATCCATAACTGTGTGTGTGTATCTCTATGTATAAGTTTATGCTATGCAGTGTGTGTGTGTGTCTGCATGTATAAATGTAAGCTATGTAGTGTGTGTATGTGTATCTGCATGTATAAGTGTATGCTATGTAGTGTGTGTGTCTGCATGTATAAGTGTATGCTGCATGTATAAGTGTATGCTATGTAGTGTGTGTGTCTGCATGTATAAGTGTGTACTATGTAGTGTCTGTGTATCTGCATGTATAAGTGTATGCTATGTAGTGTGTATCTGCATGTATAAGTGTATGCTATGTAGTGTGTGTGTCTGCATGTATAAGTGTGTACTATGTAGTGTCTGTGTATCTGCATGTATAAGTGTATGCTATGTAGTGTGTGTGTGTGTATCTGCATGTATAAGTGTATGCTATGTAGTGTGTGTGTCTGCATGTATAAGTGTGTACTATGTAGTGTCTGTGTATCTGCATGTATAAGTGTATGCTATGTAGTGTCTGTGTATCTGCATGTATAAGTGTATGCTGCATGTATAAGTGTATACTATGTAGTGTCTGTGTATCTGCATGTATAAGTCTATACTATGTAGTGTCTGTGTATCTGCATGTATAAGTGTATGCTATGTAATGTGTGTGTTTGTGTGTATCTGCATGTATAAGTGTATACTATGTAGTGTCTGTGTATCTGCCTGTATAAGTGTATGCTATGTAGGGATGGGCGAATGTGTTTATATTCGAATTCGAATGTTAGAATGAATGTTATTGTAGAAATTCGATTTACATAATAGAATGTTGATAAGAACGAATATTCTTAAAAATTCGATTTTCGAATGTTACAGTTTTCGAATGTCACTTTCGAATTCAAATATTACATTTATAAAACACAATTGTAGACTAGAAACACTATTTCGAATTCGAATGTCACATTCAAATCGAATATCACATTCAAATCGAATATCACATTCGAATTTAAATATTACATTTAAAAAACACATTATTAGACTAGAAATACTATTTTGAATTCGAATGTCACATTCAAATTCGAATATTACATTTAAAACACAGTATTAGACTAAAAATACAATTTAAAATTCGAATGTAACATTCGAATGTAGCATTCAAATTCGAATATTACATTTATTAAACACAGTTGTAGACTAGAAATACTGTTAGACTCGAAACATTCTAATTTCGAGTCTACAGTTGTAGACTCGAAATTAGAATGTTAGAATGTTATATAAACACTACATGCTATGTAGTGTGTGTGTATCTGCATGTGTAAGTGTATCCTATGTAGTGTGTGTGTATCTGCATGTGAAAATGTATGCTACGTAGTGTGTGTGTGTATCTGCATGTGTAAGTGTATGCTATGTAGTGTGTGTGTATCTGCATGTGTAAGTGTATGCTATGTAGTGTGTGTGTATCTGCATGTATAAGTGTATGCTATGTAGTGTCTGTGTATCTGCATGTATAAGTGTATGCTATGTAGTGTGTGTGTGTATCTGCATGTAAAAATGTATGCTATGTAGTGTGTGTGTATCTGCATGTATAAGTGTATGTTATGTAGTGTGTGTGTATCTGCATGTATAAGTGCATGTTATGTAGTGTGTGTGTATCTGCATGTATACGTGTATGTTATGTAGAGTGTGTGTATCTGCATGTATAAGTGTATGTTATGTAGTGTGTGTGTGTATCTGCATATGTAAGTGTATGCTATGTAGTATGTTACTGTGCATTTTTGCTAACTTTAAAGGCCAGAATCTAGAATATTAATGGGGAATGCAGAGAGCAGTTTTAAAGAATTTATTATTAAATGTCCAATTAAGATAAAAATATTTAGCAATGTCTTTGCAAAGGCTAATTAAATACATAGCTCACATAGCCATACCAGTGGTTTGAGCTTGTGTTTGATTTGCTGCCTAAGTGTATTAAAATATATGACTTTATTTAGAATTTTATTTATATTACTTTGGTCTTATGATTTTTTTAAGCCCCGTCCACCACATTTCAATTTTTTTTTTGCCAGGGGGGGGTCCCTCTTTTGAATTTTGAAATGTTGGGAGGTATGGCAGTCAATAGTTTTTTTCCTTCTATTCCAGAGAAAGGCTCCAAAACAGCAGACATTGGCTTCTAGCTATCAAGCCGTCAACCGCAAATACGCTGGAATTCCGCAGCGTATTTGTGGCAAGGCTGATTCGCCTTAGTTATCAACCCCTACTGCCCGGCAAAAGTAGAATATAGTGACGTAACCTACGATCCGCCGGACTCAGTCCGACATAGATCGATGGTTACGTCACTCCAGATGTTCCGAACGCAAGTTCGGCACAATCTGACTACTTTTGGTAGTTATCAAACTACTACCAGGTACGCTCGCCACTATTCCGGCCCAGCGTACCTGGATTTCAATCCGCCGCCCTGGAGGTGGCGGATCCCATAGGAATCAATGGGAGTCTGACCATAGCAAAAGCTCATGTTCGCTGCTGCCCGATATCCCATTGATTCCTATGGGAAACGTCTGCACCTAACATGTACCCCGAGTCTAAACACCCCTAATCTGCCCCCCTACACCGCCGCAACTAAATAAATTTATTACCCCCTAAACCGCCGCTCCCGGACCCTGCCGCAACTATAATAAACATGTTAACCCCTAAACCGCCACTCCCTGACCCCGCCGCCACCTACATTATACATATTAACCCCTAATCTGCCGCCCCCTATACCGCCGCCACCTACATAAACTTATTAACCCCTATCCTGCGGATCCCGGACCCCGCCGCAACTAAATAAATTATTTAACCCCTAAACCGCCGCTCCCGGATCCCGCTGCCACCTATATTAAAGTTATTAACCCCTAACCTGCCCCCCCTATACCGCCGCCACCTATATTAAAATTATTAATCCCTAAACCCAAGTCTAACCCCCCCTAACTTAAATATTATTTTAATAAATCTAAATAATATTACTCGTATTAACTAAATTAATCCTATTTAAAACTAAATACTTACCTGTAAAATAAACCCTAAGATAGCTACAATATAACTAATAATTATATTGTAGCTATTTTAGGATTTATTTTTATTTTACAGGCAACTTTGTATTTATTTTAACTAGGTACAATAGTTATTAAATAGTTATTAACTATTTAATAACTACCTAGCTAAAATAAGTACAAAATTACCTGTAAAATAAATCCTAACCTAAGTTACAATTAAACCTAACACTACACTATCATTAAATTAATTAAATAAATTAACTACAATTACCTAAAATTAAATAAAATAAAATAAACTATAGTACAAAAAAACAAACACTAAATTACAGAAAATAAAAAAGAATTACAAGAAGTTTAAACTAATTACACCTAATCTAAGACCCCTAATAAAATAATAAAGCCCCCCAAAATAAAAAAAATGCCCTACCCTATTCTAAATTACCAAGTAACCAGCTCTTTTACCAGCCCATAAAAGGGCTTTTTGCGGGGCATTGCCCCAAAGTAATCAGCTCTTTTACCTGTAAAAAAAAAAATACAACCCCCCCTAACATTAAAACCCACCACCCACATACCCCTACTCTAACCCACCCAAACCCCCCTTAAAAAAACCTAACACTAACCCCCTGAAGATCATCCTACCTTGAGCCGTCTTCACCCAACTTGAGCCGTCTTCACCCAAGTGGCGCAGAAGAGGTCCTTCATCCGGCAGAAGTTTTCATCCAGGCGGCGTCTTCAATCTTCATCCATCTGGAGCGGAGCGGAGCCATCCTCTTCAACCGACGACTGAACGACGAATGAAGGTTCCTTTAAGGGACGTCATTCAAGATGGCGTCCCTCGAATTCCGATTGGCTGATAGGATTCTATCAGCCAATCGTAATTAAGGTAGGACAAATCTGATTGGCTGATTCAATCAGTCAATCAGATTGAAGTTTAATCCGATTGGCTGATCCAATCAGCCAATCGGATTGAGCTTGCATTCTATTGGCTGATCGGAACAGCCAATAGAATGCGAGCTCAATCCGATTGAAGAGGATGGCTCCGCGTCGGCTCCTTTGAAGATGGCTCCGCTGCGCTCCGGATGGATAAAGATTGAAGACGCCGCCTGGATGAAGACTTCTGCTGGATGAAGGACCTCTTCTGCGCCACTTGGATGAAGATTTCGGCCCGGTTGGGTGAAGACGGCTCAAGGTAGGATGATATTCAGGGGGTTAGTGTTAGGTTTTTTTAAGGGGGGTTTGGGTGGGTTAGAGTAGGGGTATGTGGGTGGTGGGTTTTAATGTTGGGGGGTGTGTGGGTGGTGGGTTTTAATGTTGGGGGGTGTTATATTTTTTTTTACAGGTAAAAGAGCTGATTACTTTGGGGCAATGCCCCGCAAAAAGCCCTTTTAAGGGCTGGTAAAAGAGCTGGTTACTTGGTAATTTAGAATAGGGTAGGGCATTTTTTTTTATTTTGGGGGGCTTTATTATTTTATTAGGGGGCTTAGATTAGGTGTAATTAGTTTAAACTTCTTGTAATTCTTTTTTATTTTCTGTAATTTAGTGTTTGTTTTTTTTGTACTATAGTTTAGTTTATTTTATTTTATTTAATTTTAGGTAATTGTAGTTAATTTATTTAATTAATTTAATGATAGTGTAGTGTTAGGTTTAATTGTAACTTAGGTTAGGATTTATTTTACAGGTAATTTTGTACTTATTTTAGCTAGGTAGTTATTAAATAGTTAATAACTATTTAATAACTATTGTACCTAGTTAAAATAAATACAAAGTTGCCTGTAAAATAAAAATAAATCCTAAAATAGCTACAATATAATTATTAGTTATATTGTGGCTATCTTAGGGTTTATTTTACAGGTAAGTATTTAGTTTTAAATAGGAATAATTTAGTTAATAATAGTAAGTTTTATTTAGATTTATTAAAATAATATTAAAGTTAGGGGGGTGTTAGTGTTAGTGTTAAACTTAGGTTTAGGGGTTAATAAGTTTAATATAGGTGGCGGCGGGGTCCGGGAGCGGCGGTTTAGGGGTTAAACATTTAATTTAGTTGCGGCGGGGTCCGGGAGCGGCGGTTTAGGGGTTTATGAGTTTAACGTAGGTTGCCACGGTGTAGTGGGGGGCAGGATAGGGGTTAATAACTTTAATATAAGTGGCGGTGGGCTCCAGGTGCGGCAATTTATTTATTTGCGGCGGGGTCCGGGATCCGCAGGATAGGGGTTAATAACTTGAATATAGGTGGCGGCGGTGTAGTGGGGGGCAGGATAGGGGTTAATAGGTATGATGTAGGTGGCGGCGGGGTCCGGGAGCGGCGATTTAGGGGTTAATACATTTATTATAGTTGCGGCAGGGTCCAGGAACGGCGATTTAGGGGGTAATAACTTTAGTTGTGGGGGCCTCCGGGAGCGGCGGTTTAGGGGGTAAAACAGTGTAGTTTAGTGTGGGTGCTTAGTGACAGGCTATCAAAAAAGCTGCGAAGCCGATGAGCAGCGAATCGATGACTGTCCGTTAACAACACTCCGCTGCTCATCGCTCCGTACTTGGTGCGCAGCTTCTTGACAGCTTTTTTGATAACTTTGGCGAACGTATTCAGGTCCGCGGCGGTGATGGTAGGCGAGCTTAGGCGAGCGTATTGGGCCGGCGAATGCAGGTAAGTAGACGGCTTCATAACTAGAGGCCATTGTGTTGTAGATCTCTAATAAAGAGTTGTAGGACAAACAGAACATTAGTATAATCTCTCTGTCAGACAGACTGTCCTGTTCTGAATCTAAATATGCAATAAATACATAGAGCCTGTTAGATTCTAACAGGGGCAGCAGTTTGTTTTCTTACAGTCTTCTGATAAAGTAACACCACCAAACAAAAGGGGATACTTAGTCATCTGTAAGCAGAGTGGGACAAAATAACAAACTGCTTAAAGGGATAGAAAGGTCAAGTTTGAAATGTGCGTGGGTACATTTTAATTTTAAATAGAAGCATTTTTGCAATATACTTATAATAGCAAAAATGCTTTTGGTATAAGTTATTACTGTTTTTCAGCGGCATACACACATATGCTGTGAGAGCCTGTGCACCAGTATTTAAGCTCAGAGAGCTGGTGGTAGTGTGTATTGTGTAAAGGGACATAATACTCATATGCTAAATCACTTGAAACTGATGCAGTATAACTGTAAAAAGATGATAGGAAAATATCACCTGAGCATCTCTATGTAAAAAAGGAAGATATTTTACCTCACAATTTCCTCAGCTCAGCAGAGTAAGTTCTGTGTAAAAAGTTATACTCAGCTGCTGCTCAGCTGCAGGTAAAAAAAATAATAATGAAGAAATGAACAGCAGCCAATCAGCATCAGCAGTGCTGAGGTCATGAACTCTTTTACTGCGATCTCATGAGATTTCACTTAACTCTCATGAGATTTCATAGTAAACTTCCTTAGACTGAACAGGGAAATAAGATGAGTGCATGAAAGCTCGCCCCTTCGGCTGTCCCGGGACAGACATACTGATTTGCTACTTAGAAGTCCTTTACAATGGGATGTGGCTACTGAGAAACTTTTGAGGTAAAATATCTTTCTTTCTCTTGCAAGGTGTATCCAGTCCACGGATTCATCCTTTACTTGTGGGATATTCTCATTCCCTACAGGAAGTAGCAAAGAGAGCACACAGCAAAGCTGTCCATATAGCTCCCCCTCTAGCTCCATTCTCTTTGCTGGCTCTAAGCACTAGGGTCTCTCTCGGGAGTGTAAAGTGAATGTGGTGTTAGAATTGTAGTTTTATTATCTTCAATCAAAAGTTTATTTTAAATGGTACTGGTTTGTACTATTTACTCTCTAGCAGAAAAGTGATGAAGATTTCTGCTGAGAGGAAAATGATTTTAGCATGTTTTAACTAAAATCCACTGCTGTTCCCACACAGGACTGAGGAGTACCAGAAAACTTCATTTGGGGGGAACAGTTTGCAGGGTGATCTGCAATAAGGTATGTTCAGTCAATTATTTCTAGACAAGACTGAGATAATGCTAGAAGACTGACAATATCCCCATGTGGGGAGGGTAAGCTATGTTCACAGACTTAGTAAGGAATTGAATGCTTACATAATAGGGCTAATATACTGGTTGACACTTATTCAGGGCAATCGATTGTTTGGCTAAGGAAAAATCGTTTTGCAAGACACTTTGAAAGCCCTTTTGTTTTTTTTCTGGGGTTATTACCACATAGCTGTTTTTTAGTCACTTAGGAGTGATTTACTAGGCCTCAGATGCGCACTTAGAATTGCAGATATGTTCATGCTGTTTCACATGGAGGGTCCTGCTGATGTTTGAGGGCCTAAAAGAAGCTATATTCCCCCAAATCTGATCCCTAAGGGAAGGTAGGGCCACAGCAAGGCTGTGGCAAGGTGCTGTAGTGATTTAACCAGGTGTTGGCTTTAGGCTGCTCCGGTTTGGGCATTAAGGGGTTAATCGTTTTGAAACTTGGGGTGCAATCTTATTAAGGCTTTAGCTACATACTGTGAAGATTAGTGCATTTTTCACCGTTTTGTAAAATTGTGTGCTCTTTTTATCTCTTAAAGGCACAGTAGCGTTTTTTTCAAATTGTGTTTTTTATTTGATTAAAGTGATTCCAAGCCTGTTTGTGTACTCTACTAGTCTGTTAAACATGTCTGACACTA
Organism: Bombina bombina; assembly: GCF_027579735.1. Taxonomy (NCBI): domain Eukaryota; kingdom Metazoa; phylum Chordata; class Amphibia; order Anura; family Bombinatoridae; genus Bombina; species Bombina bombina. The sequence goes on from NC_069504.1 coordinate 716,803,192, forward strand.
AGGAAAATCATTGTTCAATGTGTTTAGAAGCCATGGTGGAACCCCCTCTCTGAATGTGTTTCACTTGTACTGATATGTCTATACACTTTAAAGATCATATTGTTGCACTTAAGAATGTGGCCCAAGATGATTATCAGACTGAAGGTAACGAGGGTAGCCCGTCTGCCTCTCCCCAAGTGTCACAACCAGTTACGCCCGCGCAAGCGACGCCTAGTACCTCTAGTGCGTCTAACCCTTTTACATTACAAGACTTAGCGGCAGTCGTGGATAATTCTCTTACAGCCTTCTTATCTAAACTGCCCGTGTTACCTGCAAAGCGTGATAGCTCCGTTTTAAGAACAGATTATGAGCATTCTGACGCTTTGGTAGCCGTATCCGATATACCCTCACAACGCTCTGAAGTGGGAGCGAGGGATTTGATGTCTGAGGGAGAAGTCTCTGATTCAGTAAGGGTTCCTCCCCAGACAGATTCAGATGCATTGGCTTTTAAATTTAAGCTAGAACACCTCCGTGTTTTACTTAGGGAGGTATTAGCTACTCTGGATGACTGTGACCCTTTGGTGATCCCAGAGAAATTGTGTAAAATGGACAAGTACCTAGAGGTCCCTGTTTACACGGATGCGTTTCCGGTCCCTAAGAGGATTGCGGATATCGTTACTAGGGAGTGGGATAGGCCAGTGTCCCTTTTGTCCCCCCTCCTGTTTTTAAGAAAATGTTCCCCATATCTGACCCTATGCGGGACTCGTGGCAGACGGTCCCTAAGGTGGAGGGGGCTGTTTCTACACTAGCTAAACGCACAACCATACCAATTGAAGACAGTTGTGCTTTTAAAGACCCTATGGATAAAAAATTAGAGGGTTTACTTAAGAAAATTTTTGTTCAACAAGGTTTTCTTCTCCAACCTATTACCTGCATTATTCCTGTAACTACTGCTGTTGCTTTCTGGTTTGAGGCGCTGGAAGACTCGCTCCAGACGGAGACCTCATATGAGGAAATTATGGATAGAATTAAGGCTCTAAAGCTAGCTAATTCTTTTATCACTGACGCCGCTTTCCAAATAGCTAAGATAGCGGTGAATAATTCAGGTTTCGCCATTTTGGCACGCAGGGCGCTATGACTAAAGTCCTGGTCGGCCGATGTGTCGTCTAAATCCAAGCTTTTGAACATTCCTTTCAAAGGGAAGACCCTATTCGGGCCTGAATTGAAAGAGATTATTTCAGATATCACCGGGGGAAAAGGCCATGCTCTCCCTCAGGACAAAGCCTTTAAAAGAAAGAACAAAGCTAATTTTCGTTCCTTTCGCAATTTCAGGAACGGCCCCGCTTCATCCTCTCTGGCTGCAAAGCAAGAGGGTAACGCTTCACAGCCCAAGGCAAACTGGAAACGTTACCAGGGCTGGAATAAGGGTAAACAGGCCAAAAAGCCTGCAGCTGCCACCAAGACAACATGAAGGGGTAGCCCCCGATCCGGGACCGGATCTAGTAGGGGGCAGACTCTCTCTCTTCGCTCAGGCCTGGGCAAGAGATGTACACGATCCTTGGGCATTAGAGATTGTAGCCCAGGGATACCTTCTAGAATTCAAGATCTCTCCTCCAAGGGGAAGGTTCCACATTTCTCATCTGTCTACAGATCAGACAAAGAAAGAGGCGTTTTTACGCTGTGTAGAAGATCTACATACAATGGGAGTGATCCACCCAGTTCCAATTGCAGAACAAGGACGGGGGTTTTACTCAAACCTGTTTGTGGTTCCCAAAAAAGAAGGAACTTTCAGACCAATACTGGATCTCAAAATTCTAAACAAATTCCTCAGAGTCCCATCATTCAAGATGGAGACCATTCGGACAATCTTACCAATGATCCAGGAGGGTCAATATATGACTACCGTGGATCTAAAGGATGCGTATCTGCACATTCCTATCCACAAAGATCATCACCAGTTTCTCAGGTTCGCCTTTCTGGACAAGCATTTTCAGTTTGTGGCTCTTCCTTTCGGGTTGGCCACTGCTCCCAGAATTTTCACAAAGATGCTAGGGTCCCTCCTGGCGGTTCTAAGACCACGGGGCATAGCAGTGGCGCCTTACCTAGACGACATCTTAATTCAGGCGTCAACTTTCCAAAGAACCAAGTCTCACACAGAGATTGTATTGGCCTTTCGGAGGTCTCACGGTTGGAAGGTGAACATCAAAAAGAGTTCTCTGTCCCCCCTCACAAGAGTTCCATTCCTAGGAACCCTGATAGACTCGGTAGAAATGAAAATATTTCTGACAGAGGTCAGAAAGCTAAAACTCTTAACTACTTGCCGAGCTCTTTATTCCATTCCTCGGCCATCTGTGGCTCAGTGCATGGAGACAATCGGACTAATGGTTGCGGCAATGGACATAGTCCCTTTTGCTCGGATACACCTCAGACCACTGCAACTATGCATGCTCAAACAGTGGAATGGGGATTATGCAGATTTGTCTCCTCAAATTCAGTTGGACCAGGAGACCAGAGATTCTCTTCTCTGGTGGTTGTCTCAGGATCACCTGTCTCAAGGAATATGTTTCCGCAGGCCAGAGTGGATCATCGTAATGACCGACGCCAGTCTGTTAGGCTGGGGTGTGGTCTGGGACTCCCTGAAAGCTCAGGGCTTATGGTCTCGGGAAGAAACTCTTCTCCCGATAAACATTCTGGAACTGAGGGCGATATTCAACGCTCTTCAGGCATGGCCTCAACTAGCGGCGGCCAAATTCATCAGATTTCAGTCGGACAACATCACGACTGTGGCTTACGTCAATCATCAGGGGTGAACAAAGAGTTCCCTAGCGATGACGGAAGTAACCAAAATAATCAGGTGGGCGGAGGATCACTCCTGCCATCTCTTAACAATTCACATCCCAGGAGTAGACAACTGGGAGGCGGATTTTCTAAGTCGTTAGACTTTTCACCCAGGGGAGTGGGAACTCCACCCGGAGGTATTTGCCTAGCTGACTCAGCTATGGGGCACCCCAGAGTTGGATCTGATGGCGTCCCGTCAGAACACCAAACTTCCTCTCTACGGGTCCAGGTCCCGGGATCCCATGGCGGTATTGATAGATGCTCTAGCAGCGCCTTGGTCCTTCAATCTGGCTTATGTTTTTCCACCGTTTCCTCTCCTCCCGCGTCTGGTTGCCAGAATCAAGCAGGACAAGGCTTTGGCGATTCTGATAGCGCCTGCGTGGCCACGCAGGACTTGGTATGCAGACCTAGTGGACATGTCATCTGTCCAACCATGGTCACTGCCAATGAGGCAGGATCTTCTAATACAGGGTCTGTTCAAGCATCCAAATTTAGTTTCTCTACGTCTGACTGCTTGGAGATTGAATGCTTAATTCTATCAAAGCGTGGGTTCGCTGAGTCAGTTATAGATACTCTGATTCAGGCTAGAAAGCCTGTCACCAGGAAAATCTACCAAAAGATATGGCGGAAATATCTTTGTTGGTGTGAATCCAAGGGTTACTCATGGAGTAAGATTAGGATTCCCAGGATATTGTCCTTTCTCCAAGATGGACTGGAGAAAGGATTGTCAGCTAGTTCCTTAAAAGGACAAATATCTGCTTTGTCTATCCTGTTACACAAGCGTCTGGCAGAGGTACCAGACGTTCAAGCGTTTGCTCAGGCTTTAGTCAGAATCAAGCCTGTCTATAAACCTGTGGCTCCGCCATGGAGTTTGAATCTAGTTCTTTCAGTTCTTCAAGGGGTTCCGTTTGAACCTTTACATTCCATAGACATTAAGTTGTTATTTTGGAAAGTTTGTTTTTGATAGCTATCTCTTCTGCTCGAAGAGTTTATCTGCCTTACAGTGTGATTCACCTTACCTGGTGTTCCACGCAGATAAGGCAGTTTTGCGTACCAAGCCTGGTTTTCTTCCTAAAGTTGTTTCTAACAAGAATATTAACCAGGAAATAGTTGTTCCTTCTCTGTGTCCTAATCCATCTTCGAAGAAGGAATGTCTGTTACACAATCTTGATGTAGTTCGTGCTTTAAAGTTCTATTTACAAGCAACTAAGGATTTCAGACAAACATCTTCCTTGTTTGTTATCTATTCTGGTAAGAGGAGAGGTCAGAAAGGCGACTGCTACCTCTCTTTCCTTTTGGCTGAAAAGCTTCATCCGTTTGGCCTATGAGACTGCTGGCCAGCAGCCTCCTGAAAGAATTACTGCTCATTCTACCAGAGCAGTGGCTTCCACATGGGCTTTCAAAAATGAGGCTTCTGTTGAACAGATTTGTAAGGCAGCAACTTGGTCTTCACTGCATACTTTTGCCAAATTTTACAAATTCGATACTTTTGCTTCTTTGGAGGCTATTTTTGGGAGAAAGGTTTTGCAAGCAGTGGTACCTTCCGTTTAAGGTACCTGTCTTGTTCCCTCCCTTCATCCGTGTCCTAAAGCTTTGGTATTGGTATCCCACAAGTAAAGGATGAATCCGTGGACTGGATACACCTTGCAAGAGAAAACAGAATTTATGCTTACCTGATAAATTTCTTTCTCTTGCGGTGTATCCAGTCCACGGCCCGCCCTGGCATTTAAGTCAGGTAAAAAAAAAAGAATTTTTGTTTAAACTACAGTCACCACTGCACCCTATGGTTTCTCCTTTTTTCTTCCTAACCTTTGGTCAAATGACTGGGGGGTGGAGCTAGAGGGGGAGCTATATGGACAGCTTTGCTGTGTGCTCTCTTTGCTAGTTCCTGTAGGGAATGAGAATATCCCACAAATAAAGGATGAATCCGTGGACTGGATACACCGCAAGAGAAAGTAATTTATCAGGTAAGCATGAATTCTGTTTTTTTACATAGAGATGTTCAGGTGATATTTTCTATTCAGCTTTTTACAGCTATGCTGCATCACTTTCAAGTGTTTCAACATTTGGGTATTATGGCCCTTTAATTTGTGTCATACAAGCCACTGCTGACTGAGAAGGCACAGTGTTTTAATACTGGCGCACAGGCCCTCAAAGCATATGTGCATATGCAACGGGAAACAGTAATACATTTTACTAGAAGCATTTTTGCTAATTGAAGTATATTGCAAAGTGCTTCTCTTTAAAAACGACCCATGCACATTTCACGTGGGACAATTCTATCTCTTTATTGATGAAATGGATCTAATCTCTCCCAGACACGTGCTGTTATGAGCGCTACCGTGCTGTTATGAGCGCTACCGTGCTGTTATGAGCGCTACCGTGCTGTTATGAGCGCTAATGTGCTGTTATGAGCGCTACTGTGCTGTTATGAGCGCTACTGTGCTCCTTTAATCTTTTCGTTAGGATAATCAGCAACAGCAAGACTTTTGATATGTCATCATTTACTATCATAACATATGGCTCAGAAGAGGTTAATCAAGACTTGTACGCTCTACCAGATGTTCGAGTTATATATACTGTACCTGGTTTGCCTGTTTTTGTTAACCTGTAGAAGTCCGTCCGTCCCCCATTTATTTTTGGTCCTGTCTGGAGCATATTAAATGCTTTCATTTTAAACAAAAATATGTTGGGAGAATTAAAATTGTGTCATTTTGTTGCCACTATAAAGTCAGGAGTTTATAGTAATAGGCTCATGTGTATAATTATTCTTAGCTACATAAGGCAGTGCATAGGATTTGTCCCATAGGAAGGGGCCATGCAGCCTCCAGGATTCAATGCACACCCTTCCTGGGGTTTGGGGAGGGGAATTATTTCTTAATGTGCCCATTGAAATTCTGTTGTAAAGCTCCCTGAATTGTTTAAAAAAAAAATATGGAAAACAGCAAACCTGCGATATAAAGACACAGAATCACAGACTGCCAAGTCTCACCAACAAAATGCACAAATTGACTCCAGCCTCAAAAGTTAAAAGGACCTTTATTTTCTCTTAAAGGGACATTAAACACTAAAGAAATGTTAGATAGAATGATGCAGTCAAAGAAAAGATTAGTCTGAGAATAACATGTAGATGTATTTTCAAAAGGTTCATTAGCTGTTTAAATATTGACAAAATAAGTGTAAAGATTTAGTGTCTATAAAACAATGGGAGCTGCCATGTTGTAACTTAGGTTACCTTCTCTGCTGTGGCCAATTAGGGACCATTATAAATTGGTCACAAGAGTGTGCAGCCAATGGCTGTGTGGAATATAACAGTGTTCTGCACTTCCATTTCTAAGAGGAACTGAAATGCTCACAATTTCAGAATTAAATTACAGGACAAGGGGAAAAAATAAGTAGTTGCAGAGTTTGTATGTACACACGATTTATCAATTTATATTACCATCACAAAGTGTTTAATGTCCCTTTAAAGGGACAGTCTACTCCATAATTTGTATTGTTTAAAAAGATAGATAATCCCTTGATTACCCATTCCCCAGTTTTGCATAACCAAAACCGTTATATTAATACACTTTTTACCTCTGTGACTGATTACCTTGCCCCCTTATCTCAGTTCTTTTGACAGACTTGCATTTTAGCCAATCAGTGCCGACTCAAATAACTCCACAGGAGTTATATATACGACACACACATGAATTAATGCTGTCTGTGAAAAACTGTCAAAATGCACTGAAATAAGAGGTGGCCTTTTAAGGGCTTAAAAATTTGCATACAAGCACACCTAGGTTTACAATTCAACAAAGATACCACGAGAACAAAGCAAATTTGATACTATAGGTCCTTAGTCATATGTACCCTGTTAAGAGAAAATAAAGGTCCTTTCTTTTAACTTTTGTAAAGTGTCTGGCATTGCAGTAAAGCAACATGAAACTCAAACATAAACTTTTATGGTTTAGATAGAACATGCAATTTTACAAGACTTTTCAGTTTACTACTATTATCAAATGTACTTTGGGTTTTTTTTTGTATCGTTTGTTGAAAAGCATAGCTTGGTAGGTTCACAAGCAGCAATGCACTCCTGGAATCTAGCTGTTGATAGGTGGCTACACACATATGCCCTATTGTCATTGGTTTGACAGATGTGTAAAGCTAGGTCCCAGTAGTGCATTGCTACTCTGAAGTCAAGTTCAACTATGTGTTTATCTCATATGCAGAACAAAAACACAGTTATATGCAAGCAACAGTGATATCAGACAATGTGCTAACAAATTAGAGCATTTTCATTTTGTATTTTTATGTCCCTTTAAAGGGACATAAAACCCAATTTTTTTTCTTTCATGATTTAGATCTTAGATATCCAACTTCCTAACACATGGAGGCTGCAGATCAGTATTTTAGAAGCTTTAAGTGCCGCAGATCAATGTTTAAGAATCCTCAATGGCCCCATATAATTATTTGGCTACACACAAATAATATATTTCCTAAAAATGTTCAGTGGCCCAGGACTTGATTAAGGTAAGGTTTCAGGGTACTCTCTATTTGCTGTTCTTCGCTCTAGAGTTATGGCTAATTTTCTTACCACCAGATTTCCCCAAAGCATACATTTTTAGTTTTGCTTTATCCTGGGGCCACAAAAATAGGCAACACATTCTTAGGTTTTGTTTCCCCTCAGGAGCCACACAAACGAGTGCACAGTGCCGCATGTGGCCCATGGGCCACCAGTTGGCCATCCTTGATTAGATAGAGCTCCCAACTTTAAACAATTTTCCACTTTATCAAATTTGCTTTATTCTCTTGGTATCCTTTGTTGAAAGAGCAGCAATACCCTACTGGGAGTTAGCTGAATACATTCGGTGAGCCAATGACAAGAGGCATATACTGCAATACCAGGTATTGCTGCTCATGAGCCTAGCTAGGTATGCTTTTTAACAAATTATACAAATAGAACAAAGCAAATTAGATAATAGAAAATCTGAAAGTTGTTTAAAATGGTATGCTCTATCTAAATCATAAACATTTGGTTTTAATAATAACAATGTGTGTGTTACTGGCATTACAGGACGTTATATTGCTAAACTGTGTGTTAATGGCAATGTTCGGTTTAAATCTCTGCACAGCATGTTTCTGGAAATAAGTGTGTTAGATCAGGTGGTATTCTGCCAAAGAACAAGCTGCTGAGCATTTGCTTGTTTCTGGTTACCTGCTTATCTTTCTGTGAAATTGTTTACTCATTGACAGACTTTACATAATATCTTGTGGATAATATTGACATGAAGGGGTTTAAATAATTGCACTGTGTGTGTTACTGGCATTACAGGATGTTATATTCCTGAACTGTGTGTTAATGGCAAAATTGGGTTTAAATCTCTGCACTGCATGTTTCTGAAAATAAGGGGGTTAGATCCCTGTTCTATATGTGTTACACTGGTGATAAGCACAAGCAATGTGCGTATTAGGGAGTAAGTGTGCCACTAGCAAACACAGGGCTGTGTGCTTTGTGTGTTACTGGCTGTAAATAGGTAAAACACTGTGTTCTATGTATGATTTGCTGGCAAAAAGAAGTTAAACACTATCAGCTCAACTGTCAGATACATGAATAAGGCAAAGGAAAAATAATTGTGTTTATATGGTTACAGTAAGCTGTGGTATCAATTGAGGAGCAAGGGAGGAGCTACAGAGAGGAAACACAGAGACGAAATATGTATTATATGGTGCATAGGGAATAAAATATTTTATATATATATATGTATTTAAGGAATAATTACATGTACAATGAATATTATACTGTATATATACTTATATGATAATAAATAACTCACATTACATTGTTTTTTTTTGTTTTTTTCACAGGTCAAAATTCCACTCCTCGTTTTATACTTTTGATTTCAATCATCTGGATACCAAAAGTTATTTTCATTCTACTACTCTTGATATATATGGTAAGTGCATTTCTTTCCTAAGATATGGTGAGTCCACGGAATCATCAATTACTAGTGGGAATATCACTCCTGGCCAGCAGAAGGAGGCAAAGAGCACCACAGCAAAGCTGCTATATATGTTACTTCCCTTACCCCTTACCCATAACCCCCAGTCATTCTCTTTGTCTGTGGTGCAAGGAGGAGGTAAAACTGGTGTCTGGAGATTGGATTTATTTCTCTTCAATCAAGATTTTATTATTTTAAAACCAGAGTAGGTTTGCTCTGATTTTTTCCTTTAAGGAAAAGATCAGAGCAAACCTACTCTGGCTTTCAGGCTTGAAGACTGGGTCTAGCCGTACTCCATGTTAGTCTATTCAGTAGGGCAGTGGTGGCTTTCAAGCAGTTAGGAACTTGTGAGGTGGAACTCACTGCGTTGTCTTAACAAGTTGCTGCACTCATTTAGAAAGCCAGAGTAGGTTTACTCTGTCTCTTCTGTCTTCTGTGAGGAGTGGCGTCCTCTCATACCGGGTGGTCTGTCCTCCTGCCGGACAGCTGGATGTACAGGTAAGTGCCTTTTTGTCTCAGGGAGGAGGCCGGCACTGAAGGGGTTAAAAGGGACCCTCTGTACTTACTATGGGACTCTGCATCCTTAAGTAAGGATGTATAAGGACAGGGGCAGGCACTTCAATGTGACATGGAGACTTAAAGTTGAACTCCTTCACGGCAAGGAAGGGGTTAATCTTTTATTTTAGCTCATTAAGAATGTTTTATATCTTTAAGAATGTTGTATGACATTTTCATATGTTTAGTGGAAATCACTTTCATGTTTTTGGCTGCTTTGACATTAGACTGCCAGGAGAAAACGGCAGCTAGCTTTTGCAGCCTCTATATCCGGCACGTAGACTGTTAGGAGGGCTGGTGCTGTCCATTAGAGGCGCTACTACTAGGGGACTTATTCCAGAATGTGTGTTTTGTTATTTTTCAGGCTGCTAGAATCCTATTCTGGTCTAAGCTATCGGCGGAATGAAACGCGATGTAATGCGCTCTTCATTTCTTTGCCTATTTTTTCCCGCCTCCTTCCTCTCCAAAAGCGAGGTGGCGTCATTTTGGCCGTTCTAGGTCAGTAGATTTATAGCTCCGCCTCGTTCTCCGTAATGAGAACAGAGGGGAGTTCATATTTTTTGTTCTCCAGTTTAAGAGAACAACGTGGTTACATACGTTTCTCTGTCTGCAGAGCGAGAGAGCCTTCTGAGGTCTGTTAGCGATCTGCCATGTAATGATGTATAAGATGTTAGATACCACTTAGTTAGTGGTAGACTTGTTTTGGCCTGGGTTCTGGAACAGGGGGCTCTTGAGGACAATTGTTTTGAATAAACATTTAAGTCCCTTATATTATAAGAACTCCTAAGAATATAGGCATATTCAGTTATTATTTTGAGCCTCTTGTTCTTCAGAATTTATTTTAAACAATTCTTACGCTGATTTGTTTTTTATTTAAAGTTTGAAATGAAAAAAAAGTTTATTTTTTTGAGCCTCATGTCTCCCAGGGTTAGGCTGTTTAGGCAATGCCACAGCTTTCTCTTTAAACATCTCAAGCCTTCATGGTGTCACATGCAGTGCTCTGCGGTTCTTCTATTTGCCTGCAGATTTTGCAGCTCAGGTATTCTCTCAATATGTGAAGCTTTATCTGCCTTTCTTTTCCTTCAGGGAAAGCGCAAGAGGATATTTATATATTCAGATAGTAAGGTCTCTGCTCCATTTCTGCTAAATAATGTTGCTTCCCTTATAAGTCTGATGCGGTGCAGTAGCTAGTAGCTTCTGAGAGTTATGTATCAGATTCGTACAGTATAATTCCTTCATCTGATGCTGAAGAGTATCCTTCAGATTTAAGCTTGAACACCTTCGTGTATGGTAAGGAGGTTTTGGCTAATTTGGGGCGACTCTGATACGCATGTCGTTGTCAACCCTAAGAATCTACTAAACTTTATAGATACTAGGATTCTTCTGTGTAAGTTGTCCCTCTTCCAGGCCGTGCTAGGAGATTTTTCACAGAAATGGGAGAGGTCAGGGTTTCCTTTTTTCCCGTCTCCTGTCTTTATAAAGATGTTTTCTGTCGCTATCTTCATTAAATATCAGGGCGTACGGTGCCTTAAGTAGTAGGGCATTTCTACTCTGGCTATGAGAAATATGATTCCTAGAGGGGATAGCTGTTCTTTTCAGGATCAATGGACTAAGCTGGGACTTACATGGAAGTTTTGTATGCCACTGTGTCAAGTGCGGCATCTTATTGGGTGCCTTTTCCGATTCCATTTTGGTAGAGACTCCTTTGGAGCAGATCCAGTACAAAACTAAGGCTCTTAAGCTAGCCAATTCCTTATTTCTGATGCTACCAAGCATTTTCTGACGAGAGTCAAGATATCTGGCTTTGCAATACTAGCCCACGGGACGTTTTGGACAGTGGATTTTCCCTCTGAGTTTCTGGTACATTCGTACAAGGGTAAGACCTTGTTTGGTCCTGATCTGACAGGCGTAGTTCTGATATTAAAGGAGTTTGCCCCCAATCCGGAATTAGTCCAAGTGGGGGGTTGATTCTCTCTGTTTGTCTTCAAACTTGGATACAAGATGTCCCAGATAGTCTGTGGACATAGTACTTCAGGGTTTCTATGTGGTAGTCATTCCTTATCTGCCTGAGGCAGGTTCCACCTTTTAATTTTATCTGCAGGCCAGATAACGGTGAGACATTTTTGTGGTGCTTTGGGATTTCTTTCCCTGTGAGGGATAGTTACAGTTAATATAAGAGAACAGGGCCTAGGATTTTATCATTGCTCTTTGAGGTTCTGACAGGCGTAGTTCTGATATTAAAGGAGTTTGCCCCCAATCCGGAATTAGTCCAAGTGGGGGGTTGATTCTCTCTGTTTGTCTTCAAACTTGGATACAAGATGTCCCAGATAGTCTATGGACATAGTACTTCAGGGTTTCTATGTGGTAGTCATTCCTTATCTGCCTGAGGCAGGTTCCACCTTTTAATTTTATCTGCAGGCCAGATAACGGTGAGACATTTTTGTGGTGCTTTGGGATTTCTTTCCCTGTGAGGGATAGTTACAGTTAATATAAGAGAACAGGGCCTAGGATTTTATCATTGCTCTTTGAGGTTCCCGATTAGGAGGGAATTTTCATCCTATAGTAGACCTAAAGTGTCTCAACAGGTTGTCTCAGGGTACCGTTCTTCAATTGGAAACCAGTGGTTCCTTTCTTCCTTTTAAACTGGGAAGGGTCAATTCATAGTGACCATAGTCCTGGAGGACACGTATATTGCAGATTCCAGAGGTTTGCTTTTCTGTTACACACTTTCAGTTTGTGGCTCTTCCCTTTGGCCTTGCCATGGTTTTTAGAGGGGCTGTATTGGCAGGGATCAGGTTTCAGGGAGTTGCTGTGGTGCCATTCCTGAACGTCATAACGGTTCAGACGCCATGTGTTCAACAAGCAATCTCTCATACTGAGATATTGTTGTCTTTCTTCATTCCTCGATTGGAAGTGAATCTGAAAATAAGTTCCCTTAGTCCAGCTACAGACGTAGTTTCTTAGGGACCAGATTGGTTTACTTCTCTCTAAAGTTATTTTTGACAGAGGTCAGGAAATAGAGGATTTTTTCTTCTTTCCTCTTTCGGCACTCTACGGTTTGGCCTTTTAGGGGCCCAATGTATGGAATGGTCTGATGATTGCTTTATTGGACATCCTCCCTTTGTCTGATCCATCTGAGAGTCTGCGGTTATGCATGTTCAGATAGTGGACCAAGGATTTTGTGGCTCTGTCTTAGAGGATAGATCTAGATCTGCCGACATGAGATTCTTCCCTGTGATTCAGAGAGGGGAATTAGTGGTAGAGCGCTCGCTTTGCTTGCAAGAGGTAGCAGGATCATTACCCGCATTTTCCAGAGTCTTTTGGGTTTCTCAGGAGCATCCATCTTGGGGCGCATTCTTCCGGAGACCTTTCTGAGTAATAGTCACGGTCGCTAGCCTGTTGGGTTGGTGACTATGGACTTGGGAGGAGCTTGCTCTCCACATCACCATCTTGGAGTGAAGAGCGATCTACAATGCTCTGACGGCTTGGCCTCAGTTGTCCTATCTGGTTTTTCAGGTTATAGTCTCAATTTCTTCTCAGTGGTTTACATTAACCACCTGGGAGGACCCTGAAGTTCATTTGCCATGATTGGCGTGGATTGTTTGGTGGGAGGACACTCACATTTTTGTTTATCCATTATTCACATTTCAGTGTATACCGGGAACGGACTTCTTGAGCTGTTCGTTTTTTCATCCCGGGAGTGGGTTTTCTCAAAGTTAACTCTCACAGGGGTGTAGTGTTTGTAAATCCAGGTGATTTAGAAATATATCTGACACAGAGTCCATTTATACAGCAACTACACTACACACTTTATTTCCTGGTTCCTCACTCTAACAACACTGTCCCCGCACCTGCTTCTTTGCAACAATTATATACATTTACAAGTCAGAGCACAAACTAGGAAGAAAGCATTATATATTATAATATCACAACAGACACCATAATGGGGGGTGCTGGAGTTGGAGATAACAGTACACCAAGTTTCCAGGTTATATTTAGGGTCAGAGATTAGCAGGCTGCTCTGCTAAATACCCTGGGGGTTCCTTGGGATTTCAGTCTGATGGCTCTTCTCCGCGAGTCTTTGCTCGTATCAAAGGGGAGTGAGCATCAGTATTGTTATAACTTCCTGCAGAGTCTCGCAGGATCTGGTTTTCAGACCTAGCGGAGATGTATTTTTTCCAGCAGACACATTAGATCCCTAGCGCTCACCTACTCCATGTCTTCCCCGGCAGAGTGTCTTCGGCACGTGCACACATCATGCAATTGCCTGCTCCAGAGCGAGGGTGCCGTTTAGACAGCGTCTCCGTCAAACGCCAATCAACATGCAGGAAAAAGGAAAGTCTATCGCTACTCCTCCTCAGGAAAACACAGGGACTCCTTGTAAAAGTAATTCACAAAATCTTTATTCGTTGTAGCAACAAGTAAAACCAAAGGATGTGAGATGCAACTCACAAATTCAGGCACAGGATTCCAGTGGTGCAAAAGACAGCAAACATGTTTCGTGTGGGGCCTCCACACTTGTTCACTGCTGTTAATTGCAGACACTGGATACACCTCTTAAAGGCAATTAATTACTTTAGATTATAGACACATGTAAAGTTAACCCTACCTGTTTTACAAAGTTACTTACACAATTTAGAAGCATGCAAGAGGCAGGTATACTAGCTCACATTAAAAAAAAAAAAAACAGTCACAGAAAAATCTTATCTATACTTCCTGAATGGGAGAAACTGATTAGTTTTCTAAAATAAATAAGCATTGTACAAGGGGCTTGGAAAAGACAGAGCATATCGCATAGAGACATCAGATAAATAAATTGACATCAGTTTCCATATTTATGCCAAGGGAGTGTCTGGTGTTGAGTGTGAATATCCACTGGGCCTCCTTATAGCTCAGTTTATATTCCCTATCACCACCCCTGGCATGTTTTGGAATGTAGTCTATAGCTTGAAATGACACAAGGGATGAGTCAGCTGCATGCATACTCTTGAAGTGCTTTGCTATTGGTGTGAAGACATCAGGGTTGTCAATGTCCCTGATGTGTTCAAGGGCTCTATCCCTGAACATCCTCTGTGTTTTTCCAACATATTGGATCTGGCACCCCCTGCAGGTCAAAAGGTAAACTACAAAAGTAGATTTGCAGTTCAATTTGTGCCTGATCCGATATGATGTAGTGGAAACAGAGGACTGAAAATGGTCACCCTCTACCACATAGTTGCAAGTCTTGCATATTTTTGATTTACATTTGAAAAAAAACATTCTCTGAGGTAACCAGGTACACATCTTGTGTGTTGGCAATTGTGAGGGGGCTACTATGTTGCCAATATTGATGGCTTTCCTGGATACGAATTTGCAGCCGCTATTAGCCACCTTTTCCAAAGAAGGATCAGTGGCAAGAATAGGTAGACATTCTCTGATGAGGTTGCAAATTTTATTGAATTCTAAGCTATATGGGGTGCTAAAAATTAATTTGTCCCTGTAACCTTCTTTGATGGATAGTGCCCTGTCATGTCTTTTATATTCCAATAGCTGTTTGCATGGAATTAAGCTAACTTGTTCTCTTGTGGACTTTAGTAATTTGTTAGGATAGCCACGCTCTAAGAGCCTTTCCTCCAAAATATCAATTTGTTCATTGTATGTAGTGTCATTGGAACAGATCCTTCGTGTTCTAATAAATTGGCCTTTGGGTATAGCCCTTAAGACATGTTTAGGATGGCAAGATTTGTAATTCAAAATGGTATTGCCACTAGTAGGTTTGCGGTACAGGTTAGTATCTACAGTTTGTGTGGATATCTGTGCAGTGAGTTCAATATCCAAAAATCTAATCTGAAGCTGGTGTTGTTCAAAAGTGAATTTAAGATTTGCGTCATTGGTATTGATATATTTGATGAAATTTTCTACACTATTATCATCTCCATTCCACACCAGCAGCAGGTCATCGATATAGCGACCAAAATATTTAATGTTGTTCTTAAAGGGGTTGCCACCTCCATAGACATGGAACAGCTCCCACCATCCCATGTAGAGATTGGCATAAGAGGGGGCAAACTTTGCCCCCATAGCTGTTCCACGCCTCTGGAGGTAGCAACATACCTCAAACAGAAAAGAATTGTGTGTTAATAAAAATTCAATGGCCAAAATAATAAACTGTTTGACCTCCACTGAATAATTGGAATAATTATCCAGAATTAAGGATATCGCTTCTAACCCCTGCTGGTGTGGAATGGAGGTATAAAGAGAAACAACATCAATAGTCACAAATCTGTATGTATCCTCCCATGTAATGTCCTGTACTGTTCTTAGAACCTGAGTGGCATCTCTAATATAGCTCATAAGGCTCACCACTATAGGCTGAAGAAAAAGAATCAACCAATTCAGAAAGGGGTTCCAAAAGTGAATAGACCCCTGAAATGATGGGGCGACCAGGGGGATTATGAGCATCCTTATGGAGCTTTGGAAGAAAATAAAAAAACGGAGTTAACGTTTTTTTGGGAAGCAATGAGTGGAACAGGGAGGATGGTATCACACCCTTGTGTAAGCCTAAAGTGAGTATATCCTCCACTAGGGGCATGTAGGCAGTGGTGGGATTAAAGGTGAGTCGTTTGTAAACATCCGTATCATTTAGTTGGCGATATGATTCGCTAATATAGTACTCCCTATCCATCACCACCACGTTGCCCCCCTTATCTGATTCCTTGATAAATAGGGCAGGATTTTTGCCTAAGGCTGTGAGGGATTAACGTTGTGCTAGTGTGAGGTTGCGTCTAAAACAATCCTTCCTTCTGGCTTTATTGGAATGAATTTCCTCAGATAAGGTAACAAGTTTTTTTTCAACTGTGCGCTGAAATACTTCTATATTTTTGCTCCTGCTGTGTACAGGGTAAAAATCGCTCTTTTTCATGCCAGAAACAGAAGGTGGCCTAGAAACAACCTCAGACTGCATAGAATCTTCATTCAAAATTGTGTCATGTCCAAAACTAGACACTGATCATCAAACTTGAGCAAGTCCTTATTAGTTTGTTGATCATTACAAGCACCAACAACCACAGCCTGTTCGGTATCATCATTATTCCCAGAAAAGTGTTTTTTAAGTGTGAGCTTTCGCACAAATAGATTAACATTGTGTATGGTACAGAAAAGGCTGAAGTGGGATGTAGGTGAAAAGCCAAGACCTAAACTCAGAACCTCTATATCAGTGTGTGTTAGAGAGACCTTAGAAAGGTTTACAAAATTTTCTAGAGGTATTTTCTGGTCTGTGTTCTCGTTTGGTATCTGCCTTGTGTGTTTGCACTTGTTACCTCCCCTCCTGCCCCTTCTTGTTTTTTTTCTTTTTTGTTTTGTCCCCTGGCGCAATTCGTTTTTTGACTCACTAGTATAATTGTTTGGATTATCTAGCACTGAAGTAGTGCTAGGCAAAACAACATCTTCGCCAGAATCTGGATCAGAGGTCTCTACATCATAGTCTGTTTCTGCAAAATGTACTTTTTTGCTTTGTTTGGCAACATCTTTGCTTTGATTTACTTTGTGAAACCTACGACCGTGATGTCTGGGCCCCTGTCTAGAGCTGTTCCACCTGTAAACTTTATCAAAATCATAATCTCTTTTGTCCCTAGATAGTTTTTGCTTTTTAAATTCCCACAATTCTTTGGTGAATTTAGCCATATTAGATTGAAACCTGTTATCATAAGGTGCAAAATTAACATCAACTTAAAAAGAAGCAGATCTTGCTGCACTAATTTGATCTGTGCAACAAGATCCAATCTTTGTTGTTTTTTATATTCTACCAAGAGATCTATAAGGGCAAAGGAGCAAACATTCAATATATGATTCCATTTATTGATAAACTCTGTGTCCGTTACAACAAAAGAAGGGAATTTTCGGATCCTCAATCCCCTGGGTATTCTTGCTTGCTTTCTGTAAAGTAAGAAAGTTTTTATGTCTAGGTCAAGTTTTATGTCCTTGCGTCTTAGCTCGTCTATCTGAAAAGAGGTCATCCAGGGTATTCGTATTATCATCAAAAATGTCCTCGACCTCTTCCTCATATGTGTGTAAGGTAGCTTCCAAGTCCCGTAACACAAAACTATTAGCAGCCTCAGACATGGTGAAAATTGTGTCAGGTGTTGCTACAACAATAATTCTTGTAATATCAGAGTCCAAAAATCAAACCTGCAAAACAGGCAATATAAATCTTCAGCACCGCACAATGTGACGCTCATTTAAGCCGTTATAGCTTGATAAGCCTTACGTGAGTGAGGGCAGCCACGGACCAACGAACCAAACACAGCAGACACATTAGATCCCTAGCGCTCACCTACTCCACGTCTTCCCCGGCAGCGTGTCTTCGGCGCGTGCACACGTCATGCAGTTGCCTGCTCCAGAGCGAGGGTGCCGTTTAGACAGCGTCTCCGTCAAACGCCAATCAACATGCAGGAAAAAGGAAAGTCTATCGCTACTCCTCCTCAGGAAAACACAGGGACTCCTTGTAAAAGCAATTCACAAATTCTTTATTCATTGTAGCAACAAGTAAAACCAAAGGATGTGAGATGCAACTCACAAATTCAGGCACAGGATTCCAGTGGTGCAAAAGACAACAAACATGTTTCGTGTGGGGCCTCCACACTTGTTCACTGCTGTTAATTGCAGACACTGGATACACCTCTTAAAGGCAATTAATTACTTTAGATTATAGACACATGTAAAGTTAACCCTACCTGTTTTACAAAGTTACTTACACAATTTAGAAGCATGCAAGAGGCAGGTATACTAGCTCCCATTAAAAAAAAAAAAAATGTATTTTTTCCACCTTGGTGGTTGTTCCTGTGAAAGGACCTTCTAGTTCAGGGTCTTTTTTTCATACAACTTCTTTTTCTCTGAAGCTTTCTACTTAGAGATTGACTGCTTAGTCATGTTTTTCTGAATCAGTCATTGAGACCATGATTCAGGCTCGCACGTCTGTTACTAGTTTTTTACCATAAGGTATGGCGTAAATTCCCTGATTGGTGTGAATCCATGGACTTCTCTTGGAAGTAGGGTCAGGATTCCTTGGGGTTTTGCCCTTCTCCACGTCGGTCTGGAGGACGGTTTGTCAGTCAGTTATCTGAAGGGTCAGTTTTCTGCATTATCTTTTTCTACACAAGTGTCTGGCGGGTGTGCTAGACATGTATACTTTTGTCAGAACATGGTTCAGGCCTTTTGAAGTCTTTTGCTCATCTTGGAGCTTTACCTTTGTTTTATAGTTTTTGCAGCAGGCTAAGTTTGGGCCTTAGCATTCCATAAGATTTTAACTCTTTATCTTGGAATTTTCTTTTTTGTTATATATTCTGCTCGGAGAGTTCAGGTACTCTGGGCTTTGCAGTGTGATTCGTTTTATCTTTTCGGATAAGGCATTTTTTATCCTAAGTGGATTCCCTCTCTGTCTCCTCATTCTTATTTTTTGAGGTACGTGTGCACAATTTGGATGTTGTGCAGGCTTCTGTTTTTGTTTGTTTTCTCTGTATTAGAAAACTACTGCTACTTCTCTTTTTCTGGTTGAGAAGTTTACTTCAATGGCGTATTTAGGTTTTGTGCTGCCCTAGGTACTTCAAATTCTGTTGCCCTAACCCCCCCCCTAAGTTTTAGGCTATTTTTCTGCCATAATATTTTTGGTCTGGGTATAATGTGAATATATATATATATATATATATGTGTGAATATGTGAATATATATATTTATATACACACACACACATTGTGTGTATATATATATATATATGTATATGTATATATATGTATATGTATATGTATGTATATGTATATATATATATATATACACACACACACACACAGTATATATATACACACAAACA
The DNA here is from genome assembly GCF_027579735.1 of Bombina bombina. NCBI lineage: Eukaryota > Metazoa > Chordata > Amphibia > Anura > Bombinatoridae > Bombina > Bombina bombina. The sequence continues at coordinate 716,822,392 of NC_069504.1, forward strand.
CTTATATAAAGTATATATATAGAACAGCACTCAAGCTAGAACTGCAAACACATGCTAGTTATCTATCTCTAAATTTGATAGTATAATATACAATATAGTGGAAGAAATATATAATAAGGTAGAAAATATTGTTAATACATAAAAAGTTATCACATAAAAAAGTTATCACATAAAAAAGCTGTGTACTTATTAGTACAAATAAAAGGGGGACTAAATGAACCAAACAACCACCTTGGGGCAAAGTCTTTATATGCACATCAACCACCTTGTGGTAAAGTCAAAGTTGTATTGCTATCCTGCAATCCAGTAAAGGAAATCCTTTGTCCCCAAACGCTGTGTATTATGCAAGAAATGTATATCCCACAGTTGTGTATTCACTGTAACATAAGCTGCCTGTGTCTCTATGTTACCTTCGAGCCTGCTTACTGCATAACCAGTCCCAGACACCTCTCACTTCAAGCACCTTAGGACTCACCTCTCACTTAAATCACAGTTGTAGCAGGTGATGTATGCCATTGGCTTGTAATGTTATCCGGCTGCACCTGCAATGTTTGCTGATTCACGCTGACCCTGTAACCAACTGATTTTGATTGCTTCCATGTCACGTGCACTGCTCCTTCAATCAGTGCTCTGCAAACTCGGCTTGAGTATATTGAACTCACAGGGGAGTAGAAGACCTATATATTTGCACGAATAAGTTAAACAAGGATAATCTGCCTTGTCTTTAAGGTGCTGCTCAAAAAGCCGATCACGTGACCGCTCGGCGGTAAGCCACCAATTCAAAAGTAATTTTTTTAAAAAAAATCAGCCAGAATACTAAGAGCAGTGGACAAGTGCTGCCCCCCAAAATCTGTCGCTCTAGGCACCGGCCTTGTTGGCCTATTCAGTAATACGCCCCTGGTTTACTTTGTTTGCTTTTCAGACTGCGGGGCTGCAGTTTCCTGAGAGAGTTATGGCTCATTATTCGAGGGCTGTCTCTTCTTTTTGGGCTTTCAAAATGAAACTTCTGTGGAACAGATTTGCAATTTGGCCACTTAGTTTTTCTTTGCATATTTTTTTTTCGAAATTTTCCAAATTTGATTCTTTGTCTTGGTTGAAGCTTCTTTTGGGAGTATAAAGGTTCTTCAAGCAGTGGTGCCTTCTGTTTAGGCTACCTGTCTTGTCCCTCCCTAATCATCTGTGTCCTCTAGCTTGGATATTGATTCCCAACAGTAATTGATGTTGATCCGTGGACTCACTGTGTCATTAGAAAAAAAAATTATGCTTATCTGATAAATTTATTTATTTCCGGATATGGTGAGTCCACGGCCCCGCCTTTTATTTTAAGACAGTTATTTTTACTAAAACCTCAGGCACCTCTACACCTTTGTGTTATCTTCTTTTTCCATTTCCCTTCGGCTGAATGACTGAGGGTTATGGGTAAGGGAAGTGACATATATAGCAGCTTTGCTGTGGTGCTCTTTGCCTCCTCCTGCTGGCCAGGAGTGATATTTCCACTAGTAATTGATGATTTCGTGAACTCACCATATCCAGAAATAAATAAATTTATCATTTAAGCATTAATTATGTTTTTCTGTTACAGCTTTTGTCTGGCAAATATTACTAATTTAAAATGGCCCATGTCCTTCAAATCTGATTGCCTAAACCATAGATCCAAAATCTAAATCACAATTTTATCTGGCCAAACCTTCAACATAATTCAGAACCAATCCAGTGGTTGCTAAAAACACATAATTTATAGTACTATCTTTCCACTTTGACTGTCTGACCTTTCTCACAGTTGTTCCACATATGTGTCGTCATATATACGCGTACGATCCAACCTGGGCCAGACTGTGAGTAAAAAGCAGCTCTGGAAAATATGGAGACCAGCCCTATTTTTTGTTTAGTCAGTAGATTGTGCACGCCCTATTTTTCTCAAAGGGAATTACAGGGATAATCCTTCCTCCAATATTTTATTTCAGAATTATATTTGTTTGTAATATAAAAAGAACCAGATTGTTGTTATATATGCACCCTACAACCCAGCTGCATCCATCAATCACCCCTTTAAATTGTAGCTTTCCAGCCCCTGCTGCTGCAGCCTACCGGGAAATCTCCTGGTAGGCCAATCCGGCCCTGGATCCAACATATCCTATAAATTCCCTTTGAATTAAGGTGGTATACAATACTGGTAACTCATGGTCACGTCTATTTCCCCTTTGATGTCTGTAATTGTTATCATATGATCGTTAGATTTAATGTCATAGATCTGCAGAATATAGTGGCACTTAATATATTATTTTTAATTAAAAATGGAATTATTTACTTTTTGAATTTGAACAATTTACGATTATTACTATTTTAAAAGATTTTTTGTCTTAATTGTTTAATAACACAAACCAGATTTTTTTTATGTATTTTATCAGGTAAGCATAAATTTTGTTATTTCTTATTTCTTCAATGTCTTTCTTTCTGGATATAGTGAGTCCACGGCATCATCAATTACTGTTGGGGAATATCACTCCTGGCCAGCAAGAGGAGATAGAGAGCACCACAGCAAAGCTGTTGAGTATCACTTCCCTTCCCACAAGCCCCAGTCATTCGACCAAAGGCAAATGGGGGAAAAAAGGAGTAACACAAGGTGTAGAGGTGCCTGAGGTTTTAGTTAAAAATAACTGTCTTAAAATAAAAGGCGGGGCCGTGGACTCACCATATCCGGAAATAAATAAATTTATCAGGTAAGCATAAATTTGGTTTTCTTTTCTAAGATATGGTGATTCCACTGCATCATCAATTACTGTTGGGAACCAATACCCAAGCTAGAGGACACAGATGATTAGGGAAGGACAAGACAGGTAACCTTAACAGAAGGCACCACCACTTGAAAAACCTTTTTTCCAAAAGAAACCTCAGCCCAGGCATCTCCCTTCAGTGCCAGCCTCCTAGCCCCAGAAGACAAAAAAGGCACTTACCTGCACATCTAGCTGTCCAGCAGGAGGACAGCTCACACGGTATGGAAGGATGCCACTCTTTACAGAGACCTGTGAAAACAGAAAGAACAGAGTAAACCTACTCTGGCTTTCTATACCAGGGCAGCAACATGTTAGGAAAATGCAACGAAGCCCACTTTACAAGTTCCTAACTGCTTAAAAGCCACCACTGCCCTACAGAAGAGACTAACATGGAGTATGGCTAGACCCCATCTTGAGGGGAAAGATCAGAGCAAACCTACTCTGGCTTTCAAAATAATAAAATCGTGATTGAAGTGCCAGTTGTCTTCAGACTTAAAACTTCACCTCCACCTTGCACCGATCGCAAAGAGAATGACTGGGGTTTGTGGGAAGGGAAGTGATACTTAACAGCTTTGCTGTGGTGCTCTTTGCTTCCTCCTGCTGGCCAGGAGTGATATTCCCCAACAGTAATTGATGATGCTGTGGACTCACCATATCTTATGAAAGAAATATATTTTACATATACAAGCAGCTTATAATGTCCTTTAGAAACGCAATTTCCTTTAGAAGCTACAATGTTTCTAAGCAGAAATAATCATTTTATTTAATTACAATAGTGATTATTAGTGATGGTGATTGCTGTTATTGCGTGTTATTATGATAATAAAAGCTATTGTTACTATTTCTATTATCAATAATATTAGAGATAAGCACACTAATCTTAAAGGGGATAGTTTAATGTCTGTGTGTTCTTTTAACAGGGTAAAAAAGACAAGACGTCAAAAACTTCACACAAATATATGGTTTTCTGGTGAGTTTAAATTATTGATCATTATGCTTTCCTATTCTGAAATGTATACAAAGTTTGTTAAATCATTAGAATTCTAAATAAATACATAACTATAAGTTTGACATGTTTAGAAAATGGTGGTAATGCTGTATAACTAGCACAGCAGAACCTTTTCCCCTTCTATCTGGGATTTTAAAGATAACTGGTTCAGTTGTTAGGTATCAGTATCTTATCAAAGGGACATGGAACCTAATTTTTTTTCTTTCATGATTCACATAGAGCATCCTATTTACTTTTATTATATTTGCTTCATTCTCTTGGTATCCTTTCTTGAAGGAGCAGCAAAGCCAACTAGGAGCTAGCTGAACAATGATTGAGCCAATGACAAGAGGCATATCTTGCATATATATGCAGCAACCAAACACTAGCTGCTCCTTAGTTTACCTAGGTATGTTTTTAACAACGGATACCAAGAGAACAAAGCAAATTAGATCATAGAAATAAATTTTAAAATTGTTAAAAAATCGCATGCTCTATCTGACTATATTATCAAAACGAAAACAAAAATGGATGTGTTTTGGTTGCTTTGAAAACAAAGTGAAACCCCAGACTCAGACAAGAGCAGTCTTGAAGCACGTCCACAGGTTTTCCACAATGGCTAAGTCTTGACGTGTAAATATTTGTAGGTCACATGGAAGTTTGCAGCGTACTATAAACAGGCACATGTCATAATGGCTGTAATAAAAAAAAACACCATACATGTTTGTTTTTTTACTGTAGTTGCTGAAATATGTTTCCTTTATATTCCATAGGAGAAACAAACAAAGAAGAAAAGACTATAAATTATAAGCAATATTCATGCTGCAAGGCAACGCGGGGTCTGCTATAAATAAACATATGTACAGCAGAGGTGACTCACATCCTTGATCTAAACCAGTGTGCTTATATTGCTTCTTTTATATTTCTAGTCAGTGAAAGATACAGGCAGTGACCTAGGTATGTAAGTACAAACCCACCCTTGTATGAAACAAGAATATGCCCTCCAATTAGAAGAATCAGAGCGCCTATCTGATTGGTCCGTTTCATCTTCACAGAGACAGAAAGGGCACTGAAGCGATGCAGTTTGCCTGGAGACAGTTAATCTTTTCCAATGAGTATTTATTGAAGTCCTTATTTCCATGTTAAAGGGACATAAACAATGAATCACTGCAATGCAAAATATCTGCATATACTGTATATATATTATTATTTTAGCACATGAAACAATGTTAAGATTAAAGAAGAAAAAAAAACATTTGCATTGCTTTGAAGCCTTGCATGTGTTTATATTATCTTCTCTGTTGTGGCCATCTACGGACAAGTATAACATAATTCCTTTACAATCACTGTGAAATTAAAACATTACTATAATATTTGAAGAAACTTGTAGTATGATGCCAGATGTATTGCTATTGTACAGGTGCATGAACCAAGCACCTTAGCTGAAGAGTGAATAATAAACATAATTGCACATGAATTTACACAAATATAGAAATGGCGTGTGGTTTTTACATTTTTCTGAAGTAACAAATACAATAACCTAGAAGTGATGAATCAAACAGCCGTATCCCTTCAGCATCCTTTAACCCTTTCATGACAGGGTCAATTTGTCTACATCGGAACAAAGTTCTGATATAGACAAATTGAAATCCAGCGATCGCGAGATTTCACTTATGGGATCGGGTCAGGAGGTGTCCCTATGGTGCTAGGTACGCCCTACAGACCGCGATCGCATCCATGAAGCGCCGTTGGCTTCAGGACAGCCAAACGGCTAGGACGTTCTATTCCGCCCTAACGGTGCTAAAGCCCAGCGCAGTTAGGACGCAAAAGAACACCATAATAGCATTTAAAGGTTAAAACATGGGCCTTTCATGTAAGCTTATTATCATTTTATTTGTATCTGTAGCGCTGTTTACATACAGCTTATTTTCATTTGTCTGTTAACCAGGGATAGGCACGAGCCAAGGCTGTGGCGGACATTTTCTAAAGTAAAGACCTTTAGTGAAGGACACCAAGGTACATTTACAATTAAAACTATTATTTTAAAGTGCTGAATTTTATTATACTGATGCAGATACCACTGATCCTATAACCAGCCCTTGTCTGGCTATACACATGTGCCAGTGTCACTTCTGTGTCTTTGTATAGAGCTGGGTGTTATTATACAGATGCAAAAGATACACATCCAGTATTTCACTCAGGCTTTATTTATTCCATAACTTATCACCCAATATTGCTAGCAGTCTCTTGACAAGCCACTAATTTTATTCACACTAAATATTTTCCCTTTCCTATTATTTAATCAGAAAGAAAAGATATACTAAGGTTATGATTCACAACCTTACTATATCTTTTCTTTCTATTTAAATACTACTTATAATAAACCTCAGGTGCTGGATAAAGTGCTTTACCTTTGCATATAAAGCTCCAGGGACACAGTGGCAGCTTGCTTCTTGAATCTTCCCTCTCTCTCTGTCTCACTCAGAACCCTTCAAAACGTGGTGCCGCATGTGTTAAGGAGGAGTCAGGACCAGTATTCATCTGTCTTACTCCTCCCTCCCCACAGCAAAATGGGCGGCGGACACTGCAAGGGCCAGTCACAGACACCAGTGTCCGTGTACGGACACCTTGCCTATCCCTGCTGTTAACACAATGGGGTTGATCACAATCTATCATTTGATCATTATCTTGCATCGTCGACTATCATCTCTTCCCATGCTAGACTGCAGCACTTCTGTCATGCAGCACCTACCCTCTGGAACACTCTCCCTCGTGCTGTCAGGCTTTGCCATAAATCTTTCTTCTTTTAAATGCTCCCTGAAAACTTTTTTGTTCAGAGAAGCCAACCACCCAATTCAGTAATAAATTAATTCCTCTTGCCTAACATTTCTCTCATCTAACTCTGCATTAACATTTTTTGAACTCTTGCAGTCCCCACCTTCTGTTTCTCAACCTCCTATCCTTCTAGATTGTAAGTTCCCACGGGAATAGGGCCCTCAGTTCCTCCTGTTTATGTTTGTCAAGTTTTGTCCTGTATCTTACAAGTTTAACATCATCGTTTTATTTAAATTAATTGTACCCATGGACAGCGCTGCAGAATATGTTGGTGCTTCATAAATAAAGTATAGTAATAATAAAAATAATAATAATTTAAATGGGAAGGGATAGAAAGGTCAAAATTAAAATGTGCATGTGTGTTTCAAAGTGAAATAAATATTTCTATTGGCAAACATGCTTCTAGTAAAAAGGAAATTTATGCTTACCTAATAAATTTGTTTATTTTTAGATACGATGAGTCCACGGATTTCATCCTTGTGGGATATTGCCTCCTGGTCAGCAGGAGGCGGCAAAGAGCACCACAGCAGAGCTGTATATATAGCTCTTCCCTTCCACTCCAGTCATTCAACTGAAGTTAGGAAGAGAAAGGAAAAGCCAAGGTGCAGAGGTGACTGAAGTTTAACAAAAATAAATACCTGTCTTATAAAACAGGGTGGGCCGTGGACTCATCATATCTAAAAAGAAACAAATTTATCAGGTAAGCATAGATTTCTTTTTCTTTTTAAAGATATGATGAGTCCACGGATTTCATCCTTACTTGTGGGATACAATACCAAATCTATAGTACACGGATGAAAAGGGAGGGACAAGACAGGGAACCTAAACGGAAGGCACCACTGCTTGAAAAACTTTCCTCCCAAAAACAGCCTCAGCCGAGGCAAAGGTATCAAATTTGGAAAAAGTATGAAGAGACGACAAAGTTGCAGCTTTGCAAATCTGTTCAACAGAAGCATCATTTATGAATGCCCCTGAGGAAGCCACAGCCCTAGTGGAAGGAGCCGTAATTCGTTCAGGAGGCTGCTGTCCAGCAGTCTCATATGCAAAACGGATGATACAATTCAGCCAAAAAGAAAGAGAGGTAGCCGTAGCTTTCTGACCCCTACGTTTCCCTGAAAAAACGACAAACAAGGAAGATGATTGACGAAAATCCTTAGTCGCCTGTAAGTAGAACTTCAAAGCACGGACCATGTCCAAATTATGTAACAGACACTCCTTCTTAGAAGAAGGATTAGGACACAAGGAAGGAACAACAGTTTCCTGATTAATATTTTTATTTGAAACAACCTTAGGAAGAAAACCAGGTTTAGTTCGTAACACCCCCTTATCCAAATGGAAAATAAGATAAGGAGAATCACATTGTAATGCCAAAAGCTCAGATACTCTTCAAACAGAAGAAATAGCAACCAAAAATAAAACTTTCCAAGATAATAACTTAATATCTATGGAATGCATAGGTTCAAACGGAACCCCTTGAAGAACTTTAAGAACTAAATTTAAACTCCAAGGAGGAGCAATTGGTCTAAATACAGGCCTGATTCTAGTCAGAGCCTGACAAAAATATTGTACATCTGGAACATCTGCCAGATGCTTGTGTAACAAAATAGGTAAAGCAGAAATCTGTCCTTTTAAAGAACTTGCTGACAACCCCTTCTCCAATCCTTCTTGCATAGATAAAATTAAGCGTTCAATCTCCAAGCACCTGCAGAGAAACTAGATTCAGATGATGGAAGGGACCCTGAATGAGAAGGTCTTTCCTCAATGGGAGCTTCCACGGTGGCTGAGATGACATGTCCACCAGATCGGCATACCAAATCCTGCGAGGCCACACAGGGGCGATGAGGATCACCGATGCCCTCTCCTGTTTGACTCGAGCAATCACCCAGGGAAGGAGAGCAAATGGAGGGAATACATAAGCTAGGCTGAAAGACCAAGGCACTGCCAAGGCATCTATCAGCTCAGCCTGGGGATCCTGGACCTGGACCTGGACCCGTATCTCGGAAACTTGGCATTCTGACGAGATGCCATGAGATCCAACTCCCGCCTGCCCCATCTGAGAATCAGGTTGGAAAATACCTCCGGATGGAGTTCCCATTCACCCGGATGAAATGTCTGTCTGCTCAGAAAATCTGCTTCCCAGTTTTTCACCCCTGGGATGTGGATCGCTGACAGATGGCAAGAGTGAGACTCCGCCCACTGTATTATCTTGGCTACTTCTGTCATCGCTAAGGAACTCCTTGTTCCTCCCTGATGATTGATGTAAGCTACAGTCGTTATGTTGTCCGACTGGAATCTGATGAATTGGACCGAAGCCAACTGAGGCCAAGCCTGAAGCGCATTGAATATTGCTCTCAACACTAGGATATTGATGAGAAGGAGAGATTCTGCCTGAGTCAATATCCCCTGAGACCTTAGGGAGTTCCAGACTGCTCCCCATCCTAACAGGCTGGCATCCGCTGTCACTATCACCCATGAGGGTATGCGGAAGCATGTCCCCTGGGATAGATGATCCAGCGACAACCACCATAGAAGAGAGTCCCTTGTCTCCTGATCTAGATTTATTTGAGGAGACAAATCTGTATAATCTCCATTCCACTGCCTGGGCATGCTTAATTGCAGAGGCCTGAGATGAAAACGAGCAAACGGAACGATGTCCATTCCCGCCACCATCAATACGATTATTTCCATGCACTGAGCCACTGACGGACGAGGATTGGACTGAATTTTTCCTTAGCATTTGCGTCATATTTGGCACCAACGTTTTTGTTATTTTAAGTCTCTCCCTCTTTTTGCTCTCTGTTTTTTTTGTACAGAGGGCTATATTATTTGCTTTTGTTTTTCATATAAGCATTTTTTTCCCATTCCTGAAACTGCTATTTTAAGGAAATTGGATATTTTGTTTAAATGCTATTTTTTTCTTTATATTTTGCAAGATGTCTCAAACTGATCCTGCCTCTGATGTTACTGTAGAAACAATACTGCCTATACACAATTTCTACCAAAGCTAAGTGTGTATATTGTTTATTTAGCTGATTTTCTTTATTCAGCTTCAATATGTGGCACTTGTTATGTTTTATTATTCATACTGATAATGTTTCTATAGTATATATACATCTACTGTTTTACCTTCACATTCTAATGTGCATGATATTACTGTTGATATAAAGGATTATATTGCAAATGATATAGAGGCTATGACTGCTATTTTGCCTTTAAATTAACGTAAACGATCTCTCCTAACTTCTCATATACCTATGAAGTTTGTATTGATCAACAGCATACTGTAGTATTTCTGCTGATGTGGTTTTCTCTGACTCAGAGGATTGAATTTCAGAGATTAATTTCGAAAAATCTAACTTTTCAATTGAATGTATTCATTCTTTGTTAAGGAAGTATTGTTTACTTTGAGCATTGAGGAATCTAATCCTCTTGATAACAAGAATAGCAAATGTTTGAATTCTGTTTTTTTTAAGCTTCTGCGGTAAAACGAAGTTTTTCTTATTCCAGATTCTATTTATCATATGTTTAGCAAGAATTCTAAACTTAGTGCTTCTTTTTACCTTTCTTCTTGGTTTAAAAAGCTATATCCTTTTCCTATAGCTATGTCTTCTCTTGCTGAATATATTTCTATCCTATGGAAGATATTTCTTCTTTTAGGGATCCTTTGGTTAGGAAGTTTTGTTTCCTATCTTAACCCCTTAACGACATACGTCGTACAGGGTACATCTTGCACAAACTGGTCTTTAAAGACCAGCGACGTACCCTGTACGACGTTGGGGTTGAAAGCGGCTGGAAGCGATCCTGATCTCTTCTAGCCACTTTCCGGTTATTGCAGTGATGCCTCGATATTGAGGCATCACTGCAATAACATTTTTCCCCATCCGATGCAGAGAGAGCCACTCTGTGGCCCTCTCTGCACCGGACATAGATGGCCGCAATCGTTGGTGGGTGGGAGCTGACGTGGGAGGAGGGTGGGCAGCCATCGATGGATTGCTGAGTGCAGAGGTATGCAGGATCGCTGGGGGGCGTGCACAGACGCGCGTGCACGGGGGAGGCGGGCGGGCGCGTGCACGCGGATGGAGCGGGTGGGAACCATTACACTATGGAACAGAGTTTGTTTAAATTTAGAGGGGGAATAAAAACTTTAATCCAAATAATCAAAGTGATCTGGGAGGGGGTGGGGGTTTAGTCTTGGGGGGGGAAGCTACAATACAGAAAAGTGGGGGGGAAAAAAAAAAATATTTTTTTGTAAACTGGGTACTGGCAGACAGCTGCCAGTACCCAAGATGGCTCCCAATAATGTAGAGGGGGAGGGTTAGAGAGCTGTTTGGGGGGGGGTATCAGGGAGGTTTGGGGCTAAGGGGGATACTACACAGCAGCATAAATAATTATGCTAAAAAATAAATAAAAGATACTTTTTATTTTAGTACTGGCAGACTTTCTGCCAGTACTTAAGATGGTGGGGACAATTGTGGGGTGGGGGAGGGAAGAGAGCTGTTTGGGAGGGATCAGGGGGTCTGATGTGTTAGGTGGGAGGCCGATTTCTACACTAAAGTTAAAATTAACCCTGCAAGCTCCCTACAAGGTCCCTAATTAACCCCTTCACTGCTAGACATAATACATGTGTGATGTGCAGCGGCATTTAGCAGCCTTCTAATTACCAAAAAGCATCGCCAAATCCATATGTGTCTGCTATTTCAGAACAAAGGGGATCCCAGAGAAGCATTTACAACCATTTGTGCCATAATTGCAGAAGCTGTTTGTAAATAATTTCAGTGAGAAACCTAAAATTGCAAAAAAAATTACGTTTTTTTTTAAATTTGATCGCATTTGGCGGTGAAATGGTGGCATTAAATACACCAAAATGGGCCTAGATCAATACTTTGGGATGTCTACTACACTACACTAAAGCTAAAATTAACTCTACAAGCTCCCTGCATGCTCCCTAATTAACCCCTTCACTGCTGGGCATAAAAAACGTGTGGTGCGCAGTGGCATTTAGCAGCCTTCTAATTACCAAAAAGCAACGCCAAATCCATATAAGTCTGCTATTTCTGAACAAAGGGGATCCCAGAGAAGCATTTACAACCTTTTGTGCCATAATTGCACAAGTTGTTTGTAAATAATTTCTGTGAGAAACCTAAAGTTTGTGAAAAAATTTGTGAAAAAGTGAACAATTTTTATTTATTTGATCGCATTTGGCGGGGAAATGGTGGCATGAAATATACCAGAATGGGCCTAGATCAATACTTTGGAATGTCTTCTAAAAAAAACATAATTTATGTAAGAACTTACCTGATAAATTCATTTCTTTCATATTAGCAAGAGTCCATGAGCTAGTGACGTATGGGATATACATTCCTACCAGGAGGGGCAAAGTTTCCCAAACCTCAAAATGCCTATAAATACACCCCTCACCACACCCACAATTCAGTTTAACGAATAGCCAAGAAGTGGGGTGATAAAAAAGTGCGAAAGCATATAAAATAAGGAATTGGAATAATTGTGCTTTATACAAAAATCATAACCACCACAAAAAAAGGGCGGGCCTCATGGACTCTTGCTAATATGAAAGAAATGAATTTATCAGGTAAGTTCTTACATAAATTATGTTTTCTTTCATGTAATTAGCAAGAGTCCATGAGCTAGTGACATATGGGATAATGACTACCCAAGATGTGGATCTTTCCACACAAGAGTCACTAGAGAGGGAGGGATAAAATAAAGACAGCCAATTCCTGCTGAAAATAATCCACACCCAAAATAAAGTTTAATGAAAAACATAAGCAGAAGATTCAAACTGAAACTGCTGCCTAAAGTACTTTTCTACCAAAAACTGCTTCAGAAGAAGAAAATACATCAAAATGGTAGAATTTAGTAAAAGTATGCAAAGAGGACCAAGTTGCTGCTTTGCAAATCTGATCAATCGAAGCTTCATTCCTAAACGGCCAGGAAGTAGAAACTGACCTAGTAGAATGAGCTGTGATCCTCTGAGGCGGAGTTTTACCCGACTCAACATAGGCAAGATGAATTAAAGATTTCAACCAAGATGCCAAAGAAATGGCAGAAGCTTTCTGGCCTTTTCTAGAACCAGAAAAGATAACAAATAAACTAGAAGTCTTTCGGAAAGACTTAGTAGCTTCAACATAATATTTCAAAGCTCTAACAACATCCAAAGAATGCAACGATTTCTCCTTAGAATTCTTAGGATTAGGACATAATGAAGGAACCACAATTTCTCTACTAATGTTGTTGGAATTCACAACTTTAGGTAAAAATTCAAAAGAAGTTCGCAACACTGCCTTATCCTGATGAAAAATCAGAAAAGGAGACTCACAAGAAAGAGCAGATAATTCAGAAACTCTTCTGGCAGAAGAGATTGCCAAAAGGAACAAAACTTTCCAAGAAAGTAATTTAATGTCCAATGAATGCATAGGTTCAAACGGAGGAGCTTGAAGAGCCCCCAGAACCAAATTCAAACTCCAAAGAGGAGAAATTGACTTAATGACAGGTTTTATACGAACCAAAGCTTGAACAAAACAATGAATATCAGGAAGAATAGCAATCTTTCTGTGAAAAAGAACAGAAAGAGCAGAGATTTGACCTTTCAAGGAACTTGCGGACAAACCCTTATCTAAACCATCCTGAAGAAACTGTAAAATTCTCGGTATTCTAAAAGAATGCCAAGAAAAATGATGAGAAAGACACCAAGAAATATAGGTCTTCCAGACTCTATAATATATCTCTCTAGATACAGATTTACGCGCCTGTAACATAGTATTAATCACAGAGTCAGAGAAACCTCTTTGACCAAGAATCAAGCGTTCAATCTCCATACCTTTAAATTTAAGGATTTCAGATCCTGATGGAAAAAAGGACCTTGCGACAGAAGGAAGTGATAATGCATCCACTGCCTCCGCCTGAGGATCCCGGGATCTGGACAGATACCTGGGAAGTTTCTTGTTTAGATGAGACGCCATCAGATCTATTTCTGGAAGTTCCCACATTTGAACAATCTGAAGAAATACCTCTGGGTGAAGAGACCATTCGCCCGGATGCAACGTTTGGCGACTGAGATAATCCGCTTCCCAATTGTCTATACCTGGGATATGAACCGCAGAGATTAGACAGGAGCTGGATTCCGCCCTAACCAGAATTCGAGATACTTCTTTCATAGCCAGAGGACTGTGAGTCCCTCCTTGATGATTGATGTATGCCACAGTTGTGACATTGTCTGTCTGAAAACAAATGAACGATTCTCTCTTCAGAAGAGGCCAAAACTGAAGAGCTCTGAAAATTGCACGGAGTTCCAAAATATTGATCGGTAATCTCACCTCCTGAGATTCCCAAACTCCTTGTGCTATCAGAGATCCCCACACTGCTCCCCAACCTGTGAGACTTGCATCTGTTGAAATTACAGTCCAGGTCGGAAGCACAAAAGAAGCCCCCTGAATTAAACGATGGTGATCTGTCCACCACGTTAGAGAGTGTCGTACAATCGGTTTTAAAGATATTAATTGAGATATCTTTGTGTAATCCTTGCACCATTGATTCAGCATACAGAGCTGAAGAGGTCGCATGTGAAAACGAGCAAAGGGGATCGCGTCCGATGCAGCAGTCATAAGACCTAGAATTTCCATGCATAAGGCTACCGAAGGGAATGATTGTGACTGAAGATTTCGACAAGCTGAAATCAATTTTAGACGTCTCTTGTCTGTCAAAGACAGAGTCATGGACACTGAATCTATCTGGAAACCCAGAAAGGTTACCCTTGTCTGAGGAATCAATGAACTTTTTGGTAAATTGATCCTCCAACCATGATTTTGAAGAAACAACACAAGTCGATTCGTATGAGATTCTGCTAAATGTAAAGACTGAGCAAGTACCAAGATATCGTCCAAATAAGGAAATACCACAATACCCTGTTCTCTGATTACAGACAGAAGGGCACCGAGAACCTTTGTAAAAATTCTTGTAGCTGTAGCTGTAGCTAGGCCAAACGGCAGAGCCACAAACTGGTAATGCTTGTCCAGAAAAGAGAATCTCAGGAACTGATAATGATCTGGATGAATCGGAATATGCAGATATGCATCCTGTAAATCTATTGTGGACATATAATGCCCTTGCTGAACAAAAGGCAAGATAGTCCTTACAGTTACCATTTTGAACGTTGGTATCCTTACATAACGATTCAATATTTTTAGATCCAGAACTGGTCTGAAGGAATTCTCCTTCTTTGGTACAATGAAGAGATTTGAATAAAACCCCATCCCCTGTTCCGAAACTGGAACTGGCATAATTACTCCAGCCAACTCTAGATCTGAAACACAATTCAGAAATGCTTGAGCTTTCACTGGATTTACTGGGACACGGGAAAGAAAAAATCTCTTTGCAGGAGGTCTCATCTTGAAACCAATTCTGTACCCTTCTGAAACAATGTTCTGAATCCAAAGATTGTGAACAGAATTGATCCAAATTTCTTTGAAAAAACGTAACCTGCCCCCTACCAGCTGAGCTGGAATGAGGGCCGCACCTTCATGTGGACTTAGAAGCAGGCTTTGCCTTTCTAGAAGGCTTGGATTTATTCCAGACTGGAGATGGTTTCCAAACTGAAACTGCTCCTGAGGATGAAGGATCAGGCTTTTGTTCTTTGTTGAAACGAAAGGAACGAAAACGATTATTAGCCCTGTTTTTACCCTTAGATTTTTTATCCTGTGGTAAAAAAGTTCCTTTCCCACCAGTAACAGTTGAGATAATAGAATCCAACTGAGAACCAAATAATTTGTTACCCTGGAAAGAAATGGAAAGTAGAGTTGATTTAGAAGCCATATCAGCATTCCAAGTCTTAAGCCATAAAGCTCTTCTAGCTAAAATAGCTAGAGACATAAACCTGACATCAACTCTGATAATATCAAAAATGGCATCACAGATAAAATTATTAGCATGCTGAAGAAGAATAATAATATTATGAGAATCATGATCCGTTACTTGTTGCGCTAAAGTTTCCAACCAAAAAGTTGAAGCTGCAGCAACATCAGCCAATGATATAGCAGGTCTAAGAAGATTACCTGAACACAGATAAGCTTTTCTTAGAAAGGATTCAATTTTCCTATCTAAAGGATCCTTAAACGAAGTACCATCTGACGTAGGAATAGTAGTACGTTTAGCAAGGGTAGAAATAGCCCCATCAACTCTAGGGATTTTGTCCCAAAATTCTAATCTGTCAGACGGCACAGGATATAATTGCTTAAAACGTTTAGAAGGAGTAAATGAATTACCGAATTTATCCCATTCTTTAGAAATTACTTCAGAAATAGCATTAGGAACAGGAAAAACTTCTGGAATAACCACAGGAGATTTAAATACCTTATCTAAACGTTTAGAATTAGTATCAAGAGGACCAGAATCCTCTATTTCTAAAGCAATTAGTACTTCTTTAAGTAAAGAACGAATAAATTCCATTTTAAATAAATATGAAGATTTATCAGCATCAATCTCTGAGACAGAATCCTCTGAACCAGAAGAGTCATCAGAATCAGAATGATGATGTTCATTTAAAAATTCATCTGTAGGGAGAGAAGTTTTAAAAGATTTTTTATGTTTTCTAGAAGGAGAAATAACAGACATAGCCTTCTTGATGGATTCAGAAACAAAATCTCTTATGTTATCAGGAACATTCTGCACCTTAGATGTTGAAGGAACTGCAACAGGCAATGGTACATTACTAAAGGAAATATTATCTGCATTAACAAGTTTGTCATGACAATTAATACAAACAACAGCCGGAGGAATAGCTACCAAAAGTTTACAGCAGATACACTTAGCTTTGGTAGTTCCAGCACTAGACAGCGATTTTCCTGAAGTATCTTCTGACTCAGATGCAACGTGAGACATCTTGCAATATGTAAGAGAAAAAACAACATATAAAGCAAAATTGATCAAATTCCTTAAATGACAGTTTCAGGAATGGGAAAAAATGCCATAGAACAAGCTTCTAGCAACCAGAAGCAATGAAAAATGAGACTTAAATAATGTGGAGACAAAAGCGACGCCCATATTTTTTAGCGCCAAATAAGACGCCCACATTATTTGGCGCCTAAATGCTTTTGGCGCCAAAAATGACGCCGCATCCGGAACGCCGACATTTTTGGCGCAAAAGAACGTCAAAAAATTACGCAACTTCCGGCGACACATATGACGCCGGAAACGGAAAAGATTTTTTGCGCCAAAAAAGTCTGCGCCAAGAATGACGCAATAAAATGAAGCATTTTCAGCCCCCGCGAGCCTAACAGCCCACAGGGAAAAAAGAGTCAAATTTGTAAGGTAAGAAAAAATGTTTGATT
Source organism: Bombina bombina (assembly GCF_027579735.1). Lineage (NCBI taxonomy): Eukaryota > Metazoa > Chordata > Amphibia > Anura > Bombinatoridae > Bombina > Bombina bombina. The sequence continues at coordinate 716,839,332 of NC_069504.1, forward strand.
CAAATGCATTATCCCAAATATGAAACTGACTGTCTGAAAAATAAGGAAAGTTGAACATTCTGAGTCAAGGCAAATAAATGTTTGAATACATATATTTAGAACTTTATAAACAAAGTGCCCAACCATAGCTTAGAGTGTCACAGAAAATAAGATTTACTTACCCCAGGACACTCATCTACATGTTTGTAGAAAGCCAAACCAGTACTGAAACGAGAATCAGCAGAGGTAATGGTATATAAATAAGAGTATATCGTCGATCTGAAAAGGGAGGTAAGAGATGAATCTCTACGACCGATAACAGAGAACCTATGAAATAGACCCCGTAGAAGGAGATCACTGCATTCAAATAGGCAATACTCTCCTCACATCCCTCTGACATTCACTGCACGCTGAGAGGAAAACCGGGCTCCAACCTGCTGCGGAGCGCATATCAACGTAGAATCTAGCACAAACTTACTTCACCACCTCCATAGGAGGCAAAGTTTGTAAAACTGAATTGTGGGTGTGGTGAGGGGTGTATTTATAGGCATTTTGAGGTTTGGGAAACTTTGCCCCTCCTGGTAGGAATGTATATCCCATACGTCACTAGCTCATGGACTCTTGCTAATTACATGAAAGAAAAATATATACATGTCAAGGGATATTCAGGTATTCCTGACAGATATCAGGGTTCCAATGTAACTAGCGCTCATTTTGAAAAAAAGTGGTTTTGAAATAGCAAAGTGCTACTTGTATTTATTTCCCTATAACTTGCAAAAAAAGCAAAGAACATGTAAACATTGGGTATTTCTAAACTCAGGACAAAATTTAGAAACTATTTAGCATGGTTGTTTTTTGGTGGTTGTAGATGTGTAACAGATTTTGGGGGTCAAAGTTAGAAAAAGTGTGTTTTTTTTCCATTTTTTCCTCATATTTTATAATATTTTTAATAGTAAATTATAAGATATGATGAAAATAATGGTATCTTTAGAAAGTCCATTTAGTGGCGAGAAAAACGGTATATAATATGTGTGGGTACAGTAAACGAGTAAGAGGAAAATTACAGCTAAACACAAACACCGCAGAAATATAAAAATAGCCCTGGTCCTTAAAGGGCCACTAAACCCAAAATCTTTCTTTCATGATTCAGATAAAACATACAAATTTAAACAACATTACAATTTACTTCTATTATTTATTTTGCTTCATTTTTTAGATATCCTTATTTGAAGAAAAAGCAATGCACATGGGTGAGCCAATCACATGAGGCTTATATTTGCAGCAACCAATCAGCAGCTACTGAGCATATCTAGATATGCTTTTCAGCAAAGAATATCAAGAGAATAACACAAATTAGATAATAGAAGTAAATTAGAAAGATGTTTAAAAATGCATTCTCTTTCTAAATCATGAAAGAAAAAATGTGGGTGTCATGTCCCTTTAAAGGAAAGAAATTGAAAAATGGCCTTGGTCCTTAAGGGGTTAAGAAAAATATATTTTGAAATTGGCCATATTTTTAGCCTGCCATTTCTATGGCTGATGTTGCTGCTGTTTCAACTTTTTTGTTGGACAGTTTAGTTATCAGATCTTGATTTGTCTAAGCATTGTTCTTTTACTTCAACATGCTAATCATTTAATTTATGATGGTGTATTTTATGTCATTTATCTGATATTAAATCTTTGTTTTTAGCCATTTTTACTAGAAAAGTTTTATGGCTTAAATCTCCGATATGGTATTTATATTTAGATTACTATCTTATTATTTTAGGATAGTCATTTTTAAAGGTTTTTTATTGGATGTTATTATCTCTATTACTGGAGGAAAGGGAGTCTTTTTATGTCCCAAGTTTAGAAATCTAAGGGTCATTTTTTAAACTTATTATTGTTTTTTCATTCCCTTAAGGCCTCTGGCTTTGATTTAGATTTTTTTCTGAATTTGATTAATTCCAAGCCTTATAATTAAACTAATTTCAGCCCCTAAGACTGCATGAAGGTGCAGACTTTTATCCAGTTCTTCTGGTGGGGGGCAGTTTGTATTTATTTCAACACTTTTGGACAGTTTCTGTTCAAATCAGTGGATTCAGAATATTATTTTTCTCAGGATACAACCCTTACATGGGAAGATTCTTTTCCATGTTATAACAAACTCTGTGAAAGCTCAGGATTTTCTGAAATGTGTTTCAGATTTAGAGTTTTCAGGGGTGATGGTTCCAGTTCCTCTGCAGGAACAGAGTTTTGGTTTTCTATTCAAATCTATTTTTTGTCCTTAAAGGGACACTGAACCCAATTTTTATATTTTATGATTCAGATAGAGCATGACATTTTAAGCAACTTTCTAATTTACTCCTATTATCAATTTTTCTTCGTTCTCTTGCTATCTTTATTTGAAAAAGAAGGAATCTAAGCTAAGGAGCCTGCATTTTTTGGTTCAGACCATGGAAAGCACTTGTTTATTGGTGCTGTCCAATCAGCAAGAACAACCCAGGTTGTTCACCAAAAATGGGCTGGCATCTAAACTTATATTCTTACTTTTCAAATAAACATATCAAGAGAATGAAGAAATTTTGATAACAGGAGTAATTTAGAAAGTTGCATGCTCTATCTGAATAATGAGAGAAAAAATTTGGGTTCAGTGTCCCTTTAAGGAAAAATTTGTTCAGACCAATTTTCGATCTGAAATTTTTATATCGTTTTGTAAGAGTTCTAGCTTTCAAGATGGTGACTATAGGAACTATTCTGCCTTTCTGTTCAGCAAGGTTACTTCATGTCCACAATAGACTTTCAGACCACTATTTTTTCTTAGATTCTTTTTTCTATATAAGCATTACCAATTTGTCGCCTGTCCTTTTGGGCTAGCGGCAGCTCAGAGATTCTTTTCAAAGATTCTTGGTGCCCTTCTATCTGTATTCAGAGAGAAGGGTATAGCGGTGTTTCTTGATTTGGATGATATTTGGTACTAGCTTTAATCTTTTCATTCAGCAGAATCTCACTTGAAGACAACTAGTGTGGTTTCTTCAAGGCATGGTTGGAGGATCAATTTACAATAATGTTTTTTGATTCCTTAGACAACGGTCACCTTTTTAGGTTTCCAGATAGATTTTAGTATCTATGGTTCCTTCTCTAATTGACTAGAGACAAATTAAGTTAATTTTAGTTTGTCTAAAACATTCAGTCTCTATTATTTCCTTCAGTGGTTATGAGCACGGAAGTTTTAGGTCTCATGACTGCAGCATCAGGTGCGATCCTCTTTGCTCGTTTTCGTTTGAGGCCTCTATAGCTTTGCATGTTGCACCATAGGTGCAGGGATTATTTTCAGATATAACAACTGATATACTTAAATCCCAACACTCTTTTCACTCTGATTTGTTGGTTGGACTATCACCTTATTGTTCAAGGGGCCTTATTTGTTCATCCTACCTGGTCTGTATTATCAACAGATGCAAGTTTTTATGGTGGGAGAGCTGTCAGAGTTTCTGACAGCATTAGGGGTCTGGAAACCTCAGGAGGCGAGGTTACCAATCAATATCTTAGAACTCCATGCTATTTTCAGGGCTCTTCGGTTGTGGTCTCTATGGAAGAGACAACTTTTACATTTGTAAATTTTTTTATTTTGTGATTCAGATAGAGCATGAAATTTTAAGCAACTTTCTAATTTACTCCTATTATCAAATGTTCTTCATTCTCTTGGTATCTTTATTTCAAATGCAAGAATGTAAGTTAAGATGCAGGCCCATTTTTGGTGAACAACCTGGGTTGTTCTTGCTTATTGGTGGATAAGTTCATCCACCAATAAAAAAGTGCTGTCCAGAGTACTGAACCAAAAAAGCTTAGATTCATTCTTTTGCAAATAAAGATAGCAAAAGAACAAAGAAAAAATGATAATAGGAGTAAATTAGAAAGTTGCTTAAAATTGCATGCTCTATCTGAATCACAAAAGAAAAAAATTGGGTTCAGTGTCCCTTTAACCCCTTAATGACCACAGCACTTTTCCATTTTCAGTCCGTTTGGGACCAAGGCTATTTTTACATTTCTGCGGTGTTTGTGTTTAGCTGTAATTTTCCTCTTACTCATTTACTGTACCCACACATATTATATACCGTTTTTCTCGCCATTAAATGTACTTTCTAAAGATACCATTATTTTTATCATCCTATATTATAAAAGACAAGAGTTTGTCTGAAGCCGTCATGCGCAGTTCAGACAAACTCTTGCCGCTGATCGCACGCGCACCCTTGGCCAGCTGTTGATCGCACGCGCAACCCACTTAGCATGTTTGTTAGCACTTTGACCCCCCCTTGCTGCGCACGCACACTCACAAAACTGATTTGAGCCAACGCGCACGCGCACGCGAACCCTAGCAGCCTATCACACCCTCGCACTAGCCGTTGACAACCCACTTAGCCTACTAGCCTATCACACAATGCGCACGCGCACGCGAACCCACGCGCACGCAACTAGCCTAGCCGCCTATCACACCCTCGCACTAGCCGTTGACAACCCACTTAGCAAATAGCCGTTGAAAGCAGCTGATCAGAGACAGGGGAGAGGGAGACAGGGGAGAGGGAGACAGGGGAGAGGGAGAGAGAGACAGGGGAGAGAGAGACAGGGGAGAGGGAGACAGGGGAGAGGGTGAGGGAGACAGGGGAGAGGGTGAGAGAGACAGGGGAGAGGGAGACAGGGGAGAGGGAGACAAGGGGAGAGGGAGACAGGGGAGAGGGAGACAGGGGAGAGGGAGACAGGGGAGAGGGAGACAGGGGAGAGGGAGAGAGAGACAGGGGAGAGGGAGAGAGAGACAGGGGAGAGGGAGACAGGGGAGAGGGAGACAGGGGAGAGGGAGAGAGAGACAGGGGAGAGGGGAGAGGGAGACAGGGGAGAGGGAGACAGGGGAGAGGGAGACAGGGGAGAGGGAGACAGGGGAGAGGGTGAGAGGGGAGAGGGAGACAGGGGAGAGGGAGACAGGGGAGAGGGAGACAGGGGAGAGGGAGAGAGGGGAGAGGGAGACAGGGGAGAGAGGGGAGAGGGAGAGAGGGGAGAGGGAGAGAGGGGAGAGGGAGAGAGGGGAGAGGGAGAGAGGGGAGAGGGAGAGAGGGGAGAGGGAGAGAGGGGAGAGGGAGACAGGGGAGAGGGAGAGAGGGGAGAGGGGAGAGAGGGGAGAGGGAGACAGGGGAGAGGGAGAGATGGGAGAGGGAGAGAGGGGAGAGGGAGAGAGGGGAGAGGGAGAGAGGGGAGAGGGGGAGAGGGAGACAGGGGAGAGGGAGACAGGGGGACAAGGGAGAGGGAGAGAGACAGGGGAGAGGGAGAGAGAGACAGGGGAGAGGGAGACAGGGGAGAGGGAGACAGGGGAGAGGGAGACAGGGGAGAGGGAGACAGGGGAGAGGGAGACAGGGGAGAGGGAGACAGGGGAGAGGGGGAGAGAGACAGGGGAGAGGGAGACAGGGGAGAGGGAGAGAGAGACAGGGGAGAGGGAGACAGGGGAGAGGGTGAGAGAGACAGGGGAGAGGGAGACAGGGGAGAGGGTGAGAGAGACAGGGGAGAGGGAGACAGGGGAGAGGGTGAGAGAGACAGGGGGGAGAGAGAGAGACAGGGGGGGAGAGAGACAGGGGGGGGAGAGAGAGAGAGGGGAGAGAGAGAGACAGACAGGGGAGAGAGAGAGAGACAGGGGGGAGGAGAGAGAGGCAGGGGAGTGAGAGAGAGACAGGGGAGTGACACATCCCACCCCCTGATCCCTCCCAAACAGCTCCCTTCCCTCCCCCACCCCACAATTGTCTCTGCCAGTACTAAAATAAAAGGGTTTTAAAAAAAAATGAATTTTTTTTTTTAGCATATTTACATATGCTACTGTGTAGGATCCCCCCCTTAGCCCCCAACCTCCCTGATCCCCCCCAAAACCGCTCTCTAACCCTCCCCTCTGCCTTATTGGGGGCCATCTTGGGTACTGGCAGCTGTCTGCCAGTACCCAGTTTACAATAAAAAGTGTTTTTTTTTCTCTTTGTTTTTTTTTTTTCTGTAGTGTAGCTTCAAAACAGGCCCCCACCCACAGACAAACCCCCACCACTTTGCTGATTATTTAATTTTTCGATTATTTAATCTTTTTTATTTGCAGATTTTCTGCAGTGTAGCGGTTCCCACCCGCTCCCTCCCCGTGCACGCGCCCGCCCCCACCCTCCCATGCACGCGCGCGCGCCCGTGCGCGCCCCCAGCCACCCCCGCCCACGATCCCGCCCCCCTTCACTTCCACATGGCCATCGATGGCCGCCACCCGCCTCCCGGTCCGGCTCCCACCCACCAACGCAGGTAGCCACCGATCTCCGGTGCAGAGAGGGCCACAGAGTGGCTCTCTCTGCACCGGATTACTTAAAAAGGTTATTGCAGGATGCCTCCATATCGAGGCATCACTGCAATAACCGGAAAGCAGCTGGAAGCGAGCAGGATCGCTTCCAGCTGCTTTCCACACTGAGGACGTGCAGGGTACGTTCTCAGGCATTAACTGCCTTTTTTCTGAGGACGTACCCTGCACGTCCTCAGTCGTTAAGGGGTTAAAGTTAATACCATTTCACAGCTGTCCAGAAGAGGGCAATATATATGGATGTGATTAAGTTCACCAAATGAGTATACAAGGAGTTAATTTCCTGGGTAGCCTATTTAAACAGGTGTGTTATGAATTTTATCACATGACTAAGGGTACTAACCACGCAACGTTGTGGTTTTTATGTCTGATCCTGTATCACAATAAAGTTTGGATTTTTTACTTCAGAGGAGTTTTTTCCCATTTTCTTCTATTTGTATTGTAATCAATGTCAATCTAAAATATTGATTAGATTCTGGACCTGATTTTAAAAAAATGTCTAGTTTACCATCACTTTCATCATTTTTTATAGAAGCCTGTTGAATAATACTTATTCAGTAATTTAGTTGTTTTTTTATCCTTTAATCTTATATTCTAACCAAAATGTCCCTTTTTAAAGTATGGAAGTTGTTTGCAAAATGCCCTTCACGGTTGGTAAAGTAGGCAAGCATGTAGCTAAAATTGTTCAACTGAGGCTTCAATAAATAGAGCCCATGGTGGTCAAGTAGAATGAGCCGTCATCTTAAAGATTGAATAGCTTTTGCGTATTCCCTTTAACTGCTCTAACTAGGACAGAATGAGGAACAAAAATTTGAGAGAAAGGACAGATGTACCACCTCTGGTTAAAAAAATAAAAAGATAAACACCACGTCTTGAGGGGGGGGGGGGGGTGGAGAGCATAGAGCTAAGTCACAGTTCAAAGGTTCTACACACTACTGTGTATTATGGTCTGGATTTGTATAGAAACAAATTTTGATGTGAATTAACCAAAAGGCTGTCAGTACTTCTGTATTTCTGTTAAATCTCAGGATTGTCATATACTAGTGGTTTTCAAAGTGTGAGGAGGGCTCAAAACTAGAGCATATAAGAGGAGGCATGGGAGCAGTGACACTTTGCATTATACTATGGAAACCACAAGCAGCAGCTGACTTTGGTAAACATAGAACAGTTTTTAAGTGCCGAAGATAACAGCTGCCATGTTGTGAAAGAAAGGCACAGAGGTCGAAATTGCTTAGAGACTGCATTGCGTCTGTTATCTTGATCAGTAACTTGCCTTTAACACAGGATTAACCAACTGCAAATTGAAATGTGAGTGAAGCTCTATATTGGTTGCGCAGAATCTGCTCTTAAAAGCAGTGTGTGAACTCTGAATTAGAAGTAAATTCTCTAAATTAATACAAAATAAATTTTATTTTTCTATTTAACGAAAATTGTAAACATGGGAGGGGGTGCTGTATTGTAAGGAGCGAGCTGCACTTATGGCATGGTCGGGCCGGGCTGTGACTATACAGCTGGCCCGATGCGCTGAGTAAATATAACAGTCACGCTCAGCAGAGTGCAGACAGCGGGTCTGTGAAACAGCGCTTTTTTTAAAAAATGAATAGAGGAAATTATGTTTTAATAATGTTTGGCTAATATAATGTTATATAATTCTGCACTATGTGTAGAATTATATAACATTAATTTTTAAAGTTTACTGACACTTTAACCTCTTAAGGACATATGACAGAATTTTTCCGTCCTAAAACAATTGAGCAAACTGAAAGCTGTGTCCTTAAAGGGTTAATATGAGGAGAGTCCACAGCATCATTCCTTACTGTTGGGAAATACTGAACCTGGCCACCAGGAGGAGGCAAAGACACCCCAACCAAAGGCTTAAATACTACCCCTACTTCCCTCATATCCCAGTCATTCTTTGCCTTTTGTCACAGGAGGTTGGCAGAGAAGTGTCAGATGATTCGTAATAGTTCCTTATGAAGGGTATCTACCCTTCAAAATGGGACTGGAGTTTTAAGTAGTCTTGTCAGCCTCTCAGTGAGAGCATTGACAAATGGTAGACTCTGGAGATGCAGGGAGAGTCTTTATGCGAACCCAACCAGACTCTAACAGCTCCTAAGCAATCAGTGTTGACGAGTTTCACTGCCTGCTTCTATCACTCAAGTCCATGTCGGGAGCTATGCTACAAGACTGTCAAACTTGAGAGGCTGTGTTTCTGTTCCACAACATAGATTCCGGTAAGGTTGTTTCATTTTTTTATACGCATATAACACAAGAAGACAGGGTCACAGTGTGCCTCCTTTTATCTGTTTGAATTCAAGGGTTAATATCTCCGGAGGGGGATTATTGAACAGGGGGGATTAATCACATCATTTTATTTTATTATGATTATGCTGCGATATGTGTGAGACGTGGCTCAGACAGATGTTGGAACATACAGGTTTATTCTTTCGTTTTTGGAAGCTGCACAGCCTGAAAAGCTTGGCGTGCTTTTTTCCTGTAGCAGGGGCAGTCCTGCATTGCGCACCATGTGACTGGGTGTGGTTACACTGATTTGCTCTTTCCTGACACTGCGGTTTAACGGAGAAGCTGTTTCTCTGTTTGGCCTGGGTCATAGGAGGTGATGAGTGCCCCAGCCATTGGGGTTATAAAGGTGCCGTTTTATCTATAGTCTGCTTTATAAGTGCAAGCTATGGAAGATTCTGATGCGTTAGAGGGTACTCCCTCTTTACCTAAATCTAAAACCTGTCTATATTGTGAGGAGGCTGCGGTATACCCGCCTGCTGGGTTTATCTGATACAAGATTATACGATGATGAAGGCGCCTCTGATACTTCAAAGGGTGCTCTTTCTGGGTCGGAATCTGCTGCCTCTAGGCCTCCAGCAGCAGGGGAACCAGACTTTATGCATTTACGCTTTCTGTTGAAGGAAGTTTTGGTGTCAGTATATTTATAAGAATCTTAGTAGTGCTCTCCAAATAATAAGTCAGTCTATGGCAGGGTTATAATACAATATATTTAATAATTATCCTTTAAAAATAAACCCTCAATCAATATGCATATACTAGAAACCACAAAATTAATATAAATACCTGAATTCTTTTTATTAATAAATATCTATGAACACATTGAAATATATTTGTTATACCAGAATATGAGTCAATATTATATGCGTATAAAAACTATTCAAATATGCTATGCCAAATTCATAAAAGTTTACCTTATTCACAATAGAAATTTCACCCAGTTAACACAATGAGACTTAAGATCTTTAACTACTAACATCCAAACAATACAATTCTAACAGTGCTTAGTAAACAATAGGACAATATATATATATATATATATATATATATATATATATATATATATATATATATATAGCTCTTTAGCTGCAATTGATTCTAATACAATTCTAATTAGGATACTAAAAATACATATATTCTTACTGTGAACAGTCACTTAAATGTCTATTTAAACTGGAACAAATTCTTATTTACTTATAATTAAAACCAATTCTAAGATATAGATATATATATATTCTATATTTTGCACAGATGAATTATTTAGCATGCAAGAGACAAACTTATACTTTATATATAGGACTATGAATATAAGCAAAAATACAGACTGCTCTCTTTAAATCTATTAAATACAAATTGACTATGTTCTCGCCAATAACCTTTGTTTCAAATTTTAAAAATTAGAACAATTATACTTCACCAATTTGTAGGGGTCTTTAGGTCATCTCATTTGAAGGAAAGTTATTGCATAGATCAAGGGTAAGCTTCCAGTTCCTTGCTGAAGTGAAATGTGTTCCCATGTATAGCAGCCAAAATCAAATCGCCAGTATCCAGCAAGTCACAAAAAAACTGTCCCTCTTTGCATTTACTATTCCTTTTTATCTAATCATTGATGACCTCTTTCGTTCACGCCCACGGTGCTTTTCCCTTCTCATTGGACACCCCGGGGAACTCTCCCCATTGGCTCAGTATATATTGTCGCTAAGGAAACGCATCTTTTAAACAGTTAAGTCCCTTAACTGTCATACTGGATTCTGGCCCTCGGGTGGCAGCAGACAACAACACAGCAATATATTTACTATCCAACATTTTACAATATTTCCATATAATGATTATATTAAAGGGACATAATACTCATATGCTAAATCACTTAAAACTGATACAGTATAACTGTAAAAAGCTGACAGGAAAATATCACCTGAGCATCTCTATGTAAAAAAGGAAGATATTTTACCTCACAATCGCCTCAGCTCAGCAGAGTGAGTTCTGTGTAAAAAGTTATACTCAACTGCTCCCAGCTGCAGGTAAAAAAAAATTAAAAAATGAAGAAATGAACAGCAGCCAATCAGCATCAGCAGTGCTGAGGTCATGAACTTTTACTGTGATCTCATGAGATTTGACTTTATTCTCATGAGATTTCATAGTAAGCTTCCTTTAGCTGATTGGTGAAATAATGAGAGTGCACGATGCTCATCCCTTCAGATGTCCCAGGACAGACACACTAAAATGCTGCTTAGAAATCCTTTACAATGGGAGATGGCTACTGAGGAACTTTTGAGGTAAAATATCTTTCTTTTTTACATAGAGATGTTCAGGAGATATTTTCTAGTTAGCTTTTTACAGCTATGCTGCATTACTTTCAAGTGTTTAAACATTTGGGTATTATGGCCCTTTAAATAATGCTATAACATTGCATCAATAAATTACAAGATTAATTGTAGATGGGGTAGTATCATATCAATTTTCTGATTATTTTGATATGAAACATCATGTGCCTTTAGCATTATACTATATTAAAGCATATTAATACTGTTAATTATTCTGAAATTAATGGCATTTATATATCTGTTATATATGTTTTCACACAAATACATCATGTTCTACATCTCCAACAAATTCTGCATGCATGAATTTTGTCTATGGTCCATCTGAAATAAAATAAGTGTTATTGATCATTTATTTTTAGGTTCACAAATATTTTTTTTTTTTTTAAAATACAGATGCTAAGACATTTTATACTTTCAAAAAAAAAATAAAAATATATATATATATATATATATATATATACATTCATTTCTATGCAGTATCTTGTATTTATCATCTTTGAAAAATAAAAAAATAAAAATACAGAGGTTATTATTCTGGCACAGTTAAACATTTTAGCTCGACTTTAATAGTCACCTATCAAGCTTAGCAACTACTCATGTAATATTAGAAAATTAGACAATCTCCCAAATTTCTATATTCAATACATTCTGAGGCATACATTCAAATATGTTTATTTGCTGTATTTTTAGTAAATTTCAAAGTTACACTACACACAGTATGGGGTCAATTTGCATGTGAAATGTAAATGGTTACTTTCTCACAAAATATCTCACCTAGATCAGACTACCAGGCAACGTTGTGATTTTATCACATATTTCCAGGTAGTGGCCACATATGGTCTCTTGGAAAGGCTGTTAAAGAAACCAAATGTTTTATTGTCCTTGTGTGTTTAGAATAACTTTGCATACTAAGTGGGGGGGGGGGGGAGAGCTGAAAATGAGTGAAGTCAATTTTTCTGAATGAATGAATCATTTGCTACTGACTAGCCAAATATATGATTTTTTTATATATATCTACTAATACCTTGACATTGGCTACGTTAGACGTTCCAGAGCCCAAATTGCTTGAGGAACCTTTGATTCCTAAATTAGATAAGGTCTACGAGGACAGGGTTGTACCACAAAATTTCCCGGTTCCCGTAAAGATGGCAAACATTGTTAAGAATGAATGGGAAAGAATTGGTTCTTAATTTTCCACTTCTTTTAAAAAAATTGTTCTCGGTCCTGGACTCTCAGTTGGAGTTGTAGGCTCCATCCCCAAGGTGGATGGTGCTATTTCCACGCTTGCTAAACGCACTACTATCCTTCTTGAGGATAGTTAGTCTTTTAAAGAGCCCATGGATAAGAAAATAGAAACTCTGTTAAAGGGACAGTCAACACCAGATTTTTTGTTGTTTAAAAAGAAAGATAATCCCTTTATTACCCATTCCCCAGTTTTGCATATCCAACACAGTTATAATACACGTTTTACCTCTGTAATTATCTTGTATCTAATCCTCTGCTGACTGCCCCCTTATTTCAGTTCTTTTGACAGACATGCAATTTAGCCAATCAGTGCTCACTCCTAGGTCACTTTACGTGCATGAGCTCAATGTTATCTATATGAAACATGTGAACTAATGCCCTCTAGTGGTCAAAATGTATTCAGATTAGAGGCAGTCTTCAAGGTCTAAGAAATTAGCATATGAACCTCCTAGGTTTAGCTTTCAACTAAGAATACCAAGAGAACAAAGCAAAATTGGTGATAAAAGTAAATTGGGAAGTTGTTTAAAATTGCATGCCCTATTTAAATCATGAAAGTTTTTTTGGACTTTACTGTCCCTTTAAGAAAGATGTTTCAAGATACGGGATATTTGTTTCAACCGGCAGCGGCTGTTGCTGCGGTTGCTAGAGCGGCTACCTACTGGTGTGATTTCTTATCTGAGTTGATCGAGGTGGAGGGTTCCCTCTATGTGATCCAGGAAAGAATTAAGGCCTTAAGGGTGGCTAATTCTTTTATTTGTGATGCATTGCAAATATGCAAATTATTTGACCTGAATGCCAAGGCTTCAGGTTTTCCTGTTCAAGCCCGAAGGGCACTCTAGCTGAAGTCCTGGTATGTGGACATGACTTAGAAGTCAAGACTTCTTTCCCTACCATTTAAGGGAAAGATACTATTTGGTCCAGGCCTGGACTCAATTATCACAACGGTTACTGGAGGCAAAGGTGCTTTTTTACCGCAGGATAAGAAGAACAAACCTAAAGGACAAGGTCCTAATTTTCGTTTGTTTCGTCGGATAAATCATAACATCAGCAGCCCTCCGCAAATCCCGAGCAATTCAAGGGGACTTGGAAGCAGGCTCTGTCCTGGAATAAATCTAAGCAGAACAAGAAGCCCGCCGAGAAAAAGTCGGCATGAAGGGGCAGCCCCCGATCCGGCTCTGGATCGTGTAGGGGCAGACTGACATTCTTTTTGAACGCTTGGTTGGGGACGTACAAGACCCGTGGGTCTTAGAAGTAATCACTCAGGGATACAGGATAGGCTTCAAGTCTTATCCACCCAGGGGCAGATTCCTCTTGCCAAACCTGTCTTCAAGGCCAGAAAGGATAGAAGCCTTTCTGGGGTACTATTCACAAGTTAAGATTTGCATTCCTGGACCAGCACTTCCAGTTTATTGCACTTCCGTTTAGGCTAGCTACTGCTCTGAGTTTTTATGAAGGTTCTAGGGGCTCTGCTTGCAGTGGCCAGAACCAGAGGTAAAGCAGTAGCACCATACTTGGACGATATTCTGGTTCAAGCACCATCTTGTCGTCTGGAAAAGGACCATTCGAAAGCCCTTCGATCTCTTCTTCGATCTCATGGATGGAAAATAAACTTAGAAAAGAGTTCTCTTATTCCCTTGTACCAGGGTGGAATTCCTGGGTACTATAATAGACTATATATCCGTGAGGATATTTCTTACAGACAGAGATGTTACAAGCTAACTTCCGCTTGTCCTGCCCTCTAGACCTCCTTAAGGCCCTCTGTGGCTCGGTGTATGGAGGTAATTGGTCTCATGGTGTCCAGCATGGACATTATTCCTTTTTGCCAGATTCCATCTCAGACCTCTTCAGCTGTGCTTGCTGAGACAGTGGAACGGCGATCACTCGGATCTGTCTCAACAGATTTCTCTGGACACCCATTTGAGAGAATCGCTCTCCTGGTGGCTCTGTCCAGATCACCTGTCCCAAGGGACAGCCTTCTTGAGACCATCCTGGGAGATTGTGACTATGGACGCAAGTCTATCAGGATGGGGAGCTGTTTGGGGTGCCAGGAAGGCACAGGGCCTGTGGACTCTAGAGGAATCCCTCCTCACAATCAACATTCTAGACCTTCGTTCAATCTTCAATTCTCTGAAGGCTTGGCCTCTTCTGGGTTTGTCCCAGTTTATCAGATTCCAATTAGATAATAACCTTGGTAGCTTAAATCAACCATCAGGGGGGAACCAGGAGCTCCCTAGTAATGAGGGAAGTATTTCGGATTCTGGAGTGGGCGATGTCAGCAATCTACATTCCGGTTGTGGACAACTGGGAAGCGGATTTCCTCAGCACACAATCCTTCCATCCGGGGGAATGGTCTCTCCATCCCGAGGTGTTTGCGGATATTTGCAACAGATGGGGGACATTGGAGATAGATCTCATTGCGTCCCGGATCAATTCCAAGCTGCCCAGATATGGGTCGCGGTCCAGGGATCCTCAGTCAGAGCTAACAGATGCATTAGCAGTGCCTTGGAGGTTAAATCTAATTTACATTTTTCCACCGTTACCACTTCTCCCTCGTGTAGTGGCCCGCATCAAGCAGGAGCAGGCATCAGTGATACTGATTGCTCCATCGTGGTTCGCGGATCTGGTGGGGATGTCATTATCTCCTCCGTTGAAGTTACCTTGTCACAGGGATCTACTGGAACAGGGTACTTTTTGTTCATCAAAATCTAGATTCTCTGAGGCTGACTGTGTGGAGATTGAACGCTTAGTCTTAGCCAAAAGAGGTTTCTCTGAAAGGGTTATTGACATTCTCATTCAGGCTCGTAAGCCTGTTACTTGTCGCATCTATCATAAGGTGTGGAGAGCTTAATTATTTTGGGGTGAAGAGCATGGTTTTGCATGACATAAGCTCAAGGCTGCCAGGATTCTTTCCTTTCTCCAGGAGGGTCTGGAGAAGGGCCTTTCTGCCAGTTTCCTGAGGGGACAGATTTGGCCCTTTCTGTTTTACTGCACAAGAGGCTCGTGGAGCTCCCTGACGTGCAATCCTTCATTAAGGCTCTGATCAGGCTCATACATGTGTTTATTCTAACATTCCACCTTTGAGTTTGAATCTTGTTCTTAAATTTTTGCAATGGGCTCTGTGTGAGCCTATGAATTTGGTTGACATCAAATTGTTATCCTGGAAGGTTCTTTTTCTATTGGCTATTGCGTTGGCACACAGTTTCTGAAATGGCTGCCTTGCAATGTGAGCCTCCTTATCTGGTGTTCCACATTGTTAAGGCTGTTTTACGTTCCCATTTGGGTTTTCTTCCTAAGGTGGTGTCTGATCGTAACATCAACCAGGAGATTGTGGTTTCTTCCTTATGTCCTAATCCTTCTTCTTTGAAGGAACGTTTCCTTCATAATCTGCAGGTGGTTTGAGCTTTGAAGTTTTATTTTCAAGTTACTAAGGATTTTAGACAAACTTCTTCCTTGTTTGTTATCTACTCTGGGAAGTGTAAGGGTTTGAAGGCCTCTTAAACTTCCTTATCTTTTTGGTTGAGGCGTGTTTTATGCTAAGCTTACGAGTCAGCAAGATTTAGACCCCCTCAGAGGATTACGGCTCATTCCACTAGAGCAGTGGCTTCATCTTGGGCCTTTAAGAATGAGGCCTCTATCAGATTTGTAAGGCGGCTACCTGGTCCTCCTTACATATGTTTTCAAAGTTCTAAAAATTTTAAGTTTTTGCTTCGGCGGCAGCAGCTTTTGGGAGAGGTTTTTGCAGGCTGTGGTGCCCTCAGATTAGGGTTAGCCTTTCTTTTACCCCTCCCGTTATCATTCAGTGTCCTCTAGAGCTTGGGTATAGTTTTCCTAACAGTAAGGAATGATGCCGTGGGCTCTCCTCATCTTAAGAAGAAAAACATAAATTATGCTTACCTGATACTTCATTTCCTTCTGTATAAGTCCACGGCCCCTGCCCATATACTCTGCTGGGCAGACCAAATTTTGTTTTTCTCTTCCGGCACCGTTTATACCCTGATATTTCTTCTATTGTTCCTTGTTCCCTTGGCATAATGACTGGGATATGAGGGAAGTAGGGGGAATATTTAAGCCTTTGGCTAGGGTGTCTCTGCCTCCTCCTGGTGGCCAGGTTCAGTATTTTGAAAGAAAGTTTAGGAGCACCGGGTGAGGATTAGAATAAAATCAACACTTTATTGAAAATTGGTTCAAACGAAAGGATCATATAACCCCGGGTAAAAAACTGAGTTGGTTACAATATGTAAAAAAAAAAAAAAAAAAAAAAACACAGGCTGACCTGTTTCTGCGTAACGCCGTACTCCAAGCCTCATGTAAAATGTATTACACTAGATTCACTTAAAAACACACTTTCCTGTACACCAATTGGTCTATAGGTACATGCCTTCTGTAGAAACTGACCAATCGGCAACCAATATATACTTTAGTCCCTCCTCAAATAAATTGATCACAGCTCATATGCAGTGTGCTTAATTGCAGTCTAATAATAAAATCCTACTGCTTTTCAGTCTCCCTATACTATGAGGAAGACTACACTTAATACTCATATAGTACTCGCAGTACCAAAGGGGAGATATACACAAAGAAAATGAACAAAAACAAAAGAAAGGGAGGTGGGACACCGGGATACAAACTACATTATGTACAACAATATAATATAAATAAAGATATATAGCAAAGCAAAACAGAACCAGAAATGCTAAGGAAGACTTAAAGGGACAGTCTACACCAGAATTGTTATTGTTTTAAAAGATAGATAATCCCTTGTTTACCCATTCCCTAGTTTTGCATAACCAACACAGTTATATTTTTTACCTCTGTGATTATCTTTTATCTAAGCCTCTGCAGACTGCCCCTTTATTTGTTCTTTCGACAGTCTTGCAGTTTAGCCAATCAGTGATGGCTCCCAGGTAACTTAACGTGCACGAGCACAGTGTTATCTATATGAAAAACATGAACTAACACCCTCTAGTGGTGAAAAACCTGTTAAAATGCATTCTTAAGAGGCGGCCTTCAAGGTCTAAGAAATTAGCATATGAACCTCCTAAGTTAAGCTTTCAACTAAGAATACCAAGAGAACAAAGAAAAATTGGTGATAAAAGTAAATTGGAAAATTGTTTAAATGTACGTGCCCTTTATTTGAATCATGAAAGTTTTTTTTGGACTAGACTGTCCCTTTAAATGTGGTATTCATCTAATATTCACTGCAGTCCTTATGAGAAGACTCCTATGCTAATCTTTGGTTGCAGGTTACTGACATATGTAAATATGCTACCTGCTAAAATAGGGTCCCTTGTGTGTTGTAGTTACAATATATATCTAACATACTGTATATACAGGTTCAGTATTTCCCAACAGTAAGGAATGATGCCGTGGACTCACTTCATACAGATGGAAATTAAATTATCAGGTAAGCATAATTTATGTTTTTATCAGAGGAGAAGTTCACCATCTAACACTAAAAACCCCTGTGATATACAATATTCAAAGCCTTCTTGAATTCCCTTACAGTATTTGCCAGCTCTAATGGAAATCCATTTCATGAATTAACCACCCTTTCTGTAAAGAGCTTCCTCATTATTATTTAAATACGTAACACTGCATGCTGGCCTATTATAGTACAGCTGAATCGTGATCTTGTGCAAAATACACAAGATGGCTGCTGTTAGTTATGCTTTTGTTTTTTGTTCCCTAGCAGAAGCCTCAAGGTGGAAATTTGTACATTTTACTGAAGCTCTAATTACAGGGGAGTTTCATTTGCATGTTCCTAGCTCTACCAGAAGAAGTGATATCTCAAACGTTAAATGGACATGAAATGCAAAAAAATGATTTCATGATTCAGATAGAGCATGCAATTTTACACAATGCAACAGTTTACTACTATCAAGTTTGCTTTGTTCTCTTGGTATCCATTGTGGAAAGAGCAGCAATGCTCTACTGGAAGCTAGCTGAACACAGGTGAGCCAATAAGAGGCATATATATGTGCAGCCACCAATCAGCAGCTAGCTCCCAATAGTGCATTGTTGCTTCTGTGCCTACCTAGGTATAATTTTCAACAAATGATACCAAGAGAACAACATTGTATTTGAATCCTGAAAGTTTAATTTTTACTTTACTGTCTCCTTTAAATTCAGCATGTTCCCTACCCCTCCTTTAATTGTGGTTGGAATGGGAAGTATGGTTTGAAATGACTGACTATAAAAAGCATATTGTTTAACAAAAATGACATTTTAGTAACCAGTGAGAAGAGTATGTGGACTTAGTTCTCCAACCCCAGACCTATTTAACTGATTTCTATAAAAAGGGAAATTGAATTAGGCCCACACAGGCTGAGTTAAAGGATAGCAATAGACTCTTGTTCCTATGGCCAGTAGAGATTAAAGATGGCCATACCTAGAACTAGGATGACGTTGTGGCAAATAAAATTACTTTTTATTATTTTTTATTATCCTGCAATGGAGGGCCTCTTAGATAATGGTGTGTGTAAGAGATGCCCTTGGGCCTCACTAAGGTTTACATGATGGTAGGGCTAGGGCAGTTATTGTGGAGGGGTGGTGGTATCCTTTATGTTGACAGTTGCATGTAGAGATAATGGACTAGGGAGGGGTCCATATTTAGAGTTAATGGAGTAGGGGAATGCTGGAGGTAAAATAATAATGGAAAGGGTTTAATACAGAGTTAGAATAAATGGAGTATTGTTTCCCTTTAATTAAAGGGACATTAAACACTAAATAAATGTTAGATAGAAGGATGCATTCAATGAAAAGATTAGTCTGAGAACAACATGTAGATGTATTTTATAAAGTTTAACCTTTTAAAGCCGTTATGCCGTTCCATTCCGTCATAATTAGACTGGGCTTTAAAGCC
Organism: Bombina bombina; assembly: GCF_027579735.1. NCBI lineage: Eukaryota > Metazoa > Chordata > Amphibia > Anura > Bombinatoridae > Bombina > Bombina bombina. Next base: position 716,858,389 of record NC_069504.1, read on the forward strand.
GTTATGACGGAATGGAACGTCATAACTAACGGCTGTCCTGAAGCCTTCTGTGCTTCAGGGATTTAATCGCGGTCTGGAGGGCGTTCCTAGGATTGTAGGGACGCCCCCCAGATGCGATCCAATAATTGAAATCTCGCGATCGTATGCACGATCGCGTAGTTTCAATTTGTCTACATCGGAACAGTTGTTCCGATGTAGGCACTTTAACCCTGTCACGAAAGGGTTAAATAGTGACAAAATAAATGTAAAGTTTTAGTGTCTATAAAACAATGGGAGCAGCCATGTTGTAACTTAGGTTACCTTCTCTGTTGTGGCCAATCAGGGACAGGTAAAAATAGGTCTCTAGAGTGTGCAGCCAATAGCTGTGTGGAATAGAACAGTGTTCTGCGCTTCCATTTCTAACAGAGACTGAAAAGCTCAATTTCAGAATGGAATTACAGAAAAAGGGGACAAAATAAATAATGAAAGTATTCTGCAGAGGGTGTTTTTAATATATATATATATATATATATATTACCATCTCAAAGTGTTTAATGTCCCTTTAAGATCTTCAACAATGTTAAGTTTTTATAAACTATTTTTTGTTCGACGCGTGACATGGTCTGTGTCACAGTGGAGTTCACTTTTACGACCATTGAAGAGGTCATTCTAGCCCATTATGAAATTGCCTACACAGAACTAATGCACTGGCCATTAGGGAACTGGTTTAATGCAATGTCACAACACCCTGCAGAAAACGTTTTTGTTTGCTACTTTGTTGTCCACCTGCAAGGTTCAGGGATAGGCTTGATTCTGCCATGGTAGTGACCACTTAAGTCCCTAAATAATGACCACTTCCTTAAACATTACTGGTCTCCATCAGGATAAATGTTAGTTTATAATTTTATAAATGTTTCAAACCAGTTTCCCAACAATGTTTCCTTTCATGGTATGCCAAAAAAGAAACCATGCCAAGAAGTATCATTCTACCACAGTATAAAAACGGAATCAAGATTATTATAAAATGTCATTTTACATATTGTAAACTGAAAGCGATATTAAAATAGGTTTGGTTAATTCAGGTAAGGCAATGTACCCATTACTGCTTGCAAATCCTTTCAGATTATTTTTCTGAAGGGGCGGGGCATAAAATAAAATCACATCAGTGGCAACGTGCTGCAGGAGATCGTACCTACCCAACGTTTTTAAATTGGGTGTCTCAAGAAAGTGGTCCAACAGAAATGTCTTATCACATCCAGCGCGAGTTCACTGGGATATCAGTGATGTGCCCTGCAGCTAGTAGCTTCCTCTAGTGTCACCATGTTTTCTTCCGGACAACAAATCAATTATTTCAAAAATAAAAATTTCTAACATTTCAACCGGACACAAAACGTTTGCTATAGGTTCAAGATAAGGACTAAACGTAGTAGTGTGAACCCGTTATTCATCAATGTATCAGATCGCCCTAGTGGATTATAAAAACCTTAGCCTATCCCAGTATTATAGTATATCCATTCTATAACTATAATGTAAAATGAATCCTGTTTTCACGGGTATTTAAACATCCTAAACAAGCTTAGTAATGTAATGTAAACTGGTTTAAGAAAATGCTGCTTCAGGTGAGGCTTGAACTCACAACCTCGGCATTGCTCAGCTACTGTCATATAAAGTATTGCGCACTAACAGATTGCGCCACGGGAGCTTTTGTGTTAAATAAAAAAAATATCCGTCATTTAAGTGTATCATGTTACCCGTATCTAAAACTCGATTGCAATATGTCACAAATCCCCAATATATTCAGATTGCATGTATGCAGCACTCCATTGCGTTAAAACGTTTTATTTCTTAAAATACATTTTGATTAACGTGTGGGGGATTGGGAGGTTCATCTATAAGTACAACACAATGCAATCTCCTATAATGCCATCATATTAATTCAATAAAACGAAACGTTAAGAGACTACGGATTAAAAATCTTACACATTTATTCACATATTACACGTTTTTGTTTTGTTTAAACAGTAGTCAAGCTCTTTGATGAAATGGTGGGTGGCTCTTAGAAGAGCCTTTGTTTTTAGGGGAAGGAAAGTGCAGGTAGTTTACTTGCTCTTGGTCGGCTTGTGGCTATCGGTCTTCTTGGGCAACAGAACGGCTTGGATATTGGGCAACACACCTCCCTGTGCGATAGTGACACCACCTAGCAACTTGTTCAGTTCCTCATCGTTACGCACAGCTAGTTGCAAGTGGCGGGGGATGATGCGAGTCTTTTTGTTATCACGGGCGGCGTTTCCAGCCAGCTCCAATATCTCAGCTGTCAGATATTCAAGTACTGCTGCCAGGTACACCGGAGCTCCGGCTCCAACACGTTCAGCATAATTACCCTTCCTCAGCAAACGGTGCACACGACCCACGGGGAATTGGAGGCCTGCCCGAGATGAACGAGTTTTAGCCTTAGCCCGAGCTTTACCACCTTGCTTTCCACGTCCAGACATTGCAATGCGATGAGAAAGAATACAAAGAGAATAAGAAACCCCACCCACTAGGGGTGATATTTATAGCTGTGGGAAAGGCCTAGTCTTCCGTGCGATTGGTTCATTTTAGATCTAACCAATAATATTTCAAATTATATGTACACCAATCAAATCCTTTGACTAAAATTAATGTTATTATATTTTGGATAGTATTGAATTCTGACCAATAGTTTGTTACAAAAGCTGAAGACTTAATTTGCATATGGACCTTATAAATAGAGCGGGTGTGGGAGGGGTCCGTAACAGATTGTCTGCATTGCGAGAAGTTTTCTACTCACTGCATCATGCCAGATCCTGCTAAATCCGCGCCAGCCGCAAAGAAAGGCTCTAAGAAAGCGGTTACCAAGACGCAGAAGAAAGATGGTAAAAAGCGTAAGAAGTCAAGGAAGGAGAGTTATGCTATTTATGTGTACAAAGTGTTGAAGCAGGTGCACCCAGACACCGGGATATCTTCCAAGGCCATGGGCATTATGAATTCGTTCGTTAACGATATCTTTGAACGTATCGCAGGAGAAGCGTCTCGCCTGGCTCATTACAACAAGAGATCGACCATCACTTCCAGAGAGATCCAGACTGCCGTACGCCTCCTACTGCCCGGAGAGTTAGCCAAGCACGCAGTGTCTGAGGGCACCAAGGCTGTCACTAAGTACACCAGCGCCAAGTGATCATGATCTGACCAGCGACCCGAAACAACCCAAAGGCTCTTCTAAGAGCCACCCACAACAACCATAACAGAGCTGTATGAACTTTTTTGCTTGATGTACTGTTTTAAGAAACTAGTGTGATATGACTGTGATTGTTCATATTTTAACCCTCAGGGTTTTTATGCAACGAGAGTTCTTTAAACATTTGTCATACACTTCATTTTTATATAAAGCTTTTAAAAACCAGAAACGAGTTTTCATGAATTTATTGGTGTGTGTTTGTGTTATATCCAGTCTCACTGAGCCTTAAGTGTTAGCGTCCTAATCCTGTAACAGGGGGCGAGGAGTGCAACGCATTATCAAGCAACTCGCAGCTATGGGGGGTTAATACTGCTATATTGGGTATTTCATGTAATATATGCCACGATGCTTTATTTTTAAAACTCAGTCACTCCGTTATTGCTATAAAGTAACAGCCTAAACGTTTAGGGCACAATATTGCATCGAGTTGGAAACAATAGACTGCACATGCGCAATTATTGTACGTTGGTAATGTAACAGCGCCATCAAGCGTTGACTCTATGTACTGCAGGTGTTTTTCTTACCAAACAAAGGAAAGCCGACGCCATTTTAAGGTCTTTGTTCCAATGCTTGCGCTTTGCATTTTCTTTTGGCGCCAAGAACAAAGCGTATGTGCAGGGGTCTAAGATAAATATGTATTTCTCATTCTTGTTAATTGCCAAATAATGCACAATGTTTGTGTATACATTAAATAATTGTTTGCTAATTACAAAAAAGGTTAATACATTAAACAATGACCACTTGCTGTTTGTATACCAGACTACACAATATGAATAAACGCTGGGGTATTTTAACCATGACAATAAAAATACTTATTTTCTCTTTATAATTATAATACAATACAGCACATCATCCAGTGAGCATATTGTATAATACGTATTACTATAGTAAATATCTTACAACCAAGTCGGTAACAAATATGCAGCCCACAGTGGTAGAGTATCCATAAGCCTGCAGCAATCGGAACAAAGTGAAATTATCGGTATAATTATAAAACTATCTAATTTATACGTTAATAATAAATAAAAGGTAAAAAAAAAAAAGTCACAGCTGAAAAATAAGATAATAGATTATTGTGTTTATTTATTCTGTAGGATGTGGTATACGAGATAATAAACAATTTTCTCAGTATGTTTTAACTATATGGTTGAGGGTTTCTTTCTCCACAAAATGTTGTCGGGTATCTTAACCACGGTGCACGGTGAATACTGATATCTTCAGAATGACAAAAAGTGACGTGCTGATCATCTATATAAATAATGTAAGCAATATTATTTGACATTTTAATTAAATTTCCTGCTGTCTGATAAATGATCCAATCAGAGGATGGGGGAGGTTTATTTGAATGAGATTGGCCTCAAGAATTCAAGGGTGTTGCTAGAAATCTTAACCAGATTCTTCTTGCCATTAAGCAGAAAATATCAGTGGTTTATATACTGACTATTGTTATACTATGGCCAACGCCGTCAACCCCTAATCAAAGAGGAATCTATTGTCTGACCAATTTCCATTGCAAGCCATGTCTTCAATTTTTCCACACAAAAAATCTAAACTACATTTCTATTATAATCTGTATTGTATGGTTGAGTGCAATTGATACATTGTAACATACATACTAACATCTATCCAGCCCTCAAAGTGACCTGGTCTTTCTGGATGAATGTCTGACAATTTAATGCTTCCACCCATTTTTTTTTTCTTTTGTGATTCAGATAGAGCATACAATTTTAAGCAACTTTCTAATTGACTCCTATTATCAAATTGTCTTCATTCTCTTGGTATCTTTATTTGAAATGCAAGAATGTAAGTTTAGATGCCGGCCCATTTTTGTTGAACAAACTGGGTTGTTCTTGCTGATTGGTGGATAAATTCACCCACCAATAAACAAGTGCTTTCCATGGTTCTTAACCAAAAAATAGCTTAGATGCCTTCTTTTTCAAATAAAGAATGCAAGAGAACAAATAAAAATTGATAATAGGTGTAAATTAGAAAGCTGCTTAAAATTGCATGCTCTATCTGAATCATGAAAGAAAAATTTTGGATTCAGTGTCCCTTTAAGTGCCACTAAAAACATTTTGTTATGATGTATATAAAAGAGTAGCATTTATACTAGCTGAAATATAGTGTGAGTGAGAATGCAGTTACAATTTAAATTAAAATTAATAAAACATACATTGGTATACATCCTACTAATGCTCACTGGATGTTATGTACAACTCCAGCTCTATTTGTGGAGAGGGACATGAACAGGAATATGCATTAAAACCTAAAATTAGTTTTGAGGTGTAACTTGGGGGGGGGGGGCATGTTTTTGTCACTGATTTAGTTATAAATTAAACTGACTGCAGAAGTGTTCAGCTTAGCTTTTAAAAAAAAAAAAATCTTAAACCTTTGGTTGTAACAGGTCGTTTGTTAGTTATCTAATCACTTTGCAAAGTAAGAACACAATCTTAATTGGCTACGGCAAAGGCAGACATTGTCTACATGTTACAAACGAGAAAAAGTTACCCGTGCACTATCCCAAACTTTTTTTTTTTTAAGTATTGTCTTAGAAGGCCAAAACATGTAAGTTTACCTGCCAGCATCATGGCAAACTGCATAGGTGAGTCATACACTGAAACATTTTAAGATGTGATGTATTTTAAATCAGTATACTGTACTCCCATACCTTTTGTTGGTTTATCCCTGATCTCATAAGATATATTCTATGTAGGTTACTAAGACAACCACATGTTATGATTATTTAAAATTACAAATTATCCCATGTTTTCTGACCATACAGATACCGAACATGTACGCATTCATAATCCCATTGTGATAGGCCTGCTCGGCATGCTATTTTCATACATACAACTATCAGGTCTTAAAAACTCACATGCTCAATTTATCCCCATAAATACAACAACTATCCTATATTATAAAAGGCCAAGTGTGTTTGTCTGAAGCCGTCATGCGCAGTAGAGACAAACACACTTGGCCTTACATTGACCTCCGAGCTGAGAAGACACCTCGCACGCGCACAGCTTTTGGCCGCAGCACAACCCACACACCCACAAAAGCTGAGAAGACACCACACCTCGCACGCGCACAGCTGACAGGACCTACCCACACACTTGGCCGCAGCACAACCCACAAACTTGGCCGCACGCGCACCCTCGCACCCACACACTTAGCCTATTATACCCACAAACTTGCCTGCACGCGCACCCACACACTTACCTCAAACTTGGCCGCACGCGCACCCTCGCATCCACAAACTTGGCCGCACGCGCACCCTATGGAAAACCGTGGCAAATCAAAAGGCATAAACGTAATCCCAATATGTACGGGGTAGAACATAGAAATCATTTGCGCAGTCATAACTTCTGGGGGGCTCTACCCTATTTACAAAAAAGACCGGGAATGCAGGAAAATTTAATACAAAGTACAACTGCCCGGTTGCCATGGCAACCTGGTATAAACAAAAGTAAGACTGCGCTGGCATAGTATATCTGTGCAATGGTAATGGCCGTATAGAATAGTGTATCCATAATGTTGCTATATGTGTGCAATGGTAATATGTCCGTATAGGAAAGGTGAACTAAGATCTGGCAGGAGCCAGATGAGAGAATCAAAAAATTAATTAAAAGTTTTTGAGAGAGAGAGAGAGAGAGAGAGAAAGAAAAAGAGAGAGAAAGAAAAAGAGAGAGAGAGAGAAAGAGAGAGAGAAAAAGAGAGAAAAAGAGAAAAAGAGAGAGAGAGGCTTTAGGACTAGTATATAATAAAATACATTATAAATACATTGTATTTTTTTCTAAGACATTCCTTCATTGTTCTAGATTTTCAGTATCATTTTAGAAAAGGTAGATATAAAGAATAAAGGGTAAAGAAAATAACACCCCAATTCTCCCGAAATTTTTACCATTTGGCAAGCGCAGCCTACACAATTCCGACATGTCATTGCCTTGTGCCGTCATGGCAGAACTGAAAAACCACCATCCTTTAGTTCTGAGGGGTAAACTAATCTACAGATCCTATTTAATCCCATAAATGTATATATTTCCTAAAACTAAGCACATTAAAGGGACATTATACAATCATTTTTTCTTTGCATAAATGTTTTGTAGATGATCTATTTATATAGCCTATTATGTTTTTTTTTTTTTAATAAATAAATAGTTTTGCTTATTTTTAAATAACATTGCTCTGATTTTCAGACTCCTAACCAAGCCCCAAAGTTTTATGTGAATACTGTCAGCTACCTTCTCCAGCTTGCTCCTGTTTGTGTAAAGGGTCTTTTCATATGCAAAAGAAGGGGGAGGGGGGGGGGTCTTATTTGCCACTTGCAGTGGGCTTTCCAGCTACCTTTTCAACAGAGCTAAACTGAGAGCTTCTAAGTAAGTTTTTAAACGGTTTTATACTGTATTTTTATATCAGTATCTGTGCATCTTATTCTTTATAGTATTGTCTATTACATGCAGTTATATGAAAATGAGTGTATACTGTCCCTTTAAGGAATTTGACATTTTACTAAAAGATTTCTTAGCTTTTTTTAACCTTACATGTCCCATGTCTACTGAGTACACCTATATCAAACATAAATATGTTTTCTTAACCCCATAGCTAACAGTCCACAAATCTACACCATGTGATAAGCCTGCATAACAAAACAAAAAAATGTAATTTACAATGTTCCCCCATCCAAGTAGCTCTGCAAAAAGGGTCCTGCTTCCTCCCTGGAGCCTGCAGCTGTATAGCTGGAAAGTGATTATAATAATAAGAGCAGGTATTGGCGCACCTCAAGACACATGAGACCACAAATTATTTCACATATTTTAACTTTTTTCCATTTTTTCCTTAATGCTGCAAAAATTGCCTTCTCAATATTTCATAATTTTTAAAAAAAAATTTAAATAAAGATGGGATCTTAGTCACACAATATGGCCATATTCTGCTTAAGCCAGTCACCACTTTCAAGGTGTCCCATAAAAGACTGGTCCTAACTCTAAAATTTTAGCCAAGCTAAGCTCAAGAATACAATTCTAATATATCAAAATACAATTTCCAATCTCTCATCCAGACTGCATGGGATGAGGCTTCCTGGCTACATGTTATTACACATACTTCAAACTTGTTTCCCAATGCTGCAAAAAATTGCCATCTCAACACCTCTTAACACTATGAAGTTAGCCAATACAATTCTAATATACCAAAATAACATTCCAATATTATACCTCTCATCCAGACTGCATGGGATGAGGTTTTCTGGCTTTATATACACACAGTTAAATATCTGTGTCTGGAACACACCTGAACTGGGTGGAGTGCTTTAAACCAAAAGGGCTTTGGTCAGTTTCCCCAGTGATAAATCAGTAAGAAAAAATAGTTAAGCACATCTAATAAAAGCATATGTTTTTAAATGCACATATTGTGGAGTGCTGCCAAAGTGACCAAAATGTATATAATAATAAGAGCAGGTATTGGCGCACCTCAAGACACATGAGACCACAAATTATTAAATAATTTGTGGTCTCGTGTCTTGAGGTGCACCAATACCTGCTCTTATTATTATATACATTTTGGTCACTTTGGCAGCACTACACAATATGTGCATTTAAAAACATATGCTTTTATTAGATGTGCTTAACCATTTTTTCTTACTGGAAAGTGATTATAGCCAGAGTTCACCAAAATAACCAGACAAGACCAGTATTCAGGTAAAACAAGACCTGCTTTATTGTGAAACACACTCTGCTTATAAACAGACAAAAGGGTCTTATCTGACCCCTAAATTTCCCGCCCCTCCAGACAGTCCGGAGCCTCCATAGGAGCCACAGTCCCATAGAGCCCCACAGTACCTAGGTCACAGTTTCGGGATGATCCCGGGGGAGGGGCAGCACTTCCAGGGTGTCATTCAAAAGCCTGGCAATGATAAGGAGGTGGGGGTGTCCAAACCCCCCGGTTCCCAAGGGAGCTCCTTTCCGGCAATCACCCCACCTCTGGTCCTCCCTAGGGGCTACCAATCCCCAAAAGAGTGGAGCTCTGGGGCAAGGGGCCGTTGGAGTGACCTGGGTTAAAGGTTAGCGGGTATCCAGTGCGGCCGGCAGTTCCAGGAGCCCGGCCAGCCGGAGAGGGGTAAGGCGGTCATAGATTAGCTCTTCCATGAGGATGTACAAACCACAAAACAAGCAATAGGAAGAGACTGGGCAATTCCGTAAGCAATGAAAAGGCCAAAACTGGTGTGATAAGTGAAGAGTCAGGCAGTAGGGAGGTGGGGGTGGCCCTGGCAGTCTGGTATCCGTGACAAATGATTCAGCTAAATTCGTCAACCTAAGTTGCTGATCTACATCAGCTGCTTTGCTTTGCCAGTGTCTACACTGGCTCCCCATACACTCTAGAATAGAATTCAAAGTATTAACCCTAACCTATAAAGCACACAAAAGCCTCACTCCCAAATATGGCCTAGTTTCCATTAAGGTGGTAAAGTTTGTAAAAAAAAGTGGTAAAAACATTTATCTCTATTAAAGTTTATGGATACTTTTTCTATCAGCACTAGTTTCCAAACTTTACCACCTCAATGGAAACTAGGCCTATATTTCCTCTCTCATTTCCAAATGCTCCTCAACCCCGTACTCTTCAATACAAGCTCTGACCTACATCTCTTTACTCCTATTATCTCTATTACCTCTTCTCATGTGCTGCTCCTGTCCTCTGGAACTCTTTAACCCTCTCCATCAAACTGCCTCCAACCTTGTAAAAACCCACCTATTCAGAGAGGCTTACCATCTCTCTCCACTGTTTTCCATCCTCCCCAAAATAAATCTTGAACTGCCTTGACTCACTGCTGCAACTACAATCCATGGGACAAGTTACCCCAAATCTTATGACTCTGTACCCTAAACCTGTGGAATATAAGCTCTTCGAAGCAGAGCCCTCTTCCTCCTGTACTAGATTTGTTTAGTCCAAGTTTTTTGTGTCTTATCACAAGTCTTTGTCATTGTATACCCCTATCACTGCACCCAGCACTATGGAATTTTGCGTCACTATACAGATACATGATGATAATATTAATAATAGTAATAATTATTTTGTAATTTAGCTTTTACTAGTTTTACAGCAAATTCTTGAGCATGTAGTGGTGGGAAGAAAAACAAAAATTTAAAAATAAAAATCCCCCATGTTTTCTGAACACATACCAAAAGTGTACAGGTGAAACTCGAAAAATTAGAATATTGTGCAAAAGTTAATTTATTTCACTAATGCAACTTAAAAGGTGAAACTAATATATGAGATTATTATTATTATTATCATTTATTTGTATAGCGCCGCCAAATTCAGTAGCGCTGGGTACAATGATAGGGGTATACAATGACAAAGATTTGTGATACAATACAAAACATAACAAGACTAAACAAATCTAGCACAGGAGGAAGAGGGCCCTGCTCCGGAGAGCTCACAGTCTATAGGTTTAGGGTGCAGAGACATAAGGTTGGGGTAGCTTGTTACATCGGTTGTATTTGCAGCAGTGAGTCAGGCAGTTCATGTACATGTATTAGCTTGGTTCGGATGCGGGATGGAGGAGAGATGGTAAGCCTCTCTGAATAGGTGGGTTTTCAAGGATCTTCTGAAGCTATACAAGGTTGGAGACAGTTTGATGGAGCGGGGTAGAGAGTTCCAGAGGACAGGAGCAGCACGTGCAAAGTCTTGGAGGCAGGAGTGGGATGTAGAGATAACAGGAGTGTAGAGACGTAGGTCAGAGGTTGATCGAAGAGGACGGGATGGGGAGTATTTCACGATGAGAGAGGAAATATAGTTGGGAGTTAGACTGTTGAGTGCTTTGTAGGTTAGGGCTAATACTTTAAATTGTATTCTGGAGTGTATGGGGAGCCAGTGTAGAGACTGGCAGAGCGGAGCAGCTGATGTAGATCGTCGACTTAGGTGGATGAGTCTAGCAGAAGCATTCATAATAGATTGGAGGGAGGAGAGGCGGTGTTTTGGAAGGCCATTTAAGAGTAGATTGCAATAATCAATGCGTGACAGGATGAGGGAATGAATAAGTATTTTTGTAGTATTTTGAGTAAGGAAGGGACAAATTCTGGAAATGTTGTGTAGGTGTGAACGGCAGGATTTGGTAAGCGTTTGTATATGTGGGTTGAATGTGACTTCTGAGTCTAGTGTGACCCCAAGGCAGCGGACCTGGGGTGAGGTGTTGAGAATAGAGTCTCCAACCATCAGAGAAATGTCAGGTGTCGGATGTCTCGAAGACGGGGGAATAAGAAGCAGCTCAGTTTTGGACAGATTGAGTTGGAGGTAGTGTGAAGACATCCAAGAGAAAATTGCAGAGAGGCAGTCAGAAATCTCGTTGAGTAAAGAGGGAGCGATATCAGGAGAGGAAAGATAGATTTGGGTATCATCAGCATATAGGTGGTACTGGAATCCAAAGGAGGCTATAAGTTTTCCAAGGCAGGATGTATAAAGAGAAAACCAAGGGACCCAAGACAGAGCCTTGTGGTACTCCAACTGAGAGAGGCATAGGATCACAAGATATGTTGTTAAAGGAAACTGAAAACGAGCGGTTTGAAAGATATGATGCAAACCAGGAGAGGGCTGTGTCTCGGATGCCAAATGAATGTAGTATTTTTAGGAGGAGAGGATGGTCAACTGTGTCAAAAGCTGCGGGCAGGTCAAGAAGAATTAGTAATGAGTAATGGCCTTTTGCTTTGGCTGATAACAGGTCATTTGTTACTTTAGCAAGAGCAGTATCTGTTGAGTGTTTAGGGCGGAAACCAGATTGTAGTGGATCAAGTAAGGAGTTAGTTGTGAGAAATTGAGTTAGCCGATTATAGACTAGTCGTTCCAATAATTTTGAAGCAAAGGGAAGTAAGGAGACCGGTCAATAGTTAGAAGGCATGGAGGGGTCAAGCGAGGGCTTTTTTAGGATTGGTATGATTGACGCATGCTTGAATGTGTCAGGAAATGTGCCAGCAGTGAGGGATTGGTTAAAGAGATGAGTTAGGGTAGGGGTTAGTGAAGCAGAGAGAGGGGGAATAAAGTCGTGAAGGAATAGGGTCAAGTGGGCAGGTTGTGAGATGAGCCGAGGATAGGAGTGCAGAGACTTCTTCCTCTGTTACAGGAGGGAAATAGCATATATTTCTTCTGTTATGTGTGATCAGTCCACGGGTCATCATTACTTCTGGGATATAACTCCTCCCCAACAGGAAATGCAAGAGGATTCACCCAGCAGAGCTGCATATAGCTCCTCCCCTCTACGTCAGTCCCAGTCATTCTCTTGCACCCAACGACTAGATAGGATGTGTGAGAGGACTATGGTGATTATACTTAGTTTTTATGACTTCAATCAAAAGTTTGTTATTTTACAATAGCACCGGAGCGTGTTATTACTTCTCTGGCAGAGTTTGAGGAAGAATCTGTCAGAGTTTTTTACTATGATTTTAACCGGAGTAGTTAAGATCATATTGCTGTTCTCGGCCATCTGAGGGAGGTAAAGGCTTCAGATCAGGGGACAGCGGGCAGATGAATCTGCATTGAGGTATGTAGCAGTTTTTATTTTCTGAATGGAATTGATGAGAAAATCCTGCCATACCGTTAAAATGACATGTATGTATACACTTCAGTATTCTGGGGATGGTATTTCACCGGAACTACTCTGTTAAAGGTCACTAATCCTTTTAATAACTATTTATCATGTTAAACGTTTTTGCTGGAATGTAGAATCGTTTACATTGCTGAGGTACTGTGTGAATAAATATTTGGGCATTATTTTCCACTTGGCAGTTTTTTTGCTTTAATTATGACAGTTTCGTTTCTCTTCACTGCTGTGTGGGAGAGGGAGGGGCCGTTTTTGGCGCTCTTTGCTACGCATCAAAAAATTCCAGTCAGTTACTTTTATATTTCCTGCATGATCCGGTTCATCTCTGATAGATCTCAGGGGTCTTCAAACTTCTTTGAAGGGAGGTAAAATCTCTCAGCAGAGCTGTGAGAATTCTTATAGTGACTGTGAATAAAAACGTTGCTTTGTATTTTTTATGTCAGATTTAATTATTGTCATTTTACTAATGGGAACAAACCTCTGCTAAAAGTTGTTTTGTTTTAAAGTTTGATGCTATAACTGTTTTTCAGTTCATTATTTCAACTGTCATTTAATCGTTAGTACCTCTTTGAGGCACAGTACGTTTTTTGCTAAAAAAGATTATAACCAAGTTGTAAGTTTTTTTGCTAGTGTGTTAAACATGTCTGACTCAGAGGAAGATATCTGTGTCATTTGTTCCAATGCCAAGGTGGAGCCCAATAGAAATTTATGTACTAACTGTATTGATGCTACTTTAAATAAAAGTCAATCTGTACAATGTGAACAAATTTCACCAAACTGCGAGGGGAGAGTTATGCCGACTAACTCGCCTCACGCGGCAGTACCTGCATCTCCCGCCCGGGAGGTGCGTGATATTTTGGCGCCTAGTACATCTGGGCGGCCATTACAGATAACATTACAAGATATGGCTACTGTTATGACTGAAGTTTTGTCTAAATTACCAGAACTAAGAGGCAAGCGTGATCACTCTGGGGTGAGAACAGAGTGCGCTGACAATGCTAGGGCCATGTCTGATACTGCGTCACAGCTTGCAGAGCATGAGGACGGAGAGCTTCATTCTGTGGGTGACGGTTCTGATCCAAACAGATTGGATTCAGATATTTCAAATTTTAAATTTAAATTGGAGAACCTCCGTGTATTACTAGGGGAGGTCTTAGCAGCTCTCAACGATTGTAACACCGTTGCAATACCAGAGAAACTGTGTAGGTTGGATAAATACTTTGCGGTACCGGCGAGTACTGACGTTTTTCCTATACCTAAGAGACTAACTGAAATTGTTACTAAGGAGTGGGATAGACCCGGTGTGCCGTTCTCACCCCCTCCAATATTTAGAAAGATGTTTCCAATAGACGCCACCACTCGGGACTTATGGCAAACGGTCCCCAAGGTGGAGGGAGCAGTTTCTACTTTAGCTAAGCGTACCACTATCCCGGTGGAGGATAGCTGTGCTTTCTCAGATCCAATGGATAAAAAATTAGAGGGTTACCTTAAGAAAATGTTTGTTCAACAAGGTTTTATATTACAACCCCTTGCATGTATCGCGCCGATTACGGCTGCGGCAGCATTTTGGATTGAGTCGCTTGAAGAGAACCTTAGTTCATCTACGCTAGACGACATTACGGACAGGCTTAGAGTCCTTAAACTAGCTAATTCCTTCATTTCGGAGGCCGTAGTACATTTAACCAAACTTACGGCTAAGAACTCAGGATTCGCCATACAGGCACGTAGGGCGCTGTGGCTAAAATCCTGGTCAGCTGATGTTACTTCTAAGTCCAAATTACTTAATATACCTTTCAAGGGGCAGTCTTTATTTGGGCCCGGTTTGAAAGAAATTATCGCTGACATTACAGGAGGTAAGGGCCACGCCCTACCTCAAGACAAAGCCAAAGCTAAGGCTAGACAGTCTAATTTTCGTCCCTTTCGGAACTTCAAAACAGGAGCAGCATCAACCTCCACTGCACCAAAACAGGAAGGAGCTGTTGCTCGTTACAGGCAAGGCTGGAAGCCTAACCAGTCCTGGAACAAGAGCAAGCAGGCCAGGAAACCTGCTGCTGCCCCCAAAGACAGCATGAACCGAGAGCCCCCGATCCGGGACTGGATCTAGTGGGGGGCAGACTCTCTCTCTTCGCCCAGGCCTGGGCAAGAGATGTTCAGGATCCCTGGGCACTAGAGATCATATCTCAGGGATACCTTCTAGACTTCAAATTATCTCCCCCAAGAGGGAGATTTCATCTGTCAAGGTTGTCAACAAACCAGATAAAGAAAGAAGCGTTTCTACGCTGCGTACAAGATCTGTTAATAATGGGAGTGATCCATCCGGTTCCGCGGTCGGAACAAGGACAAGGGTTCTACTCAAACCTGTTTGTGGTTCCCAAAAAAGAGGGAACTTTCAGGCCAATCTTAGATTTAAAGATTCTAAACAAATTCCTAAGAGTTCCATCGTTCAAAATGGAAACTATTCGGACAATCTTACCCATGATCCAAGAGGGTCAGTACATGACCACAGTGGATTTAAAGGATGCTTACCTTCACATACCGATCCACAAAGATCATCACCGGTATCTAAGGTTTGCCTTCTTAGACAGGCACTACCAGTTTGTAGCTCTTCCATTCGGATTGGCTACGGCTCCAAGAATCTTCACAAAGGTTCTGGGTGCCCTTCTGGCGGTACTAAGACCGCGAGGGATTTCGGTAGCTCCATACCTAGACGACATTCTAATACAAGCTTCAAGCTTTCAAACTGCCAAGTCTCATACAGAGTTAGTTCTGGCATTTCTAAGGTCGCATGGATGGAAAGTGAACGAAAAGAAGAGTTCTCTTTTTCCTCTCACAAGAGTTCCATTCTTGGGGACTCTTATAGATTCTGTAGAAATGAAGATTTACCTGACAGAGGACAGGTTAACAAAGCTTCAAAATGCATGCCGTGTCCTTCATTCCATTCAACACCCGTCAGTAGCTCAATGCATGGAGGTGATCGGCTTAATGGTAGCGGCAATGGACATAGTACCTTTTGCACGCCTACACCTCAGACCTCTGCAATTATGCATGCTAAGTCAGTGGAATGGGGATTACTCAGATTTGTCCCCTACTCTGAATCTGAATCAAGAGACCAGGAATTCTCTTCTATGGTGGCTTCATCGGCCACACCTGTCCAGGGGGATGCCATTCAGCAGGCCAGACTGGACAATTGTAACAACAGACGCCAGCCTTCTAGGTTGGGGCGCTGTCTGGAATTCTCTGAAGGCTCAGGGACTATGGAATCAGGAGGAGAGTCTCCTTCCAATAAACATTCTGGAATTGAGAGCAGTTCTCAATGCCCTTCTGGCTTGGCCCCAATTAACAACTCGGGGGTTCATCAGGTTTCAGTCGGACAACATCACGACTGTAGCTTACATCAACCATCAGGGAGGGACAAGAAGCTCCCTAGCAATGGTGGAAGTATCAAAGATAATTCGCTGGGCAGAGTCTCACTCTTGCCACCTGTCAGCAATCCACATCCCGGGAGTGGAGAACTGGGAGGCGGATTTCTTGAGTCGCCAGACTTTTCATCCGGGGGAGTGGGAACTTCATCCGGAGGTCTTTGCCCAAATACTTCGACGTTGGGGCAAACCAGAGATAGATCTCATGGCGTCTCGCCAGAACGCCAAAGTTCCTCGCTACGGGTCCAGATCCAGGGATCCGGGAGCGGTTCTGATAGATGCTTTGACAGCACCTTGGAACTTCGGGATGGCTTATGTGTTTCCACCCTTCCCGCTGCTTCCTCGATTGATTGCCAAAATCAAACAGGAAAGAGCATCAGTGATTCTAATAGCGCCTGCATGGCCACGCAGGACTTGGTATGCAGATCTAGTGGACATGTCATCCTGTCCGCCTTGGTCTCTACCTCTAAGACAGGACCTTCTGATACAGGGTCCATTCAAACATCAAAATCTAACTTCTCTGAAGCTGACTGCTTGGAAATTGAACGTTTGATTTTATCAAAACGTGGTTTTTCTGAGTCGGTTATTGATACCCTGATACAGGCTAGGAAGCCTGTTACCAGAAAGATTTACCATAAAATATGGCGTAAATACCTATACTGGTGCGAATCCAAACATTACTCCTGGAGTAAGGTTAGGATCCCTAGGATATTGTCTTTTCTACAAGAAGGGTTAGAAAAGGGTTTATCAGCTAGTTCATTAAAGGGACAGATTTCAGCTCTGTCCATCTTGTTACACAGGCGTCTGTCAGAGAATCCAGACGTCCAGGCTTTTTGTCAGGCTTTAGCCAGGATCAAGCCTGTGTTTAAAGCTGTTGCTCCGCCATGGAGTTTAAACTTAGTTCTTAACGTTTTACAGGGTGTTCCGTTTGAACCCCTTCATTCCATTGATATAAAATTGTTATCTTGGAAAGTTCTGTTTTTAATGGCTATTTCCTCGGCTCGAAGAGTCTCTGAATTATCAGCCTTACATTGTGATTCTCCTTATCTGATTTTTCACTCAGACAAGGTAGTTCTGCGTACTAAACCTGGGTTCTTACCTAAGGTAGTCACTAACAGGAATATCAATCAAGAGATTGTTGTTCCATCCTTGTGTCCAAATCCTTCTTCAAAGAAGGAACGTCTTCTACACAATCTGGATGTAGTTCGTGCCCTCAAGTTCTACTTGCAGGCAACTAAAGATTTTCGCCAAACTTCTTCCCTGTTTGTCGTTTATTCTGGACAGAGGAGAGGTCAAAAAGCTTCTGCTACCTCTCTCTCTTTTTGGCTTCGTAGCATAATACGTTTAGCTTATGAGACTGCTGGTCAGCAGCCTCCTGAAAGAATTACAGCTCACTCCACTAGAGCTGTGGCTTCCACTTGGGCCTTTAAGAATGAGGCCTCTGTTGAACAGATTTGCAAGGCTGCAACTTGGTCTTCGCTTCATACTTTTTCCAAATTTTACAAATTTGACACTTTTGCTTCTTCGGAGGCTATTTTTGGGAGAAAGGTTCTTCAGGCAGTGGTTCCTTCTATATAATGAGCCTGCCTATCCCTCCCGTCATCCGTGTACTTTTGCTTTGGTATTGGTATCCCAGAAGTAATGATGACCCGTGGACTGATCACACATAACAGAAGAAAACATAATTTATGCTTACCTTATAAATTCCTTTCTTCTGTTGTGTGATCAGTCCACGGCCCGCCCTGTTTTAAGGCAGGTAAATATCTTTTAAATTATACTCCAGTCACCACTTCACCCTTGGTTACTCCTTTCTCGTTGATTCTTGGTCGAATGACTGGGACTGACGTAGAGGGGAGGAGCTATATGCAGCTCTGCTGGGTGAATCCTCTTGCATTTCCTGTTGGGGAGGAGTTATATCCCAGAAGTAATGATGACCCGTGGACTGATCACACAACAGAAGAAAGGAATTTATCAGGTAAGCATAAATTATGTTTTTTGTTAATAGAAGGGGTGGGTAGGATCGCTGGGTTTGCGGGGTGCGAGGTGCAGATCTCTTTTCTAATGGTGTCAATTTTATTTTTGAAGTGATCAGCAATAATTTGAGCAGTGAGGTTGGTAGTGGGCGGGGGGGCAGGCGGACGTAGAAGGGAGTTAAAGGTTGAGAACAGTTTTCTGGGGTTGGATGTGTGAGATGACACGAGGGAGGAGAAATAGACTTGTTTTGCCAGGCTGAGCGCAGAGTTGTAGGACTTAAGGGTGAATTTATAATGTTGGAAATCAGCAAAGGTGCGTGATTTCCTCCACTGCCGTTCAGTGGCCCGTGAGCATTGCTGAAGATATCTGGTCTGTTTAGTGTGCCACAGTTGCCGTCGAGTGATTGATGTATGTCGAAGAGTGGAGGGTGCAGTTTTGTCAAGTGTTGATTTTAGTGCCGAATTATACTGTAGAGTCACGAGGGTTGGACAAGAGAGGGATGAAATGTCAGGGAGCAGAGGACTCAGTTGAGTGGAAAAGTCTATGAGATCCAAGTCATTTAAATTCCTTTGCGGTAGCAGTTTTTTGGGGGCTTGCAAAGATGTAGCAGGTTGAGTGAGAGAGAAAGTTAATAGATGGTGGTCACAGAGAGGAAAGGGGAAGTTAAGGGAGTTGGAAACAGCACAGAGATTTGTGAAGACCAGGTCTATGGAGTTGCCTTCCCAGTGTGTTGGAGATGTTGTCCACTGGGACAGGCCTAAAGAGGTGGTAAGGGATAGAAGTTTAGAGGCAGCAGGCGTGTTAGGCTTATCAAGGGGTATGGTGAAGTCCCCTAAGATGAGAGAAGGGACATTAGAAGAGAGAAAATGTGGAAGCCAGGCTTCAAAGTGGTCCAGAAATTGTGATGCTGGGCCAGGGGGCCGATAGATAACTGCAACACGAAGAGCTATAGGGGAGAAGAGGCAGATAGCGTGAACTTCAAAAGATGAGAAGGAAAGAGAGGGGGGTGAAGGAATGCAGTGAAAGGTACTGTGTGGAGACAGGAGAATTCCTACTCCTCCTCCTTGTTTGTCTCCAGGCCTGGGAGTGTGACTGAAGTGCAGGCCGCCATAGGACAGAGAGGCTACAGCAGTTGTGTTAGAGGAGGAGAGCCAAGTTTCAGTGAGGGCTAACAGGTTAAGTGAACGTGAAATAAATAGGTTGTGAATAGATGTAAGCTTATTGCATACCGAGCGTGCATTCCAAAGGGCACACAAGAATTGGGGTGTACTAATAGAGGTGCAGTTAATGAGGTTTAGAGGGTTACGTGTGCAAGGTGTATGAGGTGTCATTTGGGGTAGTGATCTGAGGGAAGCAGAGGGTGGACCTGGGTTAGGCGAAACATCCCCAGCTGCAAGAAGAAGAAAGATGGTGAGTGAAAGGAGATGAGAATGTGTCTTATGTGAGTGTTTAAGTTTAGGATCAGTAAAGCATGGCTGGCTGAGGGATGTGAGATAGGAATAAAGTTCATGTGTGTTGTAGAGGGGGGAAGGTAGAAGGGAAGGAGAAATATGAATGTTCTGAGTGCTGTTTGTGAATGGAAAGATGTGACTTTAAAGAGAAGGGAGGAAAAGGTTAAAGCAGACATTAGGAAGTGTAGCATGTTTGCATTTAATTGTTGGAATTTGAAAGTACTTATTTCTGTTATCCACTCCTTTGTCTAACTTCGTTGTTATAACTCTCTCTACACTTATGAACTAGCACACTTAGGGAACTACACACAGTGCTGCTATGATCTAACAAGCTAAGCTTGATGTAACAAGCTGGGGATAGACTCATTACATGCAAAGCAAGATAGTTCAAGCCGTGATTTGTCATAATTGTGATGATTATGGCTTACAGCTCATGAAATCCCCAAATCCACAATCTCAGAAAATTAGAATATTACATGCAATCAATAAAACAAGGATTGTACATACCTGTAGAACAATATCGGACCTCTGAAAAGTATAAGCATGCATACTGTATGTACTCAGTACTTGGTTTGGGCCCCTTTTGCAGCAATTACTGCCTCAATGCGGTGTGGCATGGAAGCTATCAGCCTGTGGCACTGCTGAGGTGTTTTGGAAGACCAGGATGCTTCAATAGCGGCCTTCAGCTCTTCTGGATTGTTCAGTCTCATGCCTCTCATCTTTCTCTTGGCAATGCCCCATAGATTCTCTATGGGGTTCAGGTCAGGTGAGTTTGCTGGCCAATCAAGCACTGTAATCCCACTGTCATTGAACCAGGTTTTGATGCTTTTGGCAGTGTGGGCAGGTTCCAAGTCCTGCTGGAAAATGAAGTCAATATCCCCATAGAGCTCGTCTGCGGAAGGAAGCATGAAGTGCTCCAAAATCTCCTGGTAGATGGCTGCGTTAACCCTGGACTTAATGAAGCACAGTGGACCAACACCAGCAGATGACATGGCTCCCCAAATCAACACAGACTGTGAAAACTTCACACTGGACTTCAAGCATCTTGCAGTGTGTGCCTCTCCATTCTTCCTCCTACTCTGGGTCCTTGGTTTCCAAATGAAATGCAAAATTTGCTCTCATTAGAAAAGAGGACTTTGGACCACTGAGCAACAGACCAGGTCTGTTTTTCTTTAGCCCAGGTAAGACGCTTCTGACGTTGTTTGTTGTTCAGGAGTGGCTTGACAAGAGGAATACAACGTTTGAAGCCCATGTCCAGGATCCGTCTGTGTGTGGTGGCTCTTGTTAAAGTCCCCAACACTTTTGAATGGCCTTTTTCCTGACAATCCTCTCCAGGCTGCGGTCATCCCTGCTGCTTGTGCACCCTTTTCTTCCACACAACTTTCTATTAATGTGCTTTGATACAGCACTTTGGGAACATCCAACTTCTTTTGCAATTACCTTTTGAGGCTTTCCCTCCTTATGGAGGGTGTCAATGGTGGTTTTCTGCACAACTGTCAGGTCAGCAGTCTTTCCCATGATTGTGATTCCTACTGAACCAGACTGAGAGACCATAGGCTCAGGAACCCTTTGCAGGGGTTATGGCTTAATAAGCTGATTAGAGTGGGACACTTTGAGCCTAGAATATTGCACCTTTTCACAATATTCTAATTTTCTGAGATTGTGGATTTGGGGTTTTCATGAGCTGTAAGCCATAATCATCACAATTATGATAAATCACGGCTTGAACTATCTTGCATGTAATGAGTCTATCTCATATATTAGTTTCACCTTTTAAAGGGACACTGAACCCAATTTTTTTCTTTCGTCATTCAGATAGAGCATGCAATTTTAAGCAACTTTCTAATATACTCCTATTATCAATTTCTCTTTGTTCTCTTGCGATCTTTATTTGAAAAAGAAGGCATCTAAGCTATTTTTTGGTTCAGACCTCTGGACAACACTTGTTTATTGGTCGGTAAAATAAATCCTCCAATCAGCAAGAACAATTCAGGTTGTTTACCAAAAATGGGCCGGCATCTAAACTTACATTCTTGCTTTTCAAATAAAGATACCAAGAGAATGAACATTTGATAGTAGGAGTAAATTAGACATTTGCTTAAAATTGCAAGCTCTATCTGAATCACGAAAGAAAACATTTGGGTTCAGTGTCCCTTTAAGTTGCATTAGTGAAATAAATTAACTTTTGCACGATATTCTAATTTTTCGAGTTTCACCTGTATGTTATCTTAAAGGGACAGTAAACCTAAAAAATAATGTTACTATATTTTTGCACATAGTGCAGAATTATATAACATTATTTTACTGCTATAGTTATAAAACCCTTTTTTCCCTTTTAATATTTAAAAAACATACAGCTTTTACACACCCGCTCTCTGCTCTCTGCTGAGCGGGTCTGTTTTTTTTAGTCAGCGCATCGGGCCAGCTGTATAGTCACAGCCCGGCCCGACCGCGCCATAAGACTAAGTGCAGCTCGCTCCTGCTCTGTCTGACAGCAGGAGCGAGCTTCACTTAATGCTATGGCGCGGTCGGGCCGGGCTGTGACTATACAGCTGGCCCGATACACTGACTAAAAAAAACAGACCCGCTCAGCAGTGAGCAGAGAGCGGGTCTGTAAAAGCGGTATGTTTTTTAAATATTAAAAGGGAAAAAAGGGTTTTATAACTATAGCAGTAAAATAATGTTATATAATTCTGCACTATGTGCAGAATTATATAACATTATTTTTTAGGTTTACTGTCCCTTTAACCCCATGATTACCATACCACAAGATTGTGAAAGCATGACATTTTCATAACAGAAATAATACTATCCTTTAGTTTTAGGGCTGAACTATTCCACAAACCCAGTATATCCCCATAAAAGAGAATATTTAAAAAAAAATGCACATATCTTTAATACTATAAAATGCATCAAAAGGTGAGTTTAAGGCTTGGAGTGCGTTCTTCTGAGAGTGTATGCTAGATAACCTAGGGATTTGCATAAGGTTAAAGGGACAGTCTAGACAAAAGTAAATTTTCATGATTCAGATAGGGCATGTAATTTTAAACAACTTTCCAATATACTTTTATCATCAAATTTTCTTTGTTCCCTTGGTGGTATTTTTGAAAAGCTAAACCTAGGTAGGCTCAAACTGATTTCTAAAACCGTTGAAAACCGCCTCCTAGCTCAGAGCATTTTGAAAGTTTTTCACAGTTAGACAGTACTAGTTCATGTGTGTCATATAGATAACATTGTGCTCACTCATGTGGAGTTAAATAGGAGTCTGCACTGATTGGCTAAACTGCATGTCTGTCAAAAGTACTGAGGTTAGGGGGCAGTCTGTAGAGGCTTAGATACAAGGTAATCACAAAGGTAATATGTGTATAAATATAACAGTGTTGGTTATGCAAAACTGGGGAATGGGTGATAAAGGGATTATCTATCTTTTTAAACAATAAAAATTCTGGAGTAGACTGTCCCTTTAAAAGAGCACGTGGGGTGAGCATAACAGTGAGAAAGCACCTGAAGGTGTTTGGAGGAGAACCTGGGGCAGTGTAAGAGTAAGAGATAACATTAGGATGTGGGTTTAAGCGTGGGAAAGAGAGTCTGGATGTGTGCATAAGTAGGAGAGTGTGCATAAGATCAAAACTCCTGGGGGATATAAGCATCAAAAGAACGCATGTTTGTGCATTAATAAGGTAAGGAGTGCTTGAGGTTTTGCGAAAAAAGGTAAAGTATACTGTGGGTATACTTAAGAGAAGGGGCCTGATAATCTAAAACTCTCCACTCAGGTGAGATTATCTAAGAAGTCTCATCAGCGCTGTGAGGTCCCTCAAAGAATTTTTAGAAATGCAAATTTTAGCTTGAGAGATGTTTATCTTGCTATACACAGTTCTGGATGTGAAGGGGATACTTCTAAATTACAATATAAGGTGTAAAATAATCCCAAAGGTTTTGTATGATTTTTCCCCCTTGCCAGCAAGTTTTTCATCATCGGGAGAGTGCATAAAAGTGGGAGGAGTGCCTTCTTGTGTAGGAGAAAATGACTGAAGGTGGGAGAGCACCTAGGTTGTGTGAGAAGACTGGAAGGGTGCATGACAGTTGTGTGTAAGAGCAGAATAGCACCCAGGGGTTATGTAAGGGTGGGCAGAGTGCTTCTATGTAAATATGCTTGGGCCATTGTGCGTAAAGGGCCATAATACCCAAATGTTTAAACACTTGAAAGTGATGCAGTATAGCTGTAAAAAGCTGACTAGAAAATAACTCCTGAACATCTCTATGTAAAAAAGAAAGATATTTTACCTCAAAAGTTCCTCAGTAGTGACCTCCCATTGTAAAGGATTTCTAAGCAGCATTTTATTGTGTCTGTCCTGGGACATCTTAGGGGATGAGCCTCGTGCACTCTCATATTATTTCCCTATTCAGCTTACTATGAAATCTCATGAGAGTTAAGTGAAATCTCATGAGATCACAGTAAAAGAGTTCATGACCTCAGCACTGCTGATGCTGATTGGCTGCTGTTCATTTCTTCATTTTTTTTAAAAAAAATTTACCTACAGCTGGGAAGAGCTGAGTATAACTTTTTACACAGAACTTACTCTGCTGAGCTGAGGAAATTGTGAGGTAAAATATCTTCCTTTTTTACATAGAGATGCTCAGGGGATATTTTCCTGTCAGCTTTTTACAGTTATACTGCATCAGTTTCAAGTGATTTAGCATATGAGTATTATGTCCCTTTAAGAGTGGGGGAGCAACTTGAAGGTGTGCATAAGAGTGACAGAGTACTTGGTGTGCATAAGAGCAGTGTCTGAGGATGTGGGTAAAGATGGATGAGAACCTGATGTGTGTAATGGTGTGAAACTACCATGGGTGGCTGACTGCCGTGACAAGAGATTGTAAGGGTGGAAGAGTGGCATGGGATATCTCCCTAAGGGTGGGTGTTAGGTTTCATATTTTACATTGAGATCACCTCTCCCAGCAACATGTGTAGTTTTCGTACAATTTATTTTACTGTGATTGGCCCTGAAAGCCCAATTTCTGGAGCATGGTAAATTAACAATTTTAGCACTCTAGGGTTTAAACACTGGGAAAGTCATCATAAAAAATAGTAATCTGATTGTTTCACACCATTAAATACACATCTATTTAGTTTTTATTTGTAATCAGTAGCAATCAAGGCCTCTTCAGAGCACAGTGTGTATGGGTAGTTCATCTATTAGCAACATTTTGGGTATCATCATCTCAGAGGAATTTGAATTTGGGATTTCAGACCCTACTGCAATGGGGCTGACCAGATGCTATAGTAGAAAGAAACTGAGTGTTTACCAATAATTAGATATTGAAAACATGTATACACACACCTCAATATACAAAAAAAGGATATGTGCAAATCTGTGTTTTTCTTATTTCTAAAATCTCTAAAAGCCTCATTTAACCTTTCTTCATAAAATGCGTGTTTTTAGAACTTAAATTTCACTGGCATGCCTGTTAATAACAGACAGGCTCAGTTTCCCCATAGGCACAAACAGGAACACTAGGGAAAATCCTCTTTATTAAAACTACTTGACAATTAAAGATATAAATATATATATATAGTTTTTTTTAAATCACTGCTTAAAGGGCCATAATACCCAAATGTTTAAACACTTGAAAGTGATGCAGTATAGCTGTAAAACTAGAAAATATCACCTGAACATCTCTATGTAAAAATAAATAATAAAGATATTTTACCTCAAAAGTTCTTCAGTAGCCACATCCCATTGTAAAGGATTTCTAAGCAACATATCAATATGTCTGTCCTGGGACAGCCGAAGGGATGAGCCTTGTGCACTCTCATGTAATTTCCCTATTCTGTGTAAGGAAGTTTACAATGAAATCTCATGAGAGTTCAGTCAAATCTCATGAGATCACAGTAAAAGAGTTAATGACCTCAGCACTGCTGATGCTGATTGGCTGCGGTTCATTTCTTCATTTATTTATTTTTTACCTGCAGCTGGGCAGCAGCTGAGTATAACTTTTTACACAGAACTTACTCTGCTCAGCTGAGGAAATTGTGAGGTAAAATATCTTCCTTTTTTACATTGAGATGCTCAGGTGATATTTTCACTTTTTAGCTTTTTACAGTTATACTGCATCAGTTTCAAGTGATTTAGCATATGAGTATTATGTCCCTTTAAGTAAGTAAATAAAAAATATAATCTTATTGTACTGAGTCTATGGTGGGCATTTAAGAATCTGAAGGCAGACAATGTTTCAAGCTAAAGGACAGAGCAGCAAATACTTGTGGAGCCCCACTCCCTGCTCTTGCTCAAACAATTGCGTGAGAGCATGACTTGTCAAGCATCCCAGACAAATAAATCTGGTTTTATTTAAAGGGACAGTAGAATTTAATTTTAACACAATTGTACAGTATGTGCACAATAATAAGCACAGGTACTTAACTTTTAAAAAATAATTTTTCACTATATTTAGCTTCCCCCCGTTTAATCTTCATAGACTACTTGTCTAGTTCTGCAATAATAATAAAAAAAATCATCACAGGGTTGTTGTCAAATCACTACGCACTTAATTGCACTGTTCACCTTAAAGGGACATGAAACCCAAAAAAATATTTCATAATTTAGACAGAGCATACAATTTGAAACAATTTTCCAATGTGCTTATATTTTTTAATTTGCTTGCTTTTCTTGTTATCCTTCACTGAAAGGTTTATCTAGGTAAGCGCAGGAGCAGCAAAGAACCTAGGTTCTAGCTGCTGATTGTCATTGGCTCACCCATTGTGTTCAGTTAGAAACACAGTAGTGCACTGCTGTTCTTCAACAAATGATACCAAGTGAATTAAGCAAATTTGATAATGGAAGTAAACTGGAAAGTTGTTTAAAATTATATTCTCTATCTGAATCTTGAAAGAAAATATTTTGGTTTCATGTCCCTTTAATCTAGCTTGCTCCCACGATGGATAAGGCAGCCAATAGCTTTATCCACAGGAAGAGAGTACTACATTAAAGTGGCATGATTGAGTGTGTTGTGATTTGACAACCCCGTGAAGCAGTTAAAAAAACAACATAGAGCCAGAGAGGCTAACCTGGGTTTTTGGGGGCAAAACATAGTTTAAAAAAAAAAACTTCTTAAAAGGTGAGTCTCTTATTATGCTTATTAATTGTGCACATACTGCACAATTATGTTTAAAATCAATTAACATTTACTGTCCCTTTAACTCTGCCACCATTAGGTGGCAGAGAGGTTAGGAAGCTGCAGTCTTAAAGGGACAGTAAAGTCCAAATTAAACTTTCATGAATCAGATAGGGCATGTAATTTTAAAAAACTGTCTAATTTACTTTTATCATCAAATTTGCTTTGTTCTCTTGTTATTCTTAGTTAAAAGCTAAACCTAGATAGGCTCATATGCTAATTTCTAAGCCCTTGAAGGCCCCCTCTCATCTAAATGCATTTCACAGTTTTTCACAGCTAGAGGGTGTTAGTTCATGTATTTCATATAGATAACACTGTGCTCATGCACGTGAAGTTATTTAAAGGGACACTGAACCCAAATTTTTTCTTTCATGATTCAGATAGAGCATGAAATTTTAAGCAACTTTCTAATTTACTCCTATTATAAAATTTTCTTCATTCCCTTTGTATCTTTATTTGAAATGCAAGAATGTAACAACCTGGGTTGTTCTTACGGATTGGTGGATAAATTAATCCACCAATAAAAAAGTGCTGTCCATAGTCCTGAACAAAAAAACAGCTTAGATGCCTTCTTTTTCAAATAAAGAGAGCAAGAGAATGATGAAAAAATGATAATAGGAGTAAATTAGGAAGTTGCTTAAAATTGCATGCTCTATCTGAATCACAAAAGAAAAAAAATTGGGTTCAGTGTCGCTTTAAGTCATAACTAATTGCCTGAAATGCAAGTCTGTCAAAAGATCTGAGATAAGGAGGCAGTCAGTAGAAGCTTAGATACAAGGTAATTACAGAGGTAAAATGTATATTTCTATAACAGTGTTGGTTATGGAAAACTGGGGAATGGTAAATAAACAATAAGATTTTTGGTGTTTACTATCCTTTTAAGACCACACTTTCATAATTTGCCATTTGCAGCCTCATGTGAACAAACCTGTACAGCAAAGGCACCAGGCAGTTTTCTTGTCTTGATAAATGGAGACCTACATTTCAAGTTGCATTTGAAGATGGCAAGGGATTAATTTGCATCAATTGTTAAATGCCCAGACCTTTTCTGCAAAACTTCACACAACCCTACTTACAACTTACTTATGATGTAATGTCCCCTACAACAATAATTTCACCACTTACCTGGCATCTTTCTCGACTTTAGTATGAGATTTAATGTTTATTTCTGGTATTTTTGTTCGTGATTTAATTGAAACACTTACAGATATTATGGTGTTGCTTTTGGGAGCAGATTACACTTGATCCACACTGATGAGAGATTTGTCTGCATTTATGCTCTTTGGTACTAAATGGTTTTGTACTTTAATTAGTGGCTACTTGCTTGGTGGTAGCCTAACATCAGTGGTGTATATAAAATCCAGTCCCATCACACTGGTTGTGAGCTAAAGAAGCTGAAAAAGGGCAAATCTTTTCTGGCATCAGGGTATATTGTGCTTGACTTTCATAACATCCAGGCAGACATTACCAGCTTTATTGGCAGGATGGGGATTCATTTGTATAATGCAGGTTTAGACATATTTTGGACAATATCTGGGATTGTTTAAATTGTGTTACTCATGATGTGAAGTCCCACCTTTTGCGCTTTGCATTTTTGGGCATTTCAAACTTTAGTTGGATGGAGCAATGTGGTTTTTCAGCAGAAACACTTTATTTCGGTTTTGCCAGGCTTAATATTAGTCGTCCGTTGTTATAACCTCTATTAGATAGTATGCAACAATATTATTAAACAATATAATAAGCCTTTTAAACTTCCTTTTATATTGATATTTGTATTTCATATTTTATTTTACAAACATACACTACATAACCAAATATATATATATTTTATTTTTAGTAAGGGTAACCTGCAATGCTAAAACAGCTGGCGACTTTTAACTGAATCATGCGATAGCTTTAGCTTAGATGGATCTCATCTTGCTGATAAAATAAGACAAAAATATTTCAAAGATGCCATGTGACGAAACACTCCACAGTCTAAGAATACTCGCCATCCATTAGCCACTGCCAGTAACTAATCCAGCCCTACCCCTGTGCCTCCCACACACAGCCAGTCACACCACGCATGCGCACAATGGGGGAACTTCCTGCCTCTCACTACTAGATTGCTATTAGTAGCCTTTGTTCTGTACATGCGCATCGCTTGTTGCAAGGGGGAATGATTTAAAGACTGGACCAATTTCCGGTACGGAACTTCAACTGGCAAGTGGCAAGTATATTGTTGGATAGCTAGTAAATGCGTTTTTTTCTCCTACCAGATGTCGTTACACACGAGGTTTCATATTTCTCTGTGAACTCGCGTAGTGCTCTTTATAGATTGTCGTAGAGTTTAAGGGGTATATTTACCACCCCCTTCTAGTGTGCCTGCATGACCGTACTATCCGTTTGTTGACTGTAAAATAATGTTTTATATGATCCTGTTCTAGATCAATATGGTCCTCAACCCAGTGTATTTGTATTAGATGCTTTCACTTTTGAGATAACTTTGTTTTAAAGGGACAGTCAACACCAGAATTTTTGTTGTTTAAAAAGATAGATAATCCCTTTATTACCCATTCCCCAGTTTTGCAAAACCAACACTGTTATATTAATACACTTTTTACATCTGTGACTAGCTTGTATCTAAGCATCTTCTGACCGCCCCTAATCACATGACTTTTAGTTATTATCTATTGACTTGCATTTTAGCCAATTAGTGCAGTGTCTGCCACTAGCCACGGGCGTGATCACAATGCTATCTATATGGTCTACATGAGCTCACTCTCCCCTGCTGTGAAAAGTAAATAAAATAGAGGCGGCCTTCAAGGGCTTAGAAATGATCATATGTGCCTCCCTAGGTTTGTTTTCAACTAGAATACCAAGAGAACAAAGCAAAATTGTTGATAAAAGTAAATTGGAAAGTTGTTTAAAATTACATGCCCTATTTGAAAAATGAAATATTTTTTTTTGGACTTGACTGTCCCTTTAACGTTCTGAATTAAAGGGACAGTCTACACTAAAATTGTAAATGCTTAAAAAGATAGATAAAGCCTTTACTACTCATTCCCCAGGATTGGACATCCAACCTTGTTATATTAATATACTTTATAATATTTAAACCTCTAAATTTCTGCCTGTTTCTAAGCTACTACAGACAGCCTCTTATCACATGCTTTTTCATTTGCTTTTCACAACAGGAGACTTACTAGTTCACGTGGGCCATATAGATAACACGCCTGCAAAGTTATTTAAGATTTAGCACAACACAGTATTAAATGCAAGTCAATAGATGATAAAGTCATGTGATCAGGGGGCTGTCAGAAGATGCTTAGATTTATATACAACAGGTAATCGCAGAGGTAAAAAGTATATTAATATAATTGTTGGTTATGCAAAACTGGGTAATAAAGGGATTATCTATCTTTTAAAACAATAAAACTTATATTGTAGACTGTCCCTTTAATCAGCAGGTTTACTTTACATAAAATATATCAGGGGTTGAATACAGCGCTGGTCACAATCTTATCAAGGTTTAGAACAAGTGGCTGGCATAAGGTAACAAAAATCAGGTTTGTCAGATTTTGTCTCCTCCATAGACTTAGGTCAGGTAGGTATTTACGTGTAGATAGTGCAGCTTACTGTCTTAAAGTGAAGGTAAATTTCGATGACTTAGTGCCCGGTTTTTAATAATCCTATTAAAAACAAGGGTACTTTAATTCATCAAAATTGACATTTCACTTGTTTTCTTCAAAAACTTACCTTTTAATCCTGACAGCCGCTCCAGCGATTCCCCCGGCGGTCGGAAGCCTCTTCATACGTCATACAGATTTGTGAAAGGCGCTTGGAAGCTGAGGGATATGGTATGATCTGTCTATGACAATTTAAAATATTAAGTCTTTGACCAATTGAAAATATTAGAGATGAATTATTGTGTACCAAAGTATATATATATGGGTGTATATAAGCCCATACGTAGAATTAAAGCAATTTGTATAATGAATCCAATCACTGTGTTTAAATAATAAATCTAACAACTCTGTTAAAATAATAAATGGAATTTAATCAATATAAAAATACATGTAGATTTAAAGTTCAATAAAATAAAGTTGTGGCCACAACTAATAAAAATAAGCTTGTTGTAAAACGATAGGACAATTCTCTATATTAATTCATCTAATCCTTAGATAGTAATATATATTGGGCTCTTTATCAGATTTTACAATCTGCTCAAAAACGCATCCTGTCGAACTATAAATGACACTTATAGTGAAGATTTATTCATAGGGTGACACTTTCTAGTGATGAAAAACACTTTATAGTGAAGAATTTAAAAAGTCTCTTAAAAATGAAACAGCCGTGAATTTGTTATTTTGTAATTGGGTGATTGTATCAAAACATCACAAGTCTCTTATAAACATTGATACAAATTTTAGTAATGTGAAAAAGCTGGCTGTTCTCCAGCAGTATTGAAGAGAAAATGACAGGTGCAATAGATCCACAGAGCTTTATCAAGCTTGATAAAGGCACTGAGTGCTGAAACGCGTAGAAGTAATCTGTGGATCTATTGCACCTGTCATTTTCTCTTCAATACTGCTGCATACTGTAGGAGGAACCAGTCTATAAGTGACTTGCAAGGCTAAAGGTTGACAAATCCACACGGAAAAGACCACACAGAGACAGTGGAGGAAAAACCGGGCTACACCAGACAGTGAAGTGGCTGCGAGTACTTCCGCCGTGTAAGGACAACGCCGGCCAGGGAGCGCAGCAAGGTAAGTCTGTCATAAAGCCACAACATCGCATTATACTTACAAGTATACTAATACTTACAGAAGCGAATTGCCATACATATTTGGAAGATAATAACTGACTTTGAACACAATCACTGTTTCACGTAACATATAGTTGCACAAATACTATCATCGGATAATGAAATACTTAAGATCGGATAAAATACACATCGATCTTAGTATCAAACAAGTTGGAACATACTATAATATAACGTCAAAGTTGCAGTAACGACCATTCTTTTCTCTCACAAGGAAAACGGAAATAGGAGCAGCATTTATCTATATATTTTACACTTTTTATGTGAAAGGTGTTACAACTGAATTTGGGTACAAACTGCACTACTACACTTCAGTCACAGCCTAACACTGGAGAACAGCCAGCTTTTTCACATTACTAAAATTTGTATCAATGTTTATAAGAGACTTGTGATGTTTTGATACAATCGCCCAATTACAAAATAACAAATTCATGGCTGTTTCTTTTTTAACCCCTTAATGACAGAGGACGTACCAGGTACGTCATAGGAAAATCTCCCCTTAATGACAATTGACGTACCTGGTACGTCCTCTGTTGTTTGAAGTGCTGGAAGCGATCTTGATCGCTTCCAGCAGCTTACAAGGTATTGTAGTGATGCCTCAACATTGAGCCATCACTGCAATCCCATATTCTACCCCACCGATGCAGAGAGGGCCACTCTGTGGCCCTCTCTGCATCGGCAATTGCGGCTAATACATTTGTTGGGTGGGTGGGAGCAAATCCCTTCTAATTGCGTTTCCTTTTTGTTTTTTTTTCACTTACTTCTTGCCCGATCGGCTCCAAAGTATTACTCTCGGCGGTTTGCGGCGGGGGGGGCCTCTTAAAGATGCAGTTGTAGGAACTGCACGTAAGGGATCTGGGAGGGGGAGGGATGTAGGTTATTGAGGGGGGGCCAGCTACACTACAGAAACTAATGTTTTAAATAAAAAACTAAAAAAAAAAACCTATTTTTGGGGGCAAATTGGGTACTGGCAGACAGCTGCCAGTACCCAAGATGGCGGCAAATAGGTAGGGGGGAGGGTTAGAGAGATGTATGGGGGGGGATCAGGGAGGTTGTAAGGTAAGGGGGATCCATCACTGCAGACTGTATGAAGAAAATAATTAAAAAAAAAAAATGCTTTTTATTTCAGTACTGGCAGATTTTCTGCCAGTACTTAAGATGGCGGGGACAATTGTGGGGTGGGGGAGGGAAGAGAGCTGTGTGAGGGGGGTCAGAGGGGATCAGGGGGTGGGATGTGTCAGATGGGAGGCTGATCTCTACACTAAAGCTAAAAATTAACCCTACAAGCTACCTAATTAACCCCTTAACTGCTGGGCATATTACAAGTGTGGTGCGCAGCAGCATTTAACGGCCTTATTATTACCAAAAAGCAACGCCAAAGCCATACATGTCTGCTATTTCTGAACAAAGGGAATCCTAGAGAAGCATTTGCAACCATTTGTGCCATAATTGCACAAGCTGTTTGTAAATAATTTCAGTGAGAAACCTAAAATTGTGAAAAATGTAACAGTTTTTTTTTTATTTGATCGTATTTGGCGGGGAAATGGTGGCATGAAATATACTAAAATGGGCCTAGATCAATAATTTGGGTTGTCTACTACACTACAATAAAGCTAAAATTAAACCTAAAAGCTCCCTACAAGCTCCCTAATTAACCCCTTCACTGCTGGGCATAATACACGCGTGGTGTGCAGTGGCATTTAGCAGCCTTCTAATTACAAAAAAGCAACGCCAAAGCCATATATGTCTGCTATTTCTGAACAAAGGGGATCCCAGAGAAGTATTTAACACCATTTATACCATAATTGCACAAGATGTTTGTAAATAAATTCAGCGAGAAACCTAAAGTTTGTGGAAAAATTTGTGAAAAAGTCAACAATTTTTTTTATTTGATGGCATTTGGCGGTGAAATGGTGTCATGAAATATACCAAAATGGGCCTAGATCAATACTTTGGGATGTCTACTAAAAAAAATATATATACATGTCAAGGGATATTCAGGGATTCCTGACAGATATCAGGGTTCCAATGCAACTAGCACTAATTTTGAAAAAAGGTGGTTTGGAAATAGCAAAGTGCTACTTGCACTTATTGCCCTATAACTTGCAAAAAACATGTAAACATTGGGTATTTCTAAACTCGGGACAAAATTTAGAAACTATTTAGCATGGGTGTTTTTTGGTGGTTGTATATGTGTAACAGATTTTAGGGGTCAAAGTTAGAAAAAGTGTGTTTTTTTTTTTTTCAATTTTTTCCTCATATTTTATATTTTTTTTATAGTAAATTATAAGATATGATGAAAATAATGGTAACTTTAGAAAGTCCATTTAATGGCGAGAAAAATGGTATATAATATGTGTAGGTACAGTAAATGAGTAAGAGGAAAATTACAGCTAAACACAAACACTGCAGAAATGTAAAAATAGCCATTGTCATTAAGGGTAAGAAAATTGAAAAATGGTCCGGTCATTAAGGGGTTAAGAGACTTTTTAATTCTTCACTATAAAGTGTTTTCATCACTAGAAAGTGTCACCCTATGAATAAATCTTCACTATAAGTGTCATTTATAGTTCGACAGGATGCGTTTTTGAGCATATTGTAAAATCTGATAAAGAGCCCAATATATATTGCTATCTAAGGATTAGATGAATTAATATAGAGAATTGTCTATCGTTTTACAACAAGCTTATTTTTATTAGTTGTGGCCACAACTTTATTTTATTGAACTTTAAATCTACATGTATTTTTATATTGATTAAATTCCGTTTATTATTTTAACAGAGTTGTTAGATTTATTATTTAAACACAGTGATTGGATTCATTATACAAATTGCTTTAATTCTACGTATGGGCTTATATACACCCATATATATATACTTTGGTACACAATAATTCATCTCTAATATTTTCAATTGGTCAAAGACTTAATATTTTAAATTGTCATAGACAGATCATACCATATCCCTCAGCTTCCAAGCGCCTTTCACAAATCTGTATTTTGTTAAACATTTTTGACTAAGCGGAGAGATCTTAGTCCTATCTGAAAGGCTTAGAGGGTGAGATAGTGTCCAGACTTTTCTGTATAATTTATAAACCTCTTCATACGTCAGAAATGACGAATCCAGCTTCCTCCAATTGGACCCGCGAAGAGGGCTTGTGACGGGCGGAGGAAGTGATGCAGCGGCTGTCAGGATTAAAAGGTAAGTTCTTGAAGAAAACAAGTGAAATGTCAATTTTGATGAATTAAAGTGCCCTTGTTTTTAATAGGATTATTAAAAACCGGGCACTAATTCATCGAAATTGACCTTCACTTTAAAGGGGGCTTAGAACTCCCCCACCAATATTGTTCTATTTAAAATGTCTAAGGAAGATAGGTGACATGGTATACATTTTTTTTTTTTTTTATATATTATTATTTAAAAAGAACAGCCCTTCAAATAAATAAATATGCACCAACCAGCAGAGGCACCACCATTACTGTTGTAATGCCACTTGACCTAACACCCTAAGCCTTAAATAAACAACCATAATAAATATATATAGTGCAAGGAACAAATAAAATTGTCTCTCTTGTACGCTTCATGTCTTTATTCATGTAATATGCATGTACCTTTATCAAGTGAAGCGAGAAGACCTTTATCTAAACCTCTTTCATTACTGCTTTTACCCAAGCAAGCTCTTAAAGACTGTTCTCAACTTTCTATTCTGCCCCTATGTATTTCCTAGTAAAATATAGCAGATCATTTACAACTATAACCTTGTTTTGTTCCATACTTGTATGGCTATAGCTGTAGTGGCAAACCTTGGCACTCTTGCAAAGGTAGAACACACTTGTCTTGCAGTGCACCTTTTGGGCTATTGCTATGTTGCTTGCAAGACATTTATTCTTTTAAAGGGACAGTCAACCTCAAAATTGTTTTTGTTTAAAAAGATAGATAACGCCTTTACTACCCGTTCCACAGCTTTGCACAACCAACATTGTTGTTATATTAATATACTTAACATTTAAACCTCTAAATTTTTGTCTGTTTCTAAGCCACTACAGACAGCCTCTTATCACATGCTTTTTTATTTGCTTTTCACAGCAGGAGACTGCTAGCTCATGTGGGCCATATAGTAAGCATTGTCCTCACGCCCGAGGAGTTATTTATGAGTAATTGGCTAAAATGCAAGTCAATAGATAATAAATAGCTATGTGATCAGGGAGCTGTCAGAAGAGGCTTAGATACAAGGTAATCACAGAGGTAAAAAGTATATTAATATAACCATGTTCGTTGTGCAAAACTGGGGAATAGGTAATAAAGGGATTATATATCTCTAAACAATATATTTTTTGGAGTAGACTGTTCCTTTTAAAGACGATTATTGCTAACTTGGGCAAATATCCTCCCAAAAAGGTGCACCACACTTGGTCCAGAGGGTTTACTTTTATCTTTTGTTTTCTGTTTTGTACTCTGTCCACTCATAGCTACTCACCTTGCATGTGATCTGTTTCTGGAGGTCCCATATTTTTATTTTTGTAGTTATTTAGGACCCTACTTTAATTAAATGGACATAAAACCCCTAAATATTCTCTCATGTTTCTGATAGAGCATACAAATTTAAGCAACTTTCCAGTTAACTTCTATTATCTAATGTGTTTTGTTCTCTTTGTATCTTTTTTTATTTATTTAAACATAC
This sequence comes from Bombina bombina, assembly GCF_027579735.1. Taxonomy (NCBI): domain Eukaryota; kingdom Metazoa; phylum Chordata; class Amphibia; order Anura; family Bombinatoridae; genus Bombina; species Bombina bombina. The sequence continues at coordinate 716,894,714 of NC_069504.1, forward strand.
CTAGGTAGGCTTGAGCAGCAATGCACTACTGGGGACTAGCTGCTAATTGGTTACTGCAGTTATATACCTACTGTCATTGGCTCACCTTATATGTTCAGTTAATTCTCAGTAGTGCATTGCTGCACCTTCAACAAATGATACCAAGAGAATGAAGCAAATATGATAATAGAAGTCAATTGAAAAGTTGTTGAAAATTGTATGTTGTGTCCGAATCTTTCTTTCTTTCTTTCTTTCTTTCTTTCGCTCTTTTTTTTTTCGCTCTTTTTTTTTCGCTCTCTTTTTTTTTCGCTCTCTTTTTTTTTTCGCTCTCTTTTTTTTTCGCTCTCTTTTTTTTTCGCTCTCTTTTTTTTTCGCTCTTTTTTTTCGCTCTCTTTTTTTTTCGCTCTCTTTTTTTTTTCGCTCTCTTTTTTTCAATAACTTCACGTGCGTGAGCACAATGTTATTTATATGAAACACATGAACTAACGCCCTCTAGCTGTGAAACTGTCAAATGCAGAGGCGGCCTTCAAGGGCTTAGAAATTAGCATATGAGCTTATCTAGGTTTAGCTTTCAACTAAGAATACCAAGAGAACAAAACACATTTGATGATAAAAGTAAGTTAGACAGTTGTTTAAAATGACATGCCCTATTTGACTCATGAAAGTTTAATTTGGACTTTACTATCTCTTTAACTAGAGCACAGGTGAACTGATCAGCTGATGGGTGAACTGATTATTTCCATAAATAAAGAGAGAAGCGCTCAACCTGGGAACGAATAATAGCTTGTTCTATGGCTAGTTACCACCCTAGAAGCAGCCTCTTTTTGCTCAATATGTGCCTTCCACAGAGAAGAACTTTCCTGTAGCATATCAGTCTGATCCTGACTTCACAGTACAGTCCAGCCCCGAAATAACAGGCAATCCCTGTCTGAACAAGAGAAACAGCAAAACCCCAGACGTACGTTTTGGCCTATTGTGGGCCTCGTCAGTGAGATGCAGCCATATCCCTCTAGGCACACTGAGCAAGGAAGTCTCCCTAAGTGTGATGCCGGAATCCAGATGTGGACCCGTTGCTCAGTGTGCATAGAGGGATATGGCTGCACCTCACTGACGAGGCCCACAATAGGCCGAAACGTACGTCTGGGGTTTTGGTGTTTCTCTCGTTCAGAGAGGGATTGCCTGGTATTTCGGGGCTGTACTGTACTGTACTTAAGGAAAGTTCTTCTCTGTGTTGGGCAAAAAGGGGCTGCTTTTTGGGTGGTAACTAGCCATAGAACAAGCTATTATGCTATTGTTCGTTCTCGGGTTGAGCGCTTCTCTCTTTTTATTTATTTGAACTGATTATTTCACCTTTGCTCTAGTTAAGATAGAATGAATATCTGGCCTGTTAAGGGTCCTGAGGACTGGGTTTGGGAAACAACTGCTTTAAGCCTTAACTTTGCTCTAGTTAAGATAGAATGAATATCTGGCCTGTTAAGGGTCCTGAGGACTGGGTTTGGGAAACAACTGCTTTAAGCCGAAATAAAGGTCTTTTTTTAAAAATAAGTTAGGCTGAATTTTATTTAATTTGCAGCTTATCACAGTCTCAGCTGACACTTTTTTTTCTTTTTCTCTACGTGAAATTTAGTTGTGATAATGTAATCTGTTTCTTTTCAGAACTAACCATGATCGAGGTTGTTTGTAACGACCGCCTGGGGAAAAAAGTGAGAGTAAAATGCAAGTATCCTTTTATGCTGTTAATTTAGAAATTAAAGGGACACTGAACCCACATTTTTTCTTTCGTAATTCAGATAGAGCATGCAATTTTAAGCAACTTTCTAATTTACTCCTATTAATTTGTCTTCGTTCTCTTGCTATCTTTATTTGAAAAAGGCACCTAAGCTATTTTTGGTTTAGGACTCTGGACAGCACTTGTTTATTGGTGGGGGAATTTATCCACCAATCAGCAAGAACATCCCAGGTTGTTCACCAGAAATGTGCCGGCATCTGAACTTACATTCTTGCATTTCAAATAAAGATAATTAAGAACATTTGATAATATGAGTAAATTAGAAAGTAGCTTTAAAATTGCATGCTCTATCTGAATCACAAATGAGAAAATTTGGGTTCAGTGTCCAGTTAAAACTAATGCAAGATTGTAAGGCTTCACATTACTATGTACAAATTGATTCCAGCTTAATACAATCTCAATAAGAAGAAAACAAGACATTTACAGTGTTTGTACAAATACAATGGAGTTGGTGAAAACATGATTCTGCTACTATAAAATATCATTATATAAATTTGCCTTTAAATATGAACTAGAGTTTTTGGCGCCACTTCTCAATAAGGACTTTTCAGAATTTGAAACCATTTAGAGAAGGAAAACGAATGAAACCATAAAACATTTAAAGAGCCGTTATAATGGGAAAAAAGTAAGTGCTCTAATCTGTTACAGCGTGTCATTTAACGACTGTCGACCTAGCAGAACTGTGTGTTTAACCCCTGCAATGGGGTTAAACACACATTAGAAATACTGCTTGGGACTCGCAGGGCACCGCTAGTCCTGAGCGGAACTCACCACTGATCTAATTACAGGGAAACAAATTAAATTTCATGGAAACAAAATAAATAATTGCAATATACTTTTATGTATTTAATACACATAATGAAACATTTTATGTTACAATCTCAGTGTTTAATGTACTTTTAAAGTGATGTTAAACTCAAGCATATTACAAAGGCTAGGATTTACCATCACTAAAAATAAATGAGTTTCTCTCATCGTTTTGGAAAATACAGCCTTACACTCACCCTAGCTGTTAACCTTTTACCGCCGTTATAACGTATTTCGTCCAAACGGCGCTGGGCTTTAGCCGTTGGATGTCCTGAAGCCAACTGCGCTTCCTGGATTTGATCGCGATCTGGAGGGCATTCCTAGCGTCATAGGGAAGCCCCCCAGACCTGATCCCATAATTGAAATCTCGTGATTTCAATTTGTCTACATCGGAACGTCTTTCCGATGTAGACATTTATGACCCTGTCATGAAAGGGTTAAGAAAGCATATCGCAAACACAGTGCTTTCTTCAATGAGGTGACCTTGTCACCTCTAGACTAATAGCCGTGCGTGCCAGCTGACATCCTAGCACGGCTAGTGGTGTAAACGTTGCCTCGTTTGTGAAGAGCACTGTGCCGTGGACGGATGGATGGGCTGTGTTTGCGATATGCTTTCTTAATAGCTAGGGTGAGTGTTTGGGCTTTATTTTACAAAACGATGAGACAAACTTATTTATTTTTAGTGATTGTAAATCCTAGCATTTGTAATATGCTTGGATTTCTTATCACTTTAAGTCTCAAAGAAAGAAGTATTTTGGAGTTTATTCCTAAAGTTTCCTGCTATCCCTTCCTTGATACAGGGATTACCAAACCATTGGAAAGTTGTTGTGTGTGTTTTTTTTTTGTCTACTGTTTCCTTAACTAAATTGTTTTTAGCTCAGAAGACACTATTAAGGATCTGAAGAAACTTATTGCAGCGCAGACAGGCACACGTTGGGAAAAAATTGTGCTGAAGAAATGGTAAGTTAAAGGGACAGTCTAGTCAAAATTAAATTTTCATCATTCAGATAGGGCATGTCATTTGTAAACAACTTTCAAATTTACTTTTATCAAATTTGCTTTGTTCTCTTGGTATTCTTAGTTGAAAGCAAAACCTAGGTAGGCTCACATGCTAATTTCTAAGCTTTTGAAAGCCGCCTCTTATATGAATATATTTGACCGTTTTAAGAGCTAGAGGGCATTCGTTCATGTGTACCATATAGATAATATTGTGCTCATGCTGTGGAGTTAAATGCAAGTTCGTTTTTAAGGCACATGTAGGAGTTACAAACACAGAGTTGCAGGGTTGATAGTGATTAAATTACATGCTGTAATTGATGAGTGCATGCAATTTTTTTATTTGCCTTTAATATGTTCCACTGCATCATTTATTAAGATGCCTGTTCAAAACCAAGCAAACTTGCCAATTTGTGTGTCGTATATCTGTGTAGAAAAAAATTATATATATATATATACACACACACACACCCACCCCTTATACAGCGGGTTAGGGACCAGAGCCCCGCTGTAAAGTGAAACAAGACAGTTTTAGCTTTCTTTTCACTTGAAAACATGTTTGAACTAACATATATTAGGAGTGCAATAGTGCTACATTTAGTTTAACACTAGCACAGCACAGTATTCAATTAGTATTCAATGAAAAATGTACATGTAAAATAGTGGCATAAAATTTGCAAGACTATAGCACTGAGACACATATTGCACTGTAATGCTGTAAACAGAGTGAACTAAGCATAACAAAATGGTGCCATTCACTTTTCTCACAATGATTACAGCACTATTTCAAAATCCTTGGAGGTTGAACTCCAGCTCCACAAAGCGCTGTATTGGTGAAGCGCTGTAAATATATATATATATATATATATATATATATATATATATATATATATATATATATATATATATATTATATATATATAAAAGACCACTATTGTCCAGCACTAGATTATTGCTCTATCATAAAATACCCCACATAAAGAACAAGAGGGTGAAGGAGAGAAAAATATATGCCCCCAGTTAGTGCATAATACAAATTTATTGTTGTAACAAGAGGACAACATATATATTTGTCTACTGCTAGTCTGCAACAGGAACATATCAGTATAGAACATGTACATTTTCATATGGTTCATACATCTGACCATCTGTATAATGTTCCAAATATAATCACAACGTTTTAGCTTTAAAGCTGCAATATGTCCAACCAAGAGAAAAGTTTATTAGAGTTCACACACCACCATAATAAGTTCATATCCCGGATCACAGCATAAACAGGCTGTATTTGTAATCCAAGGGCATGGACATTTGTGGTATTGTCTCAACAAATGGCAGATATATACAGATATATATCAGATATATACAACTGATTATAGGTCATCCATCCAAACTGCTGATGTTGCAACAATTCAGGCGAAACTTTAACCCTTTCAACCTCGGATACATAACATGATAAACAGCAAACCGCTATATTACTTTTGTCGATGTAAGCTCTTCTGTATTGCCTTCACATTATCGCCATTTTCAAGTTGGCTGGGGTTTTAAGCTGTATTACCTTACGTCATGTATACTTGTCTCGTTCTTCCGGAGTTGGATGTTTGCACTGTGCCTCTGAAATGTTCGTAACCACTTTGGCATCTTAAAAGGAATACTTGTGGCAATATGATAGAGCAATAGTCTAGTGCTGAACAATAGTGGTCTCTCTTCTCTTTTGTTTAATCTATTCATATTACTACCACTACCGTGCACCCTTGATAATGTATCTCTAGTCTAGGGAATATTATATCTGTGACTACTCAAGTAGATTATACTTTCTGTGCTGATTTAACATTGTAATTTTCTGTCATGTAATTGGCAAGAGTCCATGAGCTAGTGACATATGGGATATACAATCCTACCAGGAGGGGCAAAGTTTCCCAAACTTTAAAATGCCTATAAATACACCCCCTCACCACACCCACAATTCAGTTTTTACAAACTTTGCCTCCTATGGAGGTGGTGAAGTAAGTTTGTGCTAAGATTTCTACGTTGATATGCGCTTCTCAGCATTGTTGAAGCCCGATTCCTCTCAGAGTACAGCAAATGTCAGAGGGACGTGAAGGAAGTATCACTTATGAATATGATGATTGCCCTAACGGGGGTCTATTTCATAGGTTCTCTGTTATCGGTCGTAGAGATTAATCTCCTACCTCCCTTTTCAGATCGACGATATACTCTCAATTTACCATTACCTCTACTGATAACTGTTTCAGCACTGGTTTGGCTATCTGCTATATGTAGATGACTGTCTTTTTGGTAAGTATGTTTTTATTATTTAAGACACCTCAGCTATGGTTTGGCACTTTATGCATTTATATAAAGTTCTAAATATATGTATTGTACTTATATTTGCCATGAGTCGGGTTCATGTATTTCCTTCTGCAGACTGTCAGTTTCATATTTTGGGAAAATGAACATTTTTTTTTTTTTTAAGAAATTTTTTCTTACCTGGGGTTTAGTCCTTTTTCTAATTGACTACTTCTTGCAAATTGCGGGCGGTATTAGGCCCGCGGGTGCGTCAAATGCTAGACTTTATTGCGTAATTTTTGGCGCAAAATTTTTTTTGGCGTGAAAAATACGTCTGACGCAACTTCGTCATTTTCGGCGTCATAGTTGACGCCGGAGTCTTACACAAGGTTGCGTCATTAGTGACGCGAGTGTGTCATTTCCGGTTATTATTGGCGCCAAAAAAGTTTTCAGTTACGTTGTGCGTCATACTTGGCGCCAAACTTTTTCATTATTTTAATACCCCATTGATGTTTGCCTTTTTCTCTATCAGAGGGCTATGCTTTTTGCATTTTTTCCCATTCCTGAAACTGTCATATAAGGAAATTGATAATTTTGCTTTATATGTTGTTTTTTCTTTTACATTTTGCAAGATGTCTCAATCTAATCCTGCCTCAGAAGTTTCTGCTGGAACATTGTTGCCTGACATCGGGTCTACCAAAGCTAAGTGCATTTGTTGTAAGATTGTGGAAATTATTTCGCCGAATGTCATTTGTAATAGTTGTCATGATAAACTTTTACATGCAGATAGTGTGTCCATCAGTAATAGTACATTGCCAGTTGCAGTTCCTTCAACTTCTAATGTACATGATATACCTATGAATTTGTTTCTGATTCTATCCAGAAGGCTTTGTCTGCATTTCCACCTTCTAATAAACGTAAAAGGTCTTTTAAAACTTCTCATTCAGTTGATGAAATTTCAAATGGCCAACAACATAATGATTTATCCTCCTCTGATGAGGATCTATCTGATTCAGAAGATCCTTCCTCAAACATTGACACTGACAAATCTACTTATTTAGTATATGCGTTCTTTATTAAAAGAAGTGTTAATTACTTTGGATATTGAGGTAACCAGTCCTCTTGACGTTCAGTCTAATCAACGTTTAAATGCTATTTTCCTATTCCTGAGGCTATTTCTGATATGATTTTTAAGGAATGGAATAAGCCAGGTACTTCTTTTATTCCTTCTTCAAGGTTTAAAAAATTGTATCTTTACCAGCAAAATCTATAGAGTTTTGGGAAAAAATCCCCAAAGTTGATGCGGCTATTTCTACACTTGCTAAACGTACCACTATTCCTATGGAAGATAGTACTTCCTTTAAGGATCCTTTAGAGATAGGAAGCTTGAATCTTATCTAAGGAAGGCCTATTTATATTCAGGTCATCTTCTCAGACCTGCAATTTCTTTGGCTGATGTTGCGGCTGCATCAACTTTCTGGTTGGAGAATTTAGCGCAACAAGAATTGGATTCTGACATATCTAGCATTATTCGCTTACTGCAACATGCTAATCATTTTATTTGTGATGCCATTTTTGATATTATCAAAATTGATGTTAGATCCATGTCTTTAGCTATATTAGCTAGAAGAGCTTTGTGGCTTAAATCTTGGAATGCTGATATGACATCTAAATCTAGATTATCTCTTTCTTTCCAAGGTAATAATTTATTTGGTTCTCAGTGGGATTCTATTATTTCAACTGTCACTGGGGGAAAGGGAGTTTTTCTGCCTAAGGGTAAATCTAAGGCTTCTAACCTTTTTCGTTCCTTTCGTCAAAATAAAGAACAAAAACTCAATCCTTCCCCCAAGGAATCTGTTTCCAATTGGAAGCCTTCCTCAAATTGGAATAAATCCAAGCCATTTAAGAAACCAAAGTCAGCCCCTAAGTCTGCATTAAGGTGCGGCCCTCATTCCAGCTCAGCTGGTAGGGGGCAGATTAAGGTTTTTCAAGGATATTTGGATAAATTCTGTCCAAAATCAATGGATTCAGAGCATTGTCTCTCAAGGGTATCGAATAGGATTCAGAGTAAGACCTCCTGTGAGAAGATTTTTTTTTCTCTCGCGTATCTCAGCAAATCCAGTAAAAGCTCAGGCTTTCCTGAAGTGTGTTTCGGGCCTGGAGTCTTCAGGGGTAATCATGCCAGTTCCTTTTCAGGAACAAGGTTTGGGGTTTTATTCAAATCCTATTAATTGTCCCAAAGAAGGAAAATTTATTCAGACCAGTTCTGGATCTGAAAATTTTGAATTGTTATGTAAGAGTACCAACTTTCAAGATGGTGACTATAAGGACTATTCTGCCTTTTGTTCAGCAAGGACATTATATGTCCACAATAGACTTGCAGGATGCATACCTTCATATTCCGATTCATCCAGAACACTATCAGTTTCTGAGATTCTATTTTCTAGACAAGCATTACCAATTTGTTGCTCTTCCATTTGGCCTAGCAACAGCTCCAAGAATCTTTTCAAAGGCTTTACAGGCTCCTCCATTTGAGCCTATGCATTCTTTGGACATTAAACTACTTTCTTGGAAAGTGTTGTTCCTTTTGGCGATCTCTTCTGCTAGAAGAGTTTCTGAGCTATCTGCTCTTTCTTGTGAGTCTCCTTTTCTGATCTTACATCAGGATAAGGCAGTTTTGCGGACTTCTTTTCAATTTTTACCTAAGGTTGTGAATTCTAATAACATTAGTAGAGAAATTGTTGTCCCTTCCTTGTGTCCTAATCCTAAGAATTCTTTGGAAAGATCCTTACATTCTTTGGATGTGGTAAAAGCTTTGAAATATTATGTGGAAGCTACTAAAGATTTCAGGAAGACTTCAAGTCTATTTGTTTTATTTTCTGGTCCTAGAAAAGGTCAGAAGGCTTCTGCTATTTCCTTGGCTTCTTGGTTGAAACTTTTGATTCATCAAGTTTATTTGGAGTCGGGTAATGCCCCGCCTCAAAGAATTACAGCTCATTCTACTAGATCAGTCTCCACTTCGTGGGCCTTTTTAAGAATGAAGCTTCAGTTGATCAGATTTGCAAAGTGGCAAATTGGTCCTCTTTGCATACATTTACTAAATTCTACCGTGTTTATGTATTTGCTTCTTCAGAAGCAGTTTTTGGTAGAAAAGTTCTTCAGGCAGCTGTTTCAATTTGATTCTTCTGCTTTTGATTTAATTTTTTTTTCTTTCATTTATGAGAATAAACTTTTTTTTTCTTTTTTTTTGGGGGGGTTGTGGATTAATTTTTTCAGCGGAATATGTTTTTTCTTTCATGTAATTAGCAAGAGTCCATGAGCTAGTGACGTATGGGATATACATTCCTACCAGGAGGGTCAAAGTTTCCCAAACCTTAAAATGCCTATAAATACACCCCTCACCACACCCACAATTCAGTTTTACAAACTTTGCCTCCGATGGAGGTGGTGAAGTAAGTTTGTGCTAGATTCTACGTTGATATGCGCTCCGCAGCAAGTTGGAGCCCGGTTTTCCTCTCAGCGTGCAGTGAATGTCAGAGGGATGTGAGGAGAGTATTGCCTATTTGAATGCAGTGATCTCCTTCTACGGGGTCTATTTCATAGGTTCTCTGTTATCGGTCGTAGAGATTCATCTCTTACCTCCCTTTTCAGATCGACGATATACTCTTATATATACCATTACCTCTGCTGATTCTCGTTTCAGTACTGGTTTGGCTTTCTACAAACATGTAGATGAGTGTCCTGGGGTAAGTAAATCTTATTTTCTGTGACACTCTAAGCTATGGTTGGGCACTTTATTTATAAAGTTCTAAATATATGTATTCAAACATTTATTTGCCTTGACTCAGAATGTTCAACTTTCCTTATTTTTCAGACAGTCAGTTTCATATTTGGGATAAATGCATTTGTTTCAATCATTTTTTCTTACCTTAAAAAATTTGACTTTTTCCCTGTGGGCTGTTAGGCTCGCGGGGGCAGAAAATGCTTCATTTTATTGCGTCATTCTTGGCGCGGACTTTTTTGGCGCAAAAATTTTTTTCTGTTTCCGGCGTCATACGTGTCGCCGGAAGTTGCGTCATTTTTTGACGTTTTTTTGCGTCAAAAATGTCGGCGTTCCGGATGTGGCGTCATATTTGGCGCCAAAAGCATTTAGGCGCCAAATAATGTGGGCGTCTTTTTTGGCGCTAAAAAATATGGGCGTCATTTTTGTCTCCACATTATTTAAGTCTCATTATTTATTGCTTCTGGTTTCTAGAAGCTTGTTTACTGGCATTTTTTTCCCATTCCTGAAACTGTCATTTAAGGAATTTGATCAATTTTGCTTTATATGTTGTTTTTTTCTTTTACATATTGCAAGATGTTCCACGTTGCAACTGAGTCAGAAGATACTTCAGGAAAATCACTGCACAGTGCTGGAGCTACCAAGCTAAGTGTATCTGCTATAAACTTTTGGTATCTGTTTCTCCAGCTGTTATTTGTATTGCATGTCATGTCAAACTTATTAATGCAGATAAAATTTCCTTTAGTACTGTTACATTACCTGTTGCTGTTCCGTCAACATCTAATTTTCAGAGTGTTCCTGATAGCATAAGAGATTTTATTTTTTAAATCCATTAAGAAGGCTATGTCTGTTATTTCTCCTTCTAGTATACATAAAAGTCTTTTAAAACTTCTCTTTTTTCAGATGAATTTTTAAATGAACATCATCATTCTGATACTGATAATGGTTCTTCTGGTTCAGAGGTTTCTGTCTCAGAGGTTGATGCTGATAAATCTTTGTATTTGTTCAAGATGGAATTTATTCGTTCTTTACTTAAAGAAGTGTTATTTGCATTAGAAATAGAGGATTCTGGTCCTCTTGATACTAAATGTAAACGTTTAAATAAGGTTTTTAAATCTCCTGTAGTTATTCCAGAAGTGTTTTATCTCCCTGATGCTATTTATGAAGTAATTTCCAGGGAATGGAATAATTTGGGTAATTTATTTACTCCTTCTGGACGTTTAAGCAAATTATATCCTGTGCCATCTGACAGATTAGAGTTTTATGTGGCTGTCTCTACTCCTGCTAATGTACTATTATTCCTACGGCAGATAGTACTTGATTTAAGGATCCTTTAGATAGGAAAATTGAAATCCTTTCTAAGAAAAGCTTCCTTATGTTCAGGTAATCTTCTTAGACCTGCTATATTTTTAGCGGATGTTGCTGCAGCTTCAACTTTTTGGTTAGAAGCTTTAGCGCAACAAGTAACAGATCATAATTTTATAGCATTATTATTATTCTATAACATGCTAATAATTTTATTGGTGATACCATCTTTTGATATCATTAGAGTTGATGTCAGGTATATGTCTCTAGCTATTTTAGCTAGAAAAGCTTTATGGATTAAACTTGGAATGCTGACATGTCTTCTAAGTCAACTTTGCTTTCCCTTTCTTTCCAGGGTAAATAATCATTTTCGTTCCTTTCCTCACAACAAGGAACAAAAGCCTGATCCTTCATCCTCAGGAGCGGTATCGGTTTGGAAACTATTTTCAGTTTGGAATATATCCAAGCCTTATAGAAACCTATAGCCAGCTCCTAAGTACCTATGAAGGCGCGGCCCTTATTCCAGCTCAGCTGGTATGGGGCAGATTACGTTTTCTTCAAAGAAATTTGGATCAATTCCGTTCTTAATCTCTGGTTTCAGAAACATTGTTTCAGAAAGGTACAGAATTGGCTTCAAGTTAAGGCCTCCTGCTAAGAGATTCTTTTCTTCCCGTGTCCCAGTTAACACAGCAAAGGCTCACCATTTCTGAAATGTGTTTCAGATCTAGAGTTGGCTGGAGTATTTATGCCAGTTCCAGTTCTGGAACAGGGGCTGGGGTTTTATTTTATCTCTTCATTGTACCAAAGAAGGTCAATTCCTTCAGACCAGTTCCGGATCTATCATTATTGAATCGTTATGTTAGGATACCAACATTCAAGATGGTTACTGTAGGACTATCCTGCCTTTTGTTTGGCAAGGGCATTATATGTCTACAATAGATTTACAGGATGTGTATCTGCATATTCCGATTCATCCAGATCACTTTTAGTGTCTGAGATTCTCTTTTTAGACAAGCATTACCAGTTTTTTGGCTCTACCGTTTGGCCTAGCCTCAGTTCCAAGAATTTTTTTTCAAAGGTTCTCGGTGCCCTTCTTTCTGTAATCAGAGAATAGGGTTTTGGTATTTCCTTATTTGGACGATATCTTGGTACTTGCTCAGTCTTCTCATTTTCGAAGAATCTCATATGAATCGACTTGTGTTGTTTCTTCAAGTTCATGGTTGGAGGATCAATTTACCAATCAGTTCATTGATTCCTCAGACAAGGGTAACCTTTTTAGGTTTCTAGATAAATTCAGCGTCTATGACTCTGTCCTTGTCAGACAGGAGAAGTTTAACATTGATATCAGCTTGTCAAAACCTTCAGTCACAATCATTCCCTTTGGTAGCCTTATGCATGGAAATGTTGGGTCTTAGGACTGCCGCATCAGATGCGATCTCCTTTGCTCGTTTTCACATGCGACCTCTTCAGCTCTGTATGCTGAACCAATGGTGCAGGGATTACTCAAAGATATCTCAATATCTTTAAACCGATTTTACGACACTCTCTGACATGGTGGACAGATCACTATCGTTTAGTTCAGGGGGCTTCTTTGTTCTTCCGATCTGGACTATAATCTCAACAGATGCAAGTCTTACAGGTTGGGGAGCTGTGTGGGGGTATCTGACGGCACAAGGGGTTTGGGAATCTCAGGAGGTGAGATTTCCGATCAATATTTTGGAACTCCGTGCAATTTTCAGAGCTCTTCAGTCTTGGCCTCTTCTGAAGAGAGAGTTGTTAATTTGTTTTCAGATAGACAATGTCACAACTGTGGCATACATCAATCATCAAGGAGGGACTCACAGTCCTCTGGCTATGAAAGAAGTATCTCGAATTTTGGTTTGGGCGGAATCCAGCTCCTGTCTAATCTCTGCGGTTCATATCCCAGGTATGGACAATTGGAAAGCGGATTATCTCAGTCGCCAAACGTTGCATCCGGGCGAATGGTCTCTTCACCCAGAGGTATTTCTTCAGATTGTTCAATGTGGGAACTTCCAGAAATAGATCTGATGGCTTCTCATCTAAACAAGAAACTTCCCAGGTATCTGTCTAGATCCCGGGATCCTCAGGCGGAGGCAGTGGATGCATTATCTCTTCCTTGGAAGTATCATCCTGTCTATATCTTTCCGCCTCTAGTTCTTTTTCCAAGAGTAATCTCCAAGATTCTGAAGGAATGCTCGTTTGTTCTGCTGGTAGCTCCAGCATGGCCTCACAGGTTTTGGTATGCGGATCTTGTCCGGATGGCCTCTTGCCAACCGTGGACTCTTCCGTTAAGACCAGACCTTTTGTCTCAAGGTCCTTTTTTCCATCAGGATCTGAAATCCTTAAATTTAAAGGTATGGAGATTGAACGCTTGATTCTTGGTCAAAGAGGTTTCTTTGACTCTGTGATTAATACTATGTTACAGGCTCGTAAATCTGTATCCAGAGAGATATATTATAGAGTCTGGAAGACTTGTATTTCTTGGTGTCTTTCTCATCATTTTTCTTGGCATTCTTTTAGAATACCGAGAATATTACAGTTTCTTCAGGATGGTTTAGATAAGGGTTTGTCCGCAAGTTCCTTGAAAGGTCAAATCTCTGCTCTTTCTGTTCTTTTTCACAGAAAGATTGCTATTCTTCCTGATATTCATTGTTTTGTACAAGCTTTGGTTCGTATAAAGCCTGTCATTAAGTCAATTTCTCCTCCTTGGAGTTTGAATTTGGTTCTGGGGGCTCTTCTAGCTCCTCCATTTGAACCTATGCATTCATTGGATATTAAATTACTTTCTAGGAAAGTTTTGTTCCTTTTGGCCATCTCTTCTGCCAGAAGAGTTTCTGAATTATCTGCTCTTTCTTGTGAGTCTCCTTTTCTGATTTTTCATCAGGATAAGGCGGTGTTGCGAACTTCTTTTGAATTTTTTACCTAAGTTGTGAATTCCAACAACATTAGTAGAGACATTGTGGTTCCTTCATTATGTCCTAATCCTAAGAATTCTAAGGAGAAATCGTTGCATTCTTTGGATGTTATTAGAGCTTTGAAATATTATATTGAAGCTACTAAGTCTTTTCGAAAGACTTCTAGTTTATTTGTTATCTTTCCGGTTTTAGAAAGGCCAGAAAACTTCTGCCATTTCTTTGGCATCTTGGTTGAAATCTTTAATTCATCTTGCCTATGTTGAGTCGGGTAAGACTCCGCCTCATAGGATTACAGCTCATTCTACTAGGTCAGTTTCTACTTCCTGGGCGTTTAGGAATGAAGCTTCGGTTGATCAAATTTGCAAAGCGGCAACTTGGTCCTCTTTGCATACTTTTACCAAATTCTACCATTTTGTTGTATTTTCTTCTTCTGAAGCAGTTTTTGGTAGAAAAGTACTTCAGGCAGCAGTTTCAGTTTGAATCTTCTGCTTATGTTTTTCATTAAACTTTTTATTGGGTGTGGATTATTTTCAGCAGGAATTGGCTGTCTTTATTTTATCCCTCCCTCTCTAGTGACTCTTGTGTGGAAAGATCCACATCTTGGGTAGTCATTATCCCATACGTCACTAGCTCATGGACTCTTGCTAATTACATGAAAGAAAACATAATTTATGTAAGAACTTACCTGATAAATTCATTTCTTTCATATTAGCAAGAGTCCATGAGGCCCGCCCTTTTTTTGTGATGGTTATGATTTTTTTGTATAAAGCACAATTATTCCAATTCCTTATTTTATATGCTTTCGCACTTTTTTCTTATCACCCCACTTCTTGGCTATTCGTTAAACTGAATTGTGGGTGTGGTGAGGGGTGTATTTATAGGCATTTTAAGGTTTGGGAAACTTTGCCCCTCCTGGTAGGAATGTATATCCCATACGTCACTAGCTCATGGACTCTTGCTAATATGAAAGAAATTAATTTATCAGGTAAGTTCTTACATAAATTATGTTTTTTTTATTTTTATCCCTCCCTCTCTAGTGACTCTTGCGTAGTGTTCCACATCTTGGGTATTGCTATCCCATACGTCACTAGCTCATGGAATTTTGCCAATTACATGAAAGGAAACATAATTTATGTAACAACTTACCTGATAAATTCATTTCTTTCATATTAGCAAGAGTCCATGAGGCCCGCCCTTTTTTTGTGGTGGTTATGATTTTTTTGTATAAAGCACAATTATTTCCAAATTTCTTTTGTTGATGCTTTTTACTCCTTTCTTTATCACCCCACTGCTTGGCTATTCGTTAAACTGAATTGTGGGTGTGGTGAGGGGTGTATTTATAGGCATTTTGAGGTTTGGGGAAACTTTGCCCCTCCTGGTAAGATTGTATATCCCATATGTCACTAGCTCATGGACTCTTGCCAATATGAAAGAAATAATTTATGTAAGAACTTACCTGATAAATTCATGTTTTTTCTCTTTTTCTCTCTCTTTCTCTCAGTCATGACTGTGTAATCATGTGTCTGCTACACTAATATAGTTAAATAGTGTAAATATAATGCATAAAGTGCAAATGTACGCAATTAAACATAGCAGCCATGTTGATTATGGAAAAATTGTAGTTTGAGCAACCTTGGTAGAGGACCTTGCAAGGAGCACTAAGCATTTTCAGAGAAGAAGATGTTTGAATATTTTTGCAAAATTCAAGATGGCTGCTACAGCATGGATGAGACACTTCTTTTGAGCAATAGCAAATCTAGGTCATAGCGGCACTAAGCACAGCAAGCTTCAAAGTTGTAACCAAAGCATTTCCAGTGCTAGAGATTTTTAAGCGTTTGTGAAAATTTTTTGCAAAATGCAATATGGCCGCTACACCATGTGACCTATGAGTTCAGTGTTGCATGAGATTTAGTAGAGCAATATAGTGTACCAGCATACTTTATTTCAAGTGATTTGCACTAGCAGTTTAAAAGTTATGGGCAATAGAAAAAGCAGCGTAATAATCAGGGCTAGGCAAAGGCAAAGGCTGTGGCGGACATTTTCCAAAATACAGACCTTGGTGAAGGACACCAAGGTACATTTGAAATTAAAATCATTATTTTATAGTGCTTGGTGTTATTATACTGATGCAGATACCACTGACCCTATAACCAGCCCTCCTCTGGCTATACCCATGTGCCAGTGTCACTACTGTGTCATTATATAGCGCTGGGTGTTATTATACTGATGCAGATACCACTGATCCTATAACCAGCCCTCCTCTGGCTATACCCATATGCCAGTGTCACTATTGTGTCATTATGTAGTGCTCGGTGTTATTATACTGATGCAGATACCACTGACACTATAACCAGCCCTTGTCTGGCTATACCCATGTGCCAGTGTCACTACTGTGTCTTTGTATAGAGCTGGGTGTTATTATACAGATGCAGATACACATCCAGTATTTCACTCAGACTTTATTTATTCCATAACTTATCACTCAATATTGCTAGCAGTCTCTTGACAAGCCACTAATTTTATTCACACTACATATTTTTTTTTATTCCTATTATTTAATCAGAAAGAAAAGATATACTAAGGTTGTGGCGGACACTGCAAGGGCTAGTCACGGACACCAGTGTTGGTGTACGGACACCTTGCCTATCCCTGGTAATAATAATAAAAAAAAAAATAATAATAATCCTGACTATTACAATAGGTTGTCCGGCAACTACGTTGCTTGACCCCCTAAATATAATTTGACAATTTTAAATTAATAACAAACCATCTTTAGCCACTTGTTTTAATTATTAAATGTATGGCATATTTTTATACCACCGCCACCTCTAATAATTTGGTGTAAATTCAGTTAAAGGGACACTGAACCCAAATTTTTTCTTTCGTGATTCAGATAGAGCATGCAATTTTAAGCAACTTTCTAATTTACTCCTATTATCATTTTTTTCTTCATTCTCTTGCTATCTTTATTTGAAAAAGGCATCTAAGCTTTTTTTTTTTGGTTCAGAACTCTGGACAGAACTTTTTTATTGGTGGATGAATTTGTCCACCAATCGGCAAGGACAACCTAGGTTATTCACCAAAAATGGGCCGGCATCTAAACTTACATTCTTGCATTTCAAATAAAGATACCAAAAGAATGAAGACAATTTGATAATAGAAGTAAATTAGAAAGTTGCTTAAAATGTCATGCTCTATCTGAATCACAAAAATTTTTTTGGGTTTAGTGTCCCTTTAAATTTCTTTTCATGATTCATGCATAAGTAGTAGTGTGCACATATATCGAAGAGTATTGCATTGAGCAATGATACTTTTTTTTTTTTTTTTTATTGGACTAACTATACATTTATAAGTTGACAAGCTTTCGGAAGAGTTCCTTCCTTTATCAAGTCTGAAGCAATACTGACCAATTCAATGGAATTTACAGATTATGGGCTAGATTTATGAAAGCCCTACGGCTGCAAGAACTTGCTCGCCGTAATTTATAAAGCAGCGGTTCCCTAACCTCTTTGCTACCTCTAAGGTGGCGAAATTCAATCTCCTTGGTCTAGTCAGACCGAGGAGATTGACAGCTCCTGCCCGCGCTTGATTGGCTGTGCGCGGGCAGGGGGCGGGATTGCGCTCGCGTGCAATGGCGAATACCTGCGGGTAATTTCTCCCTGCCACAGGCAAGCTGAGGCGTACAGGGGCGCGTATAAGCACCCCTGTACGCCTCAGCTTTAATAAATCTAGCCCTATATCTTAAAACACAGAATGGCTAAAAAGACAGACAGTGCAGGGAGAGGAGGAGGTGTCGTAAAAATCATGAGGGGGGCTTAGGTAACAGGCAGACAGTGTCCAGTGTAGGAGAACAGACAGGGGAAATATATAGCTATACATAGAGCATATACTGACAAAGTTTTATATATCAACATTGAATCAATATCTGTAAAGATGTGAAATTGTATATACATGGGGAATACAAAAGTTAAAGACAAAAGTGTGGACATAGGCTTACCTATGTACCTATGTGGAATATACAATGTAATTGACTAAATGAAAGTACATTTACAATTTTTTTTGATAATGTGTTAAGAATCCAGAGTCCAGATTTAGTCCAGAATTAAACAAGTTGAAGTGAATTATCATTTTCATTTCAAAGGTTTTTCTTTCCATGGTGTTTTTTGAAGTTGCCTCTGAGATTTTTGATTTTGAGATTTTGGATGGAGTGGTCAGGTTGGGTGAAATGGTGACCAACAGGGGTGCATTATTTTGTTTCACAGTGGTTTTTGATTGAGTGTCTGTGTAAGTTCATCCGAAGGTGCAGTTTTTGGCTTGTTTCTCCAATATAGCATCCCACTTCACATGCAGTGCAATGTATCATGTATACCACATTTGCAGATATACATGAATATGCCCCTTTAATGTTATAGGATTTATTATTGTGATTTGCTGTGCTGCTTTCACAAACGTATTGACACAGTTTGCAGAGAGCTTTATAGCAGCACTTGGTTCCATTCTGAGTGTTCTTTTTCTCAAGGGGTAGCTTCCTATGCACCAGTTTCTGCTTTAGGTTAGGTGGTTGTCTGAATGCCAGGATTGGGGGTTTTGGAAAGATTTTTTTGAGTGTGGGATCCTTTAGGAGTAGTGGCTGTAAGTCTTTTATGATTTTTCGTATCCCTTCCACAGCAGGGTTGTATTTGACTACTAGTGGGATACATGATTTGTTTTTCTTCTCCCTGTATTGTATTAAGTGTTCACGTGGAGTACTGAGGGCAGAGTTAATTTTTTTTAAATTTATAATCCTTGTTTTGTAACCTTTTTCTCTGAATGATTGGGACAGTGTGATGAGGTGTTTGTCACGGTCCTTGGTATCTGAGCAAATTCTGTGGTATCTTGTAGCCTGACTGTAGATTATGGATTTTTTTAAATCTGATTGGGGTGGGAGCTGGAGCTGTGGAGGTAGCTGCATCTATCTGTTGGTTTCCTGTATACAGATGAGTGCAGTTTGCCATTTGTGATGGATATTGTTGTATCCAGGAAGCTGACAGTGTCTCTAGAAAAGTTCATTTTAAGCTTGATTGATGCATGAAATAGATTAAATGTGCAAGTTCTTTTTTCTCCTTCTGTCCATATGATGAAAATATCATCTATGTAGCGAAAGTATTTGAAGGGTTTGTGAGGGTGAGTGGCTAGGAATCTCTGTTCTAAGTCAGCCATGAAAAGGTTTGCATACTGTCAACTTATAAATGTATAGTTAGTCCAATAAAAAAGTATCATTGCTCAATGCCAATACTCTTGTTGTTTTGATATCTAAATCTCTGGACTAACACGGCTACTCCAATATATTTATTCTCTATTTTCTTGTGACCCTTGCTGGTCATGCCTAATCTTTTAATACAGAGGGGCCGAATTATCAATGTGCGGACAGACATGATCCGTTGTAGCGATCATGTCTGCCATAGATCGATAAATGCAGAAATGCTTGTGTAATGTCGCCCCCTGCAGATACACAGCCAATTGCTCGCTAGCAGGGGGTGTCAATCAACCCGATCATATCCGATCGGCTGATTGCTGTCCGTTGCCTCAGAGGTAGTGGACGAGTTAAGGAGCAGCAGTCTTAACGCAATTTTCCAGCAAGCCTCAAGGCTCGCGCGGAAACTGATGCATTGGGGCCGATTGACTGCTTGATAAATCGGCACCAGAGTATGAGTATATGTTTTTTTTGGGGGAGGGTTTTACAGTGAGTTCCTATTAAATTTTGTTTTTCTTTTTCTTTCAGGTATACAATATTCAAAGACCATGTTTCTTTAAGTGACTGTATCCTTTTTATTAAATGTCTGCAATGTTGTCTCTCTAATCTATAAACAACAATGTTCGTCAAGCTTCTCATTTATATAGTATTTGTTTCTAAAATGTATCCTGCTTTTAGAGTCTAGATATAGTTATATTATCATATACACATAGATCACATATTTAATATTTATTTTGAGAATATTATGTACTATGGATATCCACCTATAAATAGCATTTTAAAAGGAAAGCAATTGATTTAGGCTCATACACATTGATATGTTTAATAATGATTCCACCAATGTCTTTGAAGTTTCAATATTTTCTTGCCATTTGGTACAAAGTCAGCGTCCATTTATTTAAACCTACCTGAGGTTAACTGAGAGCTTGCAAAATAATTGGTCACCATAGGCTTTAGTCGCTGTGCTGCTTAGAAACTTGTTTTATTGTTGTTATATCTGCTCTATAGAACTTACATTAAAGGGACATGAAACCCAATTTGTTTCTTTCATGATTTAGAAAGCGTATGCAATGTTATACAACTTTCTAATTTACTTCAATCATCTATTTTGCTTCATTCTCTTGATATCCGTTGCTGAAAAGCATATCTAGATAGGCTCAGTAGCTGCTGATTGGTGGCTGCACATAGATGCCTCGTGTGATTGGCTCACCCATGTGTATTGCCATTTCTTCCGAAAAGGATATCTAAAGAATTAAGCAAATTAGATAATAGAAGTAAATTGGAAATATCTTTAAAATTGTATGCTCTACCTGTATCATGAAAGAAAAATGTTTGGTTTAGTGTCCCTTTAAGTTATTAGCGATTTATTTGATTACAAAATGAAATTAATATTTTACCATGGAACATAATATGTGCCTGGTTTTTATAGGATGGTAATTCAGTTGGATGCCTTAACATTTTATTTTCAGATGAAATTCACGATGGAATGAACCTGGAATTATATTACCAGTAACTTGATGTGCCCTGTATTCTGTATGTGGTCTTACGTTGAGCATGAAACCATTTTTCCCTTCTCCGTTTGACAGTGGAAAGCCTACAATTCTTCAGACTGCAGACGATTTGGGCTTGTTGCGTTTTTGTTTTTTTTGTTGTTAAAATGTATTGGTCGCATTAAACAATTTATAAAAAAAATTCTAGTTTTGATTAATATGATTTTAATGTAGGGAAAAAAAATCCTCTCTTGGTAAGTTAGATCAGTTTCTAATTAAAAGAACCTCATGATGTATGAAAAAAAGATACGTATATGTGTAGTGTAATAAGACTCATGTGATGAATTTGTGAGCTATCTTTTGAGTTTGGATATAACAGGTGACTTTAGAGGTTTCATAAATTATGCTTAACGTTTCTATTTAAAAAAAACCCTGCTGTGCCATCAATCTGGAATACAGGTCATGGGGCCCATAAGTGTATTTCATTGGACAAGTAGATTACACGATAAGGAGGGTGGAGGTAATTGCAGAATCTTAAATGAACATTAAATACTAAATAAATCATTGCTTAAGAGATTAGCTTGAGAATAATTTTTACATGTATTTTCAAAAATTATATTGGTTGTTTAGCTTTGTCTGCACTTCCATGTTTAACATGAATTGGAAAGCCCACAATATTCAGAAATAAATTACAGTAAAGGAGAACAAAATAAATAATAAAAGTATATCGCAAAGTAGTTTTACTACACATAGTTAAACAATTTATATTAATATCTTGAGGTATTTAATGTCGCTTTAAAGGGACACCGAACTCAATTTTTTTCTTTTGTGATTCAGATAGAGCATGACATTTTAAGCAACTTTATAATTTACTCCTATTATCAAATTTTCTTTATTCTCTTGGTATCTTTAGATGCCGGACCTTGTCCTTGCTGATTGGTGGATACATTTGTCCACCAATAAAAAAGTGTTGTCCAGAATCTGAACCAAGAAAAAAAGCTGATGCCTTTTTCAAATAAATATAGCAAGAGAACAAATAAAAATTGATAATAGGAGTAAATTAGAAAGTTGCTTAAAATTGCATGCTCTATCTGAATCACAAAAGAAAAAAATTGGGTTCAGTGTCCCTTTAAGCTCATCCATTGATATAAACATGTAATTTTGAGAGTACTAGTCTTCCCTTTTAAATGAATTTATGTTCAAGCTGTACAAATTAAGGTGTTTAGTTTAATACAGTTGCATACATATTTAATAGTTGAAGAAAATGATGCACTCTATGTATTTTAGAAAAGTAATGTGTTCCTTTAAGAGACTATTCTTATATAATGCTGTTATAACAAGGTGTACAATTAGCCTATTATTTCTTTGTTTAGTGTAAAATAAACGTGTTTTCATGGCACTTTGAATCTCACATGCCTAAACTCATGTTCAATATTTTTTTTTGTGTTAATAAATATAATTTACTGAATTTATCTAAATGCATGAATAAGCACATTGCAGATATTGGTTAGATGAAATGGTGTCTGTTTAAATGAAGTGGAAGATTTCATTACAAAGAATCTAAGATGGGGTAGATGAGTATTGCATACACCCAGTCTTGTGAAGCTCGCTTTTTTTTTTTTTTTTTCTTTCTTTTTATGCATGAAAACTGGAGCATATGGACCAGGGGGATATGCACAGTTGCTTTAATTGCAATAAAATGGTACTGTCCAATCTGTCAACTTATCATTTTTTTATTTATTTACAGTGCTGCAGCCAAAACTACTGTATTCTTGAAATTTTCATATCTGACAATTCTGTTAACTATAGTTGGTTAAAATCCCAACACTTATTAATAAGAACATTTATTTTTCCAAAAAATGTTTTTTTTATAGAAGAGTAATTTGCAATATAGTTCCTTGGCTACAGGGAATGCTGGGTGTTTTGTCTGCTTACAAAGCTGTAATCCATAAAAATGGGACATTGTACTTTATTACTATTACTAGTTTGCTTGTCAAACCTTGTTTAGCATTTTCTCTGAATTCAAAGTAACTTCTACTCGCATAGTGACATACATTGGAGAAAACTGCTTTTTTTTTTTTTTTAAATAAATGAATCCCAAAAGATGTAATATATCCGTATCAGTGTAACAATATCAGGGGACTTACCCAGTCCTTGAGCACAAAGGGATCTGAGTTTATCAGTTTTGTAATACTCATATAGTGTAACATCCTTCACTTATATGGGTGTTGATCACAGTCTTCCTTTTGTCTTCGGCACATAACCATTTTTTTTAAATTTAGGCTGTTATTGTGGGGGTGTTTTTCGAGTGATCACAGTCCCAAAATGCACCTGCCATTATTGCAATGAAATATTACCCCCTGAAAATATGTAATTGTTTGCATTGTTAATCTTGAGCTTTCATAATATAAAAATGAAATGCACACGATTAACGACTGAAAAAAGTGCTGCCGATAAACAATGAAAATGGCAGATTGTGACCACTTTGACATCGAAAAGGGCTCAACTGTAGCTATTAAAGGTTAGAAAGGTCAAAAACATAATTTATGTAAGAACTTACCTGATAAATTCATTTCTTTCATAGTGGCAAGAGTCCATGAGCTAGTGACGTATGGGATATACATTCCTACCAGGAGGGGGCAAAGTTTCCCAAACCTCAAAATGCCTATAAATACACCTCCGACCTTACTCACATCTTACTTTAACAAATAGCCAAAAAGTGAGGTGTATAAAAAGGAGTAAAAAGCATACAAAAAGAGGAACTGGAAAAAATATTGTGCTTTTATACAAAAAAAACATAACCACAAAAAATAGGGTGGGTCTCATGGACTCCTGCTACTATGAAATAAATTAATCAGGTAAGTTCTTACATAAATGTTTTTTCTTTCATGTAATTGGCAAGAGTCCATGACCTAGTGACGTATGGGATATACAATCCTACCAGGAGGGGCAAAGTTTCCCACACCTCAAATGCCTATAAATACACCCCTCACCACACCCACAATTCAGTTTTACAAAATTTGCCTCCTATGGAGGTGGTGAAGTAAGTTTGTGCTAAGATTTCTATGTTGACATGCTTTTTTTGAAGCCCGATTCCTCTGAGTACAGCGAATGTCAGAGGGATGTGAAGGGAGTATCACCTATTGAATGCAATGATTTTCCTAACTGGGGTCTAGTTCATAGGTTCTCTGTTATCGGTTGTAGAGATTCATCTCCTACCTCCCTTTTCATATCGATGATATACTCTCATACAGGGAGTGCAGAATTATTAGGCAAGTTGTATTTTTGAGGATTACTTTTATTATTGAACAACAACCATGTTCTCAATGAACCCAAAAAACTCATTAATATCAAAGTTGAATAGTTTTGGAAGTAGTTTTTAGTTTGTTTTTAGTTATAGCTATTTTAGGGGGATATCTGTGTGTGCAGGTGACTATTACTGTGCATAATTATTAGGCAACTTAACAAAAAACAAATATATACCCATTTCAATTATTTATTTTTACCAGTGAAACCAATATAACATCTCAACATTCACAAATATACATTTCTGACATACAAAAACAAATCAGTGACCAATATAGCCACCTTTCTTTGCAAGGACACTCAAAAGCCTGCCATCCATGGATTCTGTCAGTGTTTTGATCTGTTCACCATCAACATTGCGTGCAGCAGCAACCACAGCCTCCCAGACACTGTTCAGAGAGGTGTACTGTTTTCCCTCCTTGTAAATCTCACATTTGATGATGGACCACAGGTTCTCAATGGGGTTCAGATCAGGTGAACAAGGAGGCCATGTCATTAGATTTTCTTCTTTTATACCCTTTCTTGCCAGCCACGCTGTGGATTACTTGGACGCGTGTGATGGAGCATTGCCCTGCATGAAAATCATGTTTTTTCTTGAAGGATGCAGACTTCTTCCTGTAACACTGCTTGAAGAAGGTGTCTTCCAGAAACTGGCAGTAGGACTGGGAGTTGAGCTTGACTCCATCCTCAACCCAAAAAGGCCCCACAAGCTCATCTTTGATGATACCAGCCCAAACCAGTACTCCACCTCCACTTTGCTGGCGTCTGAGTCGGACTGGAGCTCTCTGCCCTTTACCAATCCAGCCACGGGCCCATCAAGACTCACTCTCATTTCATCAGTCCATAAAACCTTAGAACAATCAGTCTTGAGATATTTCTTGGCCCAGTCTTGACGTTTCAGCTTGTGTGTCTTGTTCAGTGGTGGTCGTTTTTCAGCCTTTCTTACCTTGGCCATGTCTCTGAGTATTGCACACCTTGTGCTTTTGGGCACTCCAGTGATGTTGCAGCTCTGAAATATGGCCAAACTGGTGGCAAGTGGCATCTTGGCAGCTGCACGCTTGACTTTTCTCAGTTCATGGGCAGTTATTTTGCGCCTTGGTTTTTCCACACGCTTCTTGCGACCCTGTTGACTATTTTGAATGAAACGCTTGATTGTTCGATGATCACGCTTCAGAAGCTTTGCAATTTTAAGAGTGCTGCATCCCTCTGCAAGATATCTCACTATTTTTGACTTTTCTGAGCCTGTCAAGTCCTTCTTTTGACCCATTTTGCCAAAGGAAAGGAAGTTGCCTAATAATTATGCACACCTGATATAGGGTGTTGATGTCATTAGACCACACCCCTTCTCATTACAGAGATGCACATCACCTAATATGCTTAATTGGTAGTAGGCTTTTGAGCCTATACAGCTTGGAGTAAGACAACGTGCATAAAGAGGATGATGTGGTCAAAATACTCATTTGCCTAATAATTCTGCACTCCCTGTATACCATTACCTCTACTCATAACTGTTTCAGTACTGGTTTGGCTATCTGCTATATGTGGATGGGTGTGTTTTTGGTAAGTGTTTTTTATTACTTAAGACACCCCAGCTATGGTCTGGCACTTTATGCATTTCAAAATATATGTATTGTACTTAAAAAGGAAAAATTTCTGCAGAGCGCCAACTAAACAGACCTTTGGCTCTGATAGATTGGCACCTAGTTGCCAATAAAGAGTTAACAATAGATAATGAAGATATATCGGATCGCCAAACAAAGTAGGCTGGGTCAAGGATCAGCACAAAAAATACCAACAATGATACTAAGTGTGTAGAGGGAAATGATTTTAATAAAATGGATACAATCCTAAAAATTGTTGCTAGACGACTTGTTGCATTCCTTAAAAAATAGTAACATTTAAATAAAAACAGTCATTTATCATGGATCCATGTTAAAGATAAAAATACAGCATATATGTTTAATACATAAGATCAAATAACTAAGAGAACTCGGGTACACAATTGAACTAATACTCGCGAGTGTTTGGAGCTAATGTGTGAAGAGAAAAAAAAACGGATATGATCACCGCGGACAATAGCTGGATGTAATAATAATGATGTGAGAATAATGTAGTACAAAGTAGATGTTAGGTTTAATCCTATGACAGTGGATTTTGGGGAAAGAATGGTTCCGGTTCACACCAGAAATTTCCTTATGTATATAGGTGTGATAACTAAATACAACAAAAATAAGGTTTATGTGGCGATTGGTAAAGTAAATAATACGACAATAAAAATTTGTGAGGGAAAACTAATCCCAACTCACACCTATTGTTTTGTTTATGTGTTTAGCAAAACGGAGAAGAATCCAAAATTGATTGAAGGGTGAAAAAAAATACCTTAACAGGTGCTAGATGAAAAATAACTTGACCGTGTGAACTAAATCTTTTGAAAAAAATGTGGAAAACACTCAGCGTGTGTATATTGCATAAAAAAAACATGTTGGTGAATATTAAAAAGTGAGTGTGCACATAAAAAAGCAATTGTGGGCAATGAATAGAAAAAAAAACAAATATAACAATGCAGTGATAGTGGTCCTAGATCAGTAGGAACATAATTAATAAGTGACAACCAACAACAGCTAAAACAGAGGATCTCCGGTACCAGAGACCGCTGGGGTAACAGTATAGAAAACTACTGGATAATGTCCGTTAGTGGTTGGTGAAGCAAATATAAAATGAGTCCAGATTCCAGTTAAAACGTGAAATGTCTCCTTAACAATTTGTCCAAAACATAAATCCCATATCCAAAGAAAGTAAAAAAGTCAAATAGTAGTTTTCTTTAAGAGGGTTAGCCAAGTAAATAAATCCCAATGCGTGATTCAAGCTAATATCCTTTACCTGTTGGAAAAAAAACAAAGCATATATAGTGCAGAGGGTTTCTGTTTGCATGAAAAAATAATAAAATGCTCCTTACCAGTCAACGCGTTTTGGTCCTCACTGACCTTTATCAAATGGATAGCGCACGGCAAAGTAGTCAACCTTAACGTATATAAACTGTATTCAGTTAGTTTACTAACTAACAGATTGCACGAGGAGAGCCATTTAAATCACTAACTCTAATGTTTAGCTATATTACATATCATCCAATTAGATTGTAGTTTTTGCTCACACCCCCGGCCCAGCCAATGGTAAACTCGCTTTGGTCCAAGCCCTCTGAAACTCGGAATATATCAATATATTATAGTAAGTCACATAGATCGACATTTTAACAAATTGTGTCAAACATTTATACATAGAAAACTCCCTGAAGGAACAATATAAGGATTACAATTCCTATCAAAACAGATTTAACAATAAAAAATGTTTTTGTTTTCTCCTGTTAAGTGTAGTCAGTCCATGGGTCATCCATTACTTATGGGATTATAACTCCTCCCTAACAGGAAGTGCAAGAGGATCACCCAAGCAGAGCTGCTATATAGCTCCTCCCCTCTACGTCATATCCAGTCATTCTTTTGCACCTAACTAAAGATAGGACGTGTGAGAGGACTGTGGTGTGTTAAACTTAGTTTTTATTTCTTCAATCAAAAGTTTGTTATTTTAAACGGCACCGGAGTGTGTTGTTTGTTCTCAGGCAGCATTAGAAGAAGAATCTGCCTGAGTTTTTCTATGATCTTAGCGGTCGTAACTAAGATCCACTTGCTGTTCTCGGCCATTCTGAGGAGTGAGGTAACTTCAGAACAGGGGATAGCATGCAGGGCCCACCTGCAAGGAGGTATGTGCAGTAAATTATTTTCTAAGGAATGGAATTGACTGAGAAAATACTGCTAATACCGATGTAATGTAAGTGCAGCCTTAAATGCAGTAGTAGCGACTGGTATCAGGCTGTTAAGTATGTATGTATACTCTGAGGTATTTCTGGGGAATGGAATTTCACTAAGAAAATACTGTCAATATTAAAGTAATATTTGAGCCTGCACTGCAGTGAAAGCGACTAGCAGCAGGCTTATTAATAACACTTCATAATTTTCAATTTTAAAACGTTTACTGGCATGTTAATCGTTTTTTCTGAGGTACTTGGTGATAAAACTTTATGGGCATGATTTTTACCACATGGCTGTCGTTTTTTTCTGCATAAAAACAGTTTACTGAGCTTCCCCACTGTTGTAATATGAGTGGGAGGGGCCTATTTTAGCGCTTTATTGCGCAGTAAAAATGTAGTCACAGTCTTCCTATTTCTTCCTCCATGATCCAGGACGTCTCTACAGAGCCCAGGGGTCTCCAAAACTAATTTTGAGGGAGGTAATCAGTCACAGCAGACCTGTGACAGTGTGTTTGACTGTGATAAAAACGTTTATTATTTTAACTGTTATCCGTTTTGGGTATTAAGGGGTTAATCATCCTTTTGCTGGTGGGTGCAATCCTCTGCTAACTTTATACATTTTCTGTTAAAATTTGGTTGTTTTAACATATTTGGTTCATTGTTAATTCAACTGTGTCACATTTTTATGTTTCTTAAAGGCGCAGTAGCGTTTTTTATATAGCTTGTAAATTTATTTAAAAGTTTTTTCCAAGCTTGCTAGTGTTATTGCTAGTCTGTTTAAACATGTCTGACACAGATGAATCTGTTTGTTCACTATGTTTAAAGGCCAATGTGGAGCCCAATAGAAATTTGTGCACTCAATGTATAGATGTTACTTTGAATAAAAGTCAAACTTTATATGTTAAAAGAATATCACCAGACAACGAGGGGGAAGTTATGCCGACTAACTCTCCTCACGTGTCAGTACCTTCGCCTCCCGCTCAGGAGGTGCGTGATATTGTGGCGCCAAGTACATCAGGGCGGCCCATACAAATCACTTTGCAAGACATGGCTAATGTTATGACTGAAGTACTATCTAAATTGCCAGAATTAAGAGGTAAACGCGATCACTCTGGGGTAAGAACAGAGTGCGCTGATAATAGTAGAGCCATGTCTGATACTGCGTCACAATTTGCAGAACATGAGGACGGAGAGCTTCATTCTGTGGGTGACGGATCTGATCCAAGTAAACTGGATTCAGACATTTCAAATTTTAAATTTAAGCTTGAGAACCTCCGTGTATTACTAGGGGAGGTATTAGCGGCTCTGAATGATTGTAACACGGTTGCAATTCCAGAGAAAGTATGTAGGCTGGATAAATATTTTGCGGTACCGGCGTGTACTGACGTTTTTCCTATACCTAAAAGGCTTACAGAAATTGTTAACAAGGAGTGGGATAGACCCGGTGTGCCCTTTTCACCCCCTCCTATATTTAGAAAAATGTTTCCAATAGACGCCACCACACGGGACCTATGGCAGACGGTCCCTAAGGTGGAGGGAGCAGTTTCTACTCTGGCTAAGCGCACCACTATCCCGGTGGAGGATAGCTGTGCTTTTTCAGATCCAATGGATAAAAAATTAGAGGGTTACCTTAAGAAAATGTTTGTTCAACAAGGTTTTATATTACAACCCCTTGCATGCATCGCGCCTGTCACTGCTGCGGCGGCATTCTGGTTTGAGTCTCTGGAAGAGACCCTTAGCACAGCTCCATTGGATGAGATTATGAACAAGCTTAAAGCCCTTAAGCTAGCTAATTCATTTATTTCTGATGCCGTAGTACACTCAACCAAACTTACGGCTAAGAACTCCGGATTCACCATTCAAGCGCGCAGAGCGCTGTGGCTTAAATCCTGGTCAGCTGATGTGACTTCTAAATCTAAATTGCTTAATATTCCTTTCAAAGGGCAGACATTATTCGGGCCCGGCTTGAAAGAAATTATCGCTGACATTACTGGAGGTAAGGGCCATGCCCTGCCTCAAGACAGGGCCAAACCAAAGGCTAAACAGTCTAATTTTCGTGCCTTTCGTAACTTCAAGGCAGGAGCAGCATCAACTTCCTCCGCTCCAAGACAGGAAGGAACTGTTGCTCGCTACAGACAGGACTGGAAACCTAACCAGTCCTGGAACAAGGGCAAGCAGGCCAGGAAACCTGCTGCTGCCCCTAAGACAGCATGAAGTGAGGGCCCCCGATCCGGAAACGGATATAGTGGGGGGCAGACTTTCTCTCTTTGTCCAGGCTTGGGCAAGAGATGTCCAGGATCCCTGGGCGTTGGAAATCATATCTCAGGGATATCTTCTGGACTTCAAAGCTTCTCCTCCACAAGGGAGATTTCATCTTTCAAGGTTATCAGCAAACCAGATAAAGAAAGAGGCGTTTCTACGCTGTGTACAAGACCTCTTACTAATGGGAGTGATCCACCCAGTTCCGCGGTCGGAACACGGGCAAGGATTCTATTCAAATCTGTTTGTGGTTCCCAAAAAAGAGGGAACCTTCAGACCAATCTTGGACTTAAAGATCCTAAACAAATTCCTAAGAGTTCCATCGTTCAAAATGGAAACTATTCGAACCATCTTACCCATGATCCAAGAGGGTCAGTACATGACCACAGTGGATTTAAAGGATGCCTACCTTCACATACCGATTCACAAGGATCATTACCGGTATCTAAGATTTGCCTTCCTAAACAGGCATTACCAGTTTGTAGCTCTTCTCTTCGGGTTAGCTACGGCTCCAAGAATCTTTACAAAGGTTCTGGGCTCTCTTCTGGCGGTACTAAGACCGCGAGGGATAGCGGTAGCTCCGTACCTAGACGACATTCTGATACAAGCGTCAAGTTTCCAAACTGCCAAGTCTCATACAGAGTTAGTTCTGGCATTTCTAAGGTCGCATGGGTGGAAGGTGAACGTAGAAAAGAGTTCTCTATTGTCACTCACAAGAGTTCCCTTTCTAGGGACTCTTATAGATTCTGTAGAAATGAAAATTTACCTGACGGAGGACAGGTTATCAAAACTTCTAAATGCTTGCCGTGTCCTTCATTCCATTCAACACCCGTCAGTGGCTCAGTGCATGGAAGTAATCGGCTTAATGGTAGCAGCAATGGACATAGTACCATTTGCGCGCCTGCATCTCAGACCGCTGCAATTGTGCATGCTAAGTCAGTGGAATGGGGATTACTCAGATTTGTCCCCTCTGCTAAATCTGGATCAAGAGACCAGAGATTCTCTTCTATGGTGGCTTTCTCGGCCACATCTGTCCAAGGGGATGCCCTTCCGCAGGCCAGATTGGACGATTGTAACAACAGACGCCAGCCTTCTAGGTTGGGGCGCAGTCTGGAATTCCCTAAAGGCTCAGGGATCATGGACTCAGGAGGAGAAACTCCTTCCAATAAACATTCTGGAATTAAGAGCAATTGTCAATGCTCTTCTGGCTTGGCCTCAGTTAGCAACTCTGAGGTTCATCAGGTTTCAGTCGGACAACATCACGACTGTGGCTTACATCAACCATCAAGGAGGAACAAGGAGTTCCCTAGCGATGATGGAAGTCTCAAAGATAATTCGCTGGGCAGAGTCTGACTCTTGCCACCTGTCAGCGATCCACATCCCAGGCGTGGAGAACTGGGAGGCGGATTTTCTAAGTCGCCAGACCTTTCATCCGGGGGAGTGGGAACTTCATCAGGAGGTGTTTGCCCAACTGCTTCATCATTGGGGCAAACCAGATCTGGATCTCATGGCGTCTCACCAGAACGCCAAGCTTCCTTGTTACGGATCCAGGTCCAGGGACCCGGGAGCGGTGCTGATAGATGCTCTGACAGCACCTTGGGTCTTCAACATGGCTTATGTGTTTCCACCTTTCCCGATGCTTCCTCGATTGATTGCTAGGATCAAACAGGAGAGAGCATCGGTGATTCTAATAGCGCCTGCGTGGCCACGCAGGACCTGGTATGCAGATCTAGTGGACATGTCGTCCTGTCCACCATGGTCTCTGCCTCTGAGACAGGACCTTCTGATTCAGGGTCCTTTCAAACATCCAAATCTAATTTCTCTGAGGCTGACTGCATGGAGATTGAACGCTTGATTCTATCAAAGCGTGGATTCTCGGAGTCAGTGATTGATACCTTAATACAGGCTAGGAAACCTGTTACCAGGAAAATTTACCATAAAATATGGCGTAAATACTTATATTGGTGCGAATCCAAGAGTTACTCATGGAGTAAGGTTAGGATTCCTAGGATACTGTCTTTTCTACAAGAGGGTTTAGAAAAGGGTTTATCTGCTAGTTCATTAAAGGGACAGATTTCAGCTCTGTCTATCCTTTTACACAAACGTCTGGCAGAAGTTCCAGACGTTCAGGCCTTTTGTCAGGCTTTGGCTAGGATTAAGCCTGTGTTTAAGACTGTTGCTCCGCCGTGGAGCTTAAACTTAGTTCTTAACGTTCTGCAAGGTGTTCCGTTTGAACCCCTTCATTCCATCGATATCAAGCTGTTATCTTGGAAAGTTCTGTTTTTAATGGCTATTTCCTCGGCTCGAAGAGTCTCTGAGTTATCGGCCTTACATTGTGATTCTCCTTATCTGATTTTTCATTCAGACAAGGTAGTTCTGCGTACTAAACCTGGGTTCTTACCTAAGGTAGTCACTAACAAGAATATCAATCAAGAGATTGTTGTTCCATCATTGTGCCCTAACCCTTCTTCAAAGAAGGAACGACTTTTGCACAATCTGGACGTCGTCCGTGCCCTGAAATTTTATTTGCAGGCAACTAAAGATTTTCGTCAAACTTCTTCCCTGTTTGTCGTTTATTCTGGACAGAGGAGAGGTCAAAAAGCTTCGGCTACCTCTCTCTCTCTTTTTGGCTTCGTAGCATAATACGTTTAGCCTATGAGACTGCTGGACAGCAGCCTCCTGAAAGGATTACAGCTCATTCTACTAGAGCTGTGGCTTCCACTTGGGCCTTTAAGAATGAGGCCTCTGTTGAACAGATTTGCAAGGCTGCAACTTGGTCTTCACTTCACACTTTTTCAAAATTTTACAAATTTGACACTTTTGCTTCTTCGGAGGCTGTTTTTGGGAGAAAGGTTCTACAGGCAGTGGTTCCTTCCGTGTAAAGATCCTGCCTGTCCCTCCCGTCATCTGTGTACTTTTAGCTTTGGTATTGGTATCCCATAAGTAATGGATGACCCGTGGACTGACTACACTTAACAGGAGAAAATATAATTTATGCTTACCTGATAAATTCATTTCTCCTGTAGTGTAGTCAGTCCACAGCCCGCCCTGTTTTTACGGCAGGTCTAAATTTTAATTAAACTCCAGTCACCACTGCACCCTATAGTTTCTCCTTTCTCGTATGGTTTCGGTCGAATGACTGGATATGACGTAGAGGGGAGGAGCTATATAGCAGCTCTGCTTGGGTGATCCTCTTGCACTTCCTGTTAGGGAGGAGTTATAATCCCATAAGTAATGGATGACCCGTGGACTGACTACACTACAGGAGAAATGAATTTATCAGGTAAGCATAAATTATATTTTTCTCATACCCGGAAAGATTTAGTTTTAGCTTCCGGTTACACTGCACAGGTGTGATTTCACCTGGCAATTAGTAAGGTATATAATAACCTTACTTTACCCCCCAAAAAAACAGTCTTGATAAAGGTTAGTGAGGACCGAAATGCGTTGACTGGTAAGGAGCATTTTATTATTTTTTCACGCAAACGGAAACCCTCTGCACTATATATGCTTTGTTTTTTTCCAACAGGTAAAGGATATTAGCTTGAATCACACATTGGGATTTATTTACTTGGCTAACCCTCTTAAAGAAAACTACTATTTGACTTTTTTACTTTCTTTGGATATGGGATTTATGTTTTGGACAAATTGTTAAGGAGACATTTCACGTTTTAACTGGAATCTGGACTCATTTTATATTTGCTTCACCAATCATTATTATCTCTTTCAAACCACTAACGGACATTATCCAGTAGTTTTCTATACTGTTACCCCAGCGGTCTCTGGTACCGGAGATCCTCTGTTTTAGCTGTTGTTGGTTGTCACTTATTAATTATGTTCCTACTGATCTAGGACCACTATCACTGCATTGTTATATTTGGGGTTTTTTTCTATTCATTGCCCACGATTGCTTTTTTATGTGCACACTCACTTTTTAATATTAACCGACATGTTTTTTTATGCATTATACACACGCTGAGTTTTTTTCACATTTTTTTTCAAAAGATTTAGTTCACACAGTCAAGTTATTTTTCATCTAGCACCTGTTAAGGTCTTTTTTTCACCCTTCAAACAATTTTTGATTCTTCTCCGTTTTGCTAAACACATAAACAAAACAATAGGTGTGAGTTGGGATTAGTTTTCCCTCACAAATTTTTATTGTCGTATTATTTACTTTACCAATCGCCACATAAACCTTATTTTTGTTGTATTTAGTTATCACACCTATATACATAAGGAAATTTCTGGTGTGAACCGGAACCATTCTTTCCCCAAAATCCACTGTCATAGGATTAAACCTAGCATCTACTTCGTACTACATTATTCTCACATCATTATTATTGCATCCAGCTATTGTCCGGTGATAGTATCCGTTTTTTTTCTCTTCACTCACGTTAGCTCCAAACACTCCCAAGTATTAGTTCAATTGTGTACCCGAGTTCTCTTAGTTATTTGATCTTATGTATTAAACATATATGCTGTATTTTTATCTTTAACATGGATCCATGATAAATGACTGTTTTTATTTAAATGTTACTATTTTTTAAGGAATGCAACAAGTCGTCTAGCAACAATTTTTAGGATTGTATCCATTTTATTAAAATCTTTTCCCTCTACACACTTCCACACTTAGTATCATTGTTGGTATTTTTTGTGCTGATCCTTGACCCAGCCTACTTTGTTTGGCGCTCCGATATATCTTCATTATTTATGTAATTGTACTTATATTTGCCATGAGTCAGGTTCATGTATTTCCTTGTGCAGACTGTCAGTTTCATATTTGGGAATAAACATATTAAGAAATATTTTTTTTTTATTACCTGGGGTTTAGTCTTTTTACAAATTGATTACTTTTTACTTACAAATTGCGGGCAGCATTAGGCCTGCGGGTGCGCCAAATGCTAGACTTTATTCCGTCATTCTTGGCGAGATAATTTTTTGTCGCGAAACGTACGTCCGTTGATGCAAGTTCGTCACTTCTGGCGTCGTAGTTGACGCGGAAACCTTACACACGGTTCCTTCGTTAGTGACGCAAGTGTATCATTTCCGGATATTGTTGGCGCCAAAATATTTTCTCTTACGTTGTGTGTCATACTTGGCGCCAAATTTTTCATTATTTTTATACCCCATTGCTGTTTGCTTCTTGCCTTTCTCTATGTCAGAGGGCTATGCTGTTTGCATTTTTTCCCATTCCTGAAATTGTCATATAAGGAAATTGATAATTTTGCTTTATATGTTGTTTTTTCTTTTACATTTTGCAAGATGTCTCAATCTGATTCTGCCTCAGAAGTATCTGTTGGAACTTTGATGCCTGACATCGGTTCTACCAAAGCTAAGTGCATTTGTTGTAAGATTGTGGAAATTATATCTCTGAATGTAATTTGTAATAGTTGTCATGATAAACTTTTACATGCAGAGAAAGTATCCATCAGTAATAGTACATTGCCAGTTGCAGTTCCTTCAACTTCTAATGTACATGATATAACTATGAATTTTAAAGAATTTGTTACTGATTCTATTCAGAAGGCTTTGTCTGCATTTCCGCCTTCTAATAAACGTAAAAGGTCTTTTAAAACTTCTCATAAAGTTGATGAAATTTCAAATGACCGACAACATAATTAATTATCCTCCTCTGTTGAGGATCTATCTGATTCAGAAGATCCCCCCTCATATATTGACACTGACAAATCTACTTATTGGTTTAAAATAGAGTGTTTTCGTTCTTTGTTAAAAACATAATTTATGTAAGAACTTACCTGATAAATTCATTTCTTTCATATTAGCAAGAGTCCATGAGCTAGTGACGTATGGGATATACATTCCTACCAGGAGGGGCAAAGTTTCCCAAACCTCAAAATGCCTATAAATACACCCCTCACCACACCCACAATTCAGTTTAACGAATAGCCAAGAAGTGGGGTAATAAAAAAGTGCGAAAGCATATAAAATAAGGAATTGGAATAATTGTGCTTTATACAAAAATCATAACCACCACAAAAAAAGGGTGGGCCTCATGGACTCTTGCTAATATGAAAGAAATGAATTTATCAGGTAAGTTCTTACATAAATTATGTTTTCTTTCATGTAATTAGCAAGAGTCCATGAGCTAGTGACGTATGGGATAATGACTACCCAAGATGTGGATCTTTCCACACAAGAGTCACTAGAGAGGGAGGGATAAAATAAAGACAGCCAATTCCTGCTGAAAATAATCCACACCCAAAATAAAGTTTAATGAAAAACATAAGCAGAAGATTCAAACTGAAACCGCTGCCTGAAGTACTTTTCTACCAAAAACTGCTTCAGAAGAAGAAAATACATCAAAATGGTAGAATTTAGTAAAAGTATGCAAAGAGGACCAAGTTGCTGCTTTGCAAATCTGATCAATCGAAGCTTCATTCCTAAACGCCCAGGAAGTAGAAACTGACCTAGTGGAATGAGCTGTAATCCTTTGAGGCGGAGTTTTACCCGACTCAACATAGGCAAGATGAATTAAAGATTTCAACCAAGATGCCAAAGAAATGGCAGAAGCTTTCTGGCCTTTTCTAGAACCGGAAAAGATAACAAATAAACTAGAAGTCTTTCGGAAAGACTTAGTAGCTTCAACATAATATTTCAAAGCTCTAACAACATCCAAAGAATGCAACGATTTCTCCTTAGAATTCTTAGGATTAGGACATAATGAAGGAACCACAATTTCTCTACCAATGTTGTTGGAATTCACAACTTTAGGTAAAAATTCAAAAGAAGTTCGCAACACCGCCTTATCCTGATGAAAAACCAGAAAAGGAGACTCACAAGAAAGAGCAGATAATTCAGAAACTCTTCTGGCAGAAGAGATTGCCAAAAGGAACAAAACTTTCCAAGAAAGTAATTTAATGTCCAATGAATGTATAGGTTCAAACGGAGGAGCTTGAAGAGCCCCCAGAACCAAATTCAAACTCCAAGGAGGAGAAATTGACTTAATGACAGGTTTTATACGAACCAAAGCTTGTACAAAACAATGAATATCAGGAAGAATAGCAATCTTTCTGTGAAAAAGAACAGAAAGAGCAGAGATTTGACCTTTCAAGGAACTTGCGGACAAACCCTTATCTAAACCATCCTGAAGAAACTGTAAAATTCTAGGTATTCTAAAAGAATGCCAAGAAAAATGATGAGAAAGACACCAAGAAATATAGGTCTTCCAGACTCTATAATATATCTCTCTAGATACAGATTTACGCGCCTGTAACATAGTATTAATCACAGAGTCAGAGAAACCTCTTTGACCAAGAATCAAGCGTTCAATCTCCATACCTTTAAATTTAAGGATTTCAGATCCTGATGGAAAAAAGGACCTTGCGACAGAAGGTCTGGTCTTAACGGAAGAGTCCACGGTTGGCAAGAGGCCATCCGGACAAGATCCGCATACCAAAACCTGTGAGGCCATGCCGGAGCTACCAACAGAACAAACGAGCATTCCTTCAGAATCTTGGAGATTACTCTTGGAAGAAGAACTAGAGGCGGAAAGATATAGGCAGGATGATACTTCCAAGGAAGTGATAATGCATCCACTGCCTCCGCCTGAGGATCCCGGGATCTGGACAGATACCTGGGAAGTTTCTTGTTTAGATGAGACGCCATCAGATCTATTTCTGGAAGTTCCCACATTTGAACAATCTGAAGAAATACCTCTGGGTGAAGAGACCATTCGCCCGGATGCAACGTTTGGCGACTGAGATAATCCGCTTCCCAATTGTCTATAGCTGGGATATGAACCGCAGAGATTAGACAGGAGCTGGATTCCGCCCAAACCAGAATTCGAGATACTTCTTTCATAGCCAGAGGACTGTGAGTCCCTCCTTGATGATTGATGTATGCCACAGTTGTGACATTGTCTGTCTGAAAACAAATGAACAATTCTCTCTTCAGAAGAGGCCAAAACTGAAGAGCTCTGAAAATTGCACGGAGTTCCAAAATATTGATCGGTAATCTCACCTCCTGAGATTCCCAAACTCCTTGTGCTATCAGAGATCCCCACACTGCTCCCCAACCTGTGAGACTTGCATCTGTTGAAATTACAGTCCAGGTCGGAAGCACAAAAGAAGCCCCCTGAATTAAACGATGGTGATCTGTCCACCACGTTAGAGAGTGTCGTACAATCGGTTTTAAAGATATTAATTGAGATATCTTTGTGTAATCCTTGCACCATTGATTCAGCATACAGAGCTGAAGAGGTCGCATGTGAAAACGAGCAAAGGGGATCGCGTCCGATGCAGCAGTCATAAGACCTAGAATTTCCATGCATAAGGCTACCGAAGGGAATGATTGTGACTGAAGATTTCGACAAGCTGAAATCAATTTTAGACGTCTCTTGTCTGTTAAAGACAGAGTCATGGACACTGAATCTATCTGGAAACCCAGAAAGGTTACCCTTGTCTGAGGAATCAATGAACTTTTTGGTAAATTGATCCTCCAACCATGATCTTGAAGAAACAACACAAGTCGATTCGTATGAGATTCTGCTAAATGTAAAGACTGAGCAAGTACCAAGATATCGTCCAAATAAGGAAATACCACAATACCCTGTTCTCTGATTACAGACAGAAGGGCACCGAGAACCTTTGTAAAAATTCTTGGAGCTGTAGCTAGGCCAAACGGCAGAGCCACAAACTGGTAATGCTTGTCCAGAAAAGAGAATCTCAGGAACTGATAATGATCTGGATGAATCGGAATATGCAGATATGCATCCTGTAAATCTATTGTGGACATATAATGCCCTTGCTGAACAAAAGGCAAGACAGTCCTTACAGTTACCATTTTGAACGTTGGTATCCTTACATAACGATTCAATATTTTTAGATCCAGAACTGGTCTGAAGGAATTCTCCTTCTTTGGTACAATGAAGAGATTTGAATAAAACCCCATCCCCTGTTCCGAAACTGGAACTGGCATAATTACTCCAGCCAACTCTAGATCTGAAACACAATTCAGAAATGCTTGAGCTTTCACTGGATTTACTGGGACACGGGAAAGAAAAAATCTCTTTGCAGGAGGTCTCATCTTGAAACCAATTCTGTACCCTTCTGAAACAATGTTCTGAATCCAAAGATTGTGAACAGAATTGATCCAAATTTCTTTGAAAAAACGTAACCTGCCCCCTACCAGCTGAGCTGGAATGAGGGCCGCACCTTCATGTGGACTTAGAAGCAGGCTTTGCCTTTCTAGAAGGCTTGGATTTATTCCAGACTGGAGATGGTTTCCAAACTGAAACTGCTCCTGAGGATGAAGGATCAGGCTTTTGTTCTTTGTTGAAACGAAAGGAACGAAAACGATTATTAGCCCTGTTTTTACCCTTAGATTTTTTATCCTGTGGTAAAAAAGTTCCTTTCCCACCAGTAACAGTTGAGATAATAGAATCCAACTGAGAACCAAATAATTTGTTACCCTGGAAAGAAATGGAAAGTAGAGTTGATTTAGAAGCCATATCAGCATTCCAAGTCTTAAGCCATAAAGCTCTTCTAGCTAAAATAGCTAGAGACATAAACCTGACATCAACTCTGATAATATCAAAAATGGCATCACAGATAAAATTATTAGCATGCTGAAGAAGAATAATAATATTATGAGAATCATGATCCGTTACTTGTTGCGCTAAAGTTTCCAACCAAAAAGTTGAAGCTGCAGCAACATCAGCCAATGATATAGCAGGTCTAAGAAGATTACCTGAACACAGATAAGCTTTTCTTAGAAAGGATTCAATTTTCCTATCTAAAGGATCCTTAAACGAAGTACCATCTGACGTAGGAATAGTAGTACGTTTAGCAAGGGTAGAAATAGCCCCATCAACTCTAGGGATTTTGTCCCAAAATTCTAATCTGTCAGACGGCACAGGATATAATTGCTTAAAACGTTTAGAAGGAGTAAATGAATTACCCAATTTATCCCATTCTTTAGAAATTACTTCAGAAATAGCATTAGGAACAGGAAAAACTTCTGGAATAACCACAGGAGATTTAAATACCTTATCTAAACGTTTAGAATTAGTATCAAGAGGACCAGAATCCTCTATTTCTAAAGCAATTAGTACTTCTTTAAGTAAAGAACGAATAAATTCCATTTTAAATAAATATGAAGATTTATCAGCATCAATCTCTGAGACAGAATCCTCTGAACCAGAAGAGTCATCAGAATCAGAATGATGATGTTCATTTAAAAATTCATCTGTAGGGAGAGAAGTTTTAAAAGATTTTTTATGTTTTCTAGAAGGAGAAATAACAGACATAGCCTTCTTGATGGATTCAGAAACAAAATCTCTTATGTTATCAGGAACATTCTGCACCTTAGATGTTGAAGGAACTGCAACAGGCAATGGTACATTACTAAAGGAAATATTATCTGCATTAACAAGTTTGTCATGACAATTAATACAAACAACAGCCGGAGGAATAGCTACCAAAAGTTTACAGCAGATACACTTAGCTTTGGTAGTTCCAGCACTAGACAGCGATTTTCCTGAAGTATCTTCTGACTCAGATGCAACGTGAGACATCTTGCAATATGTAAGAGAAAAAACAACATATAAAGCAAAATTGATCAAATTCCTTAAATGACAGTTTCAGGAATGGGAAAAAATGCCATAGAACAAGCTTCTAGCAACCAGAAGCAATGAAAAATGAGACTTAAATAATGTGGAGACAAAAGCGACGCCCATATTTTTTTAGCGCCAAATAAGACGCCCACATTATTTGGCGCCTAAATGCTTTTGGCGCCAAAAATGACGCCACATCCGGAACGCCGACATTTTTGGCGCAAAAGAATGTCAAAAAATGACGCAACTTCCGGCGACACGTATGACGCCGGAAACGGAAAAGATTTTTTGCGCCAAAAAAGTCCGCGCCAAGAATGACGCAATAAAATGAAGCATTTTCAGCCCCCGCGAGCCTAACAGCCCATAGGGAAAAAAGAGTCAAATTTTTAAGGTAAGAAAAAATGTTTGATTCAAATGCATTATCCCAAATATGAAACTGACTGTCTGAAAATAAGGAATGTTGAACATTCTGAGTCAAGGCAAATAAATGTTTGAATACATATATTTAGAACTTTATAAACAAAGTGCCCAACCATAGCTTAGAGTGTCACAGAAAATAAGATTTACTTACCCCAGGACACTCATCTACATGTTTGTAGAAAGCCAAACCAGTACTGAAACGAGAATCAGCAGAGGTAATGGTATATAAATAAGAGTATATCGTCGATCTGAAAA
This sequence comes from Bombina bombina, assembly GCF_027579735.1. NCBI lineage: Eukaryota > Metazoa > Chordata > Amphibia > Anura > Bombinatoridae > Bombina > Bombina bombina. The sequence goes on from NC_069504.1 coordinate 716,935,931, forward strand.
GGGAGGTAAGAGATGAATCTCTACAACCGATAACAGAGAACCTATGAAATAGACCCCGTAGAAGGAGATCACTGCATTCAAATAGGCAATACTCTCCTCACATCCCTCTGACATTCACTGCACGCTGAGAGGAAAACCGGGCTCCAACTTGCTGCGGAGCGCATATCAACGTAGAATCTAGCACAAACTTACTTCACCACCTCCATAGGAGGCAAAGTTTGTAAAACTGAATTGTGGGTGTGGTGAGGGGTGTATTTATAGGCATTTTGAGGTTTGGGAAACTTTGCCCCTCCTGGTAGGAATGTATATCCCATACGTCACTAGCTCATGGACTCTTGCTAATTACATGAAAGAAAGAAGTGTTAATTACTTTGGATATTGAAGAAGCTAGTCCTCTTGACATTAAGACTAGTAAGCGTTTAAATGCTGTTTTTAAACCTCCTGTGGTTACTCCAGAGGTTTTTCCTATTCCTGATATGATTTCTAAGGAATGGAATAAGCCAGGTACTTCTTTTATTCCTTCTTCAAGGTTTAAAAAATTGTATCCTTTAACAGCAATTTCTATAGAGTTTTGGGAAAAGATCCCCAAAGTTGATGGGGCTATTTCTACTCTTGCTAAACGTACAACTATTCCTATGGAAGATAGTACTTCTTTTAAAGATCCTTTAGATGGGAAACTTGAATCCTATCTAAGGAAAGCCTATTTATATTCAGGTCATCTTCTCAGGCCTGCAATTTCTTTGGCTGATGTTGCGGCTGCATCAACTTTTTGGTTGGAGAATTTAGTGCAACAAGAATTGGATTCTGACATATCTAGCATTGTTCGTTTACTGCAACATGCTAATCATTTTATTTGTGATGCCATGTTTGATATTATTAAAATTGATGTTAAATCCATGTCTTTAGCTATTTTAGCTAGAAGAGCTTTGTGGCTTAAATCTTAGAATGCTGATATGACATCTAAAACTAGATTATTATCTTTCTTTTTCTAAGGTGGTAATTTATTTGGTTCTCAGTTGGATTCTATTATTTCAACTGTTACTGGAGGAAAGGGTTTTTCTCTTACAAGGTGTATCCAGTCCACGGATTCATCCTTACTTGTGGGATATTCTCATTCCCTACAGGAAGTGGCAAAGAGAGCACACAGCAAAGCTGTCCATATAGCTCCCCCTCAGGCTCCTCCCCCCCCGTCATTCTCTTTGCCGCCCTAACAAGTAGCATCTCCACGGGAGGGTAAAGTGAATGTGGTGTTAGATTTGTAGTTTTTATATCTTCAATCAAAAGTTTATTTTGAAATAGTGCCGGTTTGTACTATTTACTCTGTAGCAGAAAGTGATGAATAATTCTGCTGAGAGGAAAATGATTTTAGCATGTTGTAACTAAAATCCACTGCTGTTCCCACCAAGTACCAAGAAAACTTCAGTTGGGGGGAACAGTTTGCAGGCTTAACTGCTACAAGGTAGGTTCAGTCATCTTTTTCTAGTCAAGACTTAGTAATGCTAGAAGACTGACAAGAATCCCCATGTGGGGAAGGTAAGCCATATTCTGAGACTCAGTATAGAAGGAAGGCTTATTTAACAGGGCTAAATGACTGGTGGACACTGTTAAAGGGCAATCGATTATTTTTTTAGTAAAATATAATCACTATACATGTTTTTTATCACTTTTGGAGTGTTATTTGGGGGTTTTATTCCACATGGCAGTATTTTGGACACCTATTTAGGGTTTTGAAGGCCCCACAACTCCGGAGTGGAGAGGGAGGGGCCCTAATTTTTCACGCCTCAGTTGCGCTCTTCATTGTACAGACAGCTTCATGCAGCTTTAAAACTTCTTGAGGACTTCATAGAGGCTTATTTTTCATCAACTAATCCCCAGGGGCAAGGTAGGGCCACAGCAGATTGCTGTGGCATGGTGCTGTAGTTTGCTAACCGGTTGTCAGCTTTAGGTTGCTCCTGTTCGGGCATTAAGCGCTTAATTGACTTGATATTTGCTGTGCAACCATTACCAAGCATTAAGATCGTGTGGTGAAATTTTCAGAAAGATTGGATCATTTTTGAACATTTAGTAAAAAAGTGTGCGCTTTTATTATTTAAAGGCACAGTACCGTTTTTTCTCAAATTGTATTTTTCAGTCTTTAACTGCTGTCTAAGTCTGTTTAACATGTCTGAGCCTTTAGATAGACGTTGCTCTGTGTTTAGTAGCCATGGTGGAACCCCCTTTACATTTGTGTTTAAAGTGTGCGAATGTATCTATGCATTTTAAAGATAATGTTGTTTCACTTAAAAATGTAGCCCAAGATGATTCTTTAACAGAAGGTAATGAGGATAGTCCACCTTCCTCTCCCCATGTGTCGACACCAGTCACGCCCGCGCAAGCTATGCCTAGTACCTCTAGCGCAATGGTCCCTATTACATTACAACAATTAGCAGCAGTCATGGATAATTCCCTTGCGGCATTTTTATCCAAACTGCCAGTTTTTCCTAAAAAGCGTGATAGCTCGGTTTTAAGAACAGAGTATGAGCAATCGGAAGCTTTGAAAGGTTTATCTGTTGTACCCTCACAACACTCTGAAATGACGGCGAGGGATGTGCTGTCTGAGGGAGAAATTTCAGATACAGGAAAGATTTCTCAGCGGGCAGAATCAGATTCCTTAGCATTTAAATTTAAGCTGGAACACCTCCGCCTACTGCTTAAGGAGGTATTAGCTATGCTGGATGATTGCGACCCCATGGTGGTCCCAGAGAAATTGTGTAAAATGGACAGATTCCTAGAAGTCCCTGTATACACTGATGCGTTTCCGATACCGAAGAGGGTGGCGGACATTGTGGATAGGGAGTGGAAGAGACCAGGTGTACCCTTTGTTTCCCCCCCATCTTTAAGAAAATGTTCCCTATAACTGATCCCAGGCGGGACGCATGGCCGACGATCCCTAAGGTAGAGGGGGCAATTTCAACACTTGCCAAGCGCACAACCATACAAATTGAAGACAGTTGTGCTTTCAAAGATCCTATGGATAAAAAATTGGAAGGTTTACTAAAGAAAATATTTGTTCAACAAGGTTTCCTTCTCCAACCTATTGCCTGCATTATTCCTGTGACTACTGCAGCGGCTTTCTGGTTTGAGGCGCTGGAGGAGTCACTCCAGACGAGACCTCATATGACAAAATTATGGATAGAATTAAAGCTCTAAAGCTGGCTAATTCTTTTATAACAGATGCCGCTTTGCAATTAGCCAAGTTAGCGGCAAAAAATTCTGGTTTTGCCATCATGGTGCGCAGAGCGCTCTGGCTGAAATCATGGTCGGCCGATGTGTCGTCTAAAACTAAGTTACTGAATATCCCTTTCAAGGGAAAGACCCTTTTCGGGCCAGAGTTGAAAGAGATTATTTCGGATATCACTGGGGGAAAGAGCCATGCCCTCCCGCAAGATAGGCCTTTTAAGGCTAAAAACAAGGCTAATTTTAGTTCCTTTCACAACTTCAGGAGTGGTCCTGCTTCAACCTCTGCAACCGCACAGCAGGAGGGTAACACTTCACAGCCCAAGGCAACCTGGAAGCCTTTGCAGGGCTGGAACAAGGGTAAACAGGCCAAGGGGCAGACTCTCTCTCTTTGCTCAGGCTTGGGCAAGAGATGTTCCCGATCCCTGGGCATTAGAGATAGTTGCTCAGGGATATCTTCTAGAATTCAAGGACTCTCCTCCAAGGGGAAGGTTCCACATTTCTCGTCTGTCTTCAGACCAGAGAAAGAAAGAGGCGTTCTTACGCTGTGTGGAAGATCTAATCAAGATGGGAGTGATATGTCCAGTTCCAATTACAGAACAAGGACTGGGTTTTTACTCGAACCTGTTTGTGGTTCCCAAAAAGGAAGGAACTTTCAGACCAATCCTGGATCTAAAAATTCTAAACAAATTCCTCAGAGTTCCATCCTTCAAGATGGAGACCATTCGGACAATCTTACCAATGATCCAGGAAGGTCAATATATGACTACCGTGGATCTAAAGGATGCGTACCTTCATATTCCTATCCACAAAGATCACCATCAGTTCCTAAGGTTCGCTTTTCTGGACAAGCATTACCAGTTCGTGGCCCTTCCCTTCGGGTTGGCCACCGCTCCAAGAATTTTCACAAAAGTGCTAGGGTCCCTTCTAGCGGTTCTAAGACCGCGGGGCATTGCAGTAGCACCCTATCTGGACGACATCTTGATTCAGGCGTCTTTTGCCAGAGCCAAGGCTCATACAGATATTGTTCTGGCCTTTCTAAGGTCTCACGGGTGGAAGGGGAACACCGAAAAAAGTTCTCTGTCCCCACTCACAAGGGTTCCCTTCCTGGGAACATTAATAGACTAGGTAGAAATGAAAATATTTCTGACGGAGGTCAGAAAGTTAAAGCTTGTAAGTACTTGCCAAGCTCTTCATTCAATTCCTCGGCCATCTGTAGCTCAGTGCATGGAGGTTATCGGATTAATGGTAGCAGCAATGGACGTAGTCCCATTTGCTCGCATTCATCTCAGACCACTGCAATTGTGCATGCTCAAACAGTGGAATGGGGATTATGCAGATTTGTCTCCTCAAATCCATCTGGACCAGGAAACCAGAGATTCTTCTCTCTGGTGGTTGTCTCAGGATCACCTGTCTCAGGGAATGTGCTTCCGCAGACCGGAGTGTATCATTGTAACGACCGACGCCAGTCTGTTAGGCTGGGGCGCGGTCTGGGGCTCCCTGAAAGCTCAGGGCCTATGGTCTCGGGAAGAGTCCCTTCTCCCGATAAACATTTTGGAGCTGAGAGCAGTATTCAATACGCTCCAGGCTTGGCCTCAGCTAGCGGCGGCCAAGTTCATCAGATTTCAGTCGGACAACATCACGACTGTAGCATACATCAATCATCAGGGAGGAACAAAGAGTTCCTTAGCGATGAAGGAAGTAACCAAGATAATCAGGTGGGCGGAGGATCACTCTTGCCACCTATCTGCGATTCACATCCCAGGAGTAGACAACTGGGAAGCGGATTTCCTAAGTCGTCAGACTTTTCACCCGGGGGAGTGGGAACTTAACCCGGAGGTATTTGCCCAGCTGACTCAGCTTTGGGGCATTCCAGAGTTGGATCTGATGGCGTCCCGTCAGAACACCAAACTTCCTCTTTACGGATCCAGGTCCAGGGACCCCAAGGCGGCTTTGATAGATGCTCTAGTAGCGCCTTGGTCCTTCAATCTGGTCTATGTCTTTCCACCGTTTCCCCTTCTCCCTCGGCTGATAGCCAGAATCAAACAGGAGAAGGCCTCGGTAATTCTGATAGCACCTGCATGGCCACGCAGGACTTGGTATGCAGACCTAGTGGACATGTCATCTGTCCCACCATGGGCACTGCCAATGAGGCAGGATCTTCTAATACAGGGTCCATTCTTGCATCCAAATCTAGTTTCTCTGCAGCTGACTGCTTGGAGATTGAACGCTTAATTCTATCCAAGTGTGGGTTCTCTGAATCAGTCATAGATACTCTGAAGAAAACCTGTCACCAGGAAAATTTACCATAAGATAAGGCGGAAATATCTTTGTTGGTGTGAATCCAAGGGTTACTCGTGGAGTAAGATTAGGATTCCAAGGATATTGTCTTTTCTCCAAGAAGGATTGGAGAAAGGGTTATCAGCTAGTACCTTAAAGGGACAGATATCTGCTCTGTCTATCTTGTTACACAAGCGTCTGGCAGATGTACCAGACGTTCAAGCATTTGCACAGGCTTTAGTCAGAATCAAGCCTGTCTATAAACCTGTGGCTCCTCCATGGAGTCTAAATTTAGTTCTTTCAGTTCTTCAAGGGGTTCCGCTTGAACCTTTACATTCCATAGATATTAAGTTATTATCTTGGAAAGTTTTGTTTTTGGTAGCTATATCTTCTGCTCGAAGAGTTTCAGAATTATCTGCTTTGCAGTGTAATTCACCCTATCTGGTGTTCCATGCAGATAAGGTAGTTTTGCGTACCAAACCTGGTTTTATTCCTAAAGTGGTTTCTAATAAGAATATTAACCAGGAAATCATTGTTCCTTCTCTGTGTCCTAATCCATCCTCAAGGAAGGAACGACTATTGCACAATCTTGATGTGGTTCGTGCTTTAAAATTCTATTTACAAGCAACTAAAGATTTCAGACAAACATCATCCTTGTTTGTTGTCTATTCTGGTAAGAGGAGAGGTCAGAAAGCAACTGCTACCTCTCTTTCCTTCTGGCTGAAAAGCATCATCCGATTGGCTTATGAGACTGCTGGACAGCAGCCTCCTGAACGAATTACAGCTCATTCCACCAGAGCTGTGGCTTCCACATGGGCTTTCAAGAATGAGGCTTCTGTTGAACAGATTTTTAAGGCAGCGACTTGGTCTTCACTGCATACTTTTGCCAAATTTTACAAATTCGATACTTTTGCTTCTTCGGAGGCTATTTTTGGGAGAAAGGTTTTGCAAGCAGTGGTGCCTTCCGTTTAGGTTACCTGTCTTGTTCCCTCCCTTCATCCGTGTCCTAAAGCTTTGGTATTGGTATCCCACAAGGAAGGATGAATCCGTGGACTGGATACACCTTGTAAGAGAAAACAGAATTTATGCTTACCTGATAAATTACTTTCTCTTACGGTGTATCCAGTCCATGGCCCGCCCTGGCAATTAAGCCAGGTTAAATTTTATTGTTTAAACTACAGTCACCACTGCACCCTATGGTTTCTCCTTTTTCTCCTAACCGTCGGTCGAATCACTGGGGGGGCGGAGCCTGAGGGGGAGCTATATGGACAGTTTTGCTCTGTGCTCTCTTTGACACGTCCTGTAGGGAATGAGAATATTCCACAAATAAGGATGAATCCGTGGACTGGATACACCGTAAGAGAAAGTAATTTATTAGGTAAGCATAAATTTTGTTTTTTCTGCCTCAGGATCAAAAAAACCTATGGGTAAATCTAAGGCTTCTAACCGTTTTCGTTCCTTTCGTCAAAATAAGGAACAAAAATCTAATCCTTCCCCCAAGGAATCTGTTTCCAATTGGAAGCCTTCCTCAAATTGGAATAAATCCAAGCCTTTTAAAAAACCAAAGTCAGCCCCCAAGTCCGCATGAAGGTGCGGCCCTCATTCCAGCTCAGCTGGTAGGGGGCAGATTAATGTTTTTCAAGGATTTTTGGATAAATTCTGTCCAAAATCAATGGATTCAGAGCATTATCTCTCAATGGTATCAAATAGGATTTAGAGTAAGACCTCCTGTGAGAAGATTTTGTGTCTCACGTATCCCAGCAAATCCAGTAAAAGTTCAGGCTTTCCTGAAGTGTGTTTCAGACCTGGAGTCTTCAGGGGTCATCATGCCAGTTCCTTTTCAGGAACAAGGTCTGGGGTTTTATTCAAATCTATTCATTGTCCCAAAGAAAGAAAATTCATTCAGACCAGTTCTGGATCTGAAAATTTTGAATCGTTATGTAAGAGTACCAACTTTCAAGATAAGATGGTGACTATAAGGACTATTCTGCCTTTTGTTCAGCAAGGACATTATATGTCTACAATAGACTTGCAGGATGCATACCTTCATATTCCGATTCATCCAGAACATTATCAGTTCCTGAGATTCTCTTTCTTAGACAAGCATTACCAATTTGTTGCTCTTCCATTTGGCCTAACAACAGCTCTAAGAATCTTTTCAAAGTTTCTAGGTGCCCTACTCTCTGTAATCAGAGAGCAGGGTATTGCAGTGTTTCCTTATTTGGATGATATCTTGGTACCAGCTCAGTCTTTACGTTCTGCAGAATCTCACACAAATCAACTAGTGTTGTTTCTTCAAAAACATGGTTGGAGGATCAAAAAGTTTCTTGATTCCTCAGACAAGGGTCACCTTTTTAGGTTTCCAGATAGATTCAGTGTCCATGACTCTGTCTCTAACAGACAAGAGACGTTTGAAATTGGTCGCAGCCTGTCGGCACCTTCAGTCTCAGTCATTCCCTTCAGTGGCTATGTGCATGGAAGTTTTAGGCCTCATGACTGCAGCATTGGACGCGATTCCTTTTGCTCGTTTTCACATGAGACCTCTCCAGCTTTGTATGCTGAATCAATGGTGCAGGGATTATACAAAGATATTGCAGTTAATATCCTTAAATCCCAATGTTCGACACTCTGATGTGGTGGTTAAATCACCAGCGTTTAGTTCAAGGGGCTTCCTTTGTTCGGCCAACCTGGACTGTGATCACTACAGACGCAAGTCTTTCAGGTTGGGGAGCTGTTTGGGGATCTCTGACAGCACAAGGGGTTTGGAAATCTCAAGAGGCGAGATTACCAATCAATATTTTAGAACTCCATGCAATTCTCAGAGCTCTTCAGTTTTGGCCTCTGTTGAAGAGAGAACCGTTCATTTACTTTCAGACAGACAATATCACAACTATGGAATATGTCAATCATCAGGGTGGTACTCACAGTCCTCAAGCTATGAAAGAAGTATCTCGGATACTTGCTTGGGTGGAATCCAGCTCCTGTCTAATCTCTTCGGTGCATATCCCATGTGTAGACAATTGGGTGGCGGATTATCTCAGCCGTCAGACTTTACATCCAGGGAAGTGGTCTCTCCATCCAGATGTATTTTTCTCAGATTGTTCATATGTGGGGTCTTCCAGAGAGAGATCTCATGGCCTCTCATCTAAACAAGAAACTTCCAAGATACCTGTCCAGGTCCAGGGATGTTCAGGCCGAAGCAGTGGATGCGCTGACACTTCCTTGGTGTTATCATCCTGCTTACATTTTCCCGCCTCTAGTTCTTCCAAGAGTGATATCCAAAATCATCATGGAAAAATCGTTTGTGTTGCTGGTGGCCCCAGCATGGCCACACAGGTTTTGGTATGCGGATATTGTTCGGATGTCCAGTTGCCAACCTTGGCCACTTCCGTTAAGGCTGGACCTTCTTTCTCAAGATCCGTTTTTCCATCAGGATCTCAAATCATTAAATTTGAAGGTATGGAAATTGAACGCTTAGTACTAAGTCATAGAGGTTTCTCTGACTCAGTGATTAATACTATGTTACAAGCTCGTAAATCTGTCTCTAGAAAGATTTATTATCGAGTTTGGAAGACCTACATTTCCTGGTGTTCTTCTCATAAATTCTCTTGGCATTCTTTTAGAATTCTTCAGTTTCTTCAGGATGGTTTGGATAAGGGTTTGTTTGCAAGTTCCTTGAAGGGACAAATCACTGCTCTTTCTGTTTTATTTCACAGAAAGATTGCTAAACTTCCTGATATTCACTGTTTTGTACAGGCTTTAGTTCGTATTAAGCCCGTCATTAAATCAATTTCTCCTCCTTGGAGTCTTAATTTGGTTTTAAAGGCGTTACAGGCCCTTCCATTTGAGCCTATGCATTCTTTGGACATTAATCTACTTTCTTGGAAAGTGTTGTTCCTTTTGGCCATCTCTTCTGCTAGAAGAGTTTCTGAGCTATCTGCTCTTTCTTGTGAATCTCCTTTTCTGATTTTTCATCAGGATAAGGCGGTTTTGCGGACTTCATTTACTTTTTGCCTAAAGTTGTGAATTCTAACAACATTAGTAGAGAAATTGTTGTCCCTTCCTTGTGTCCTAATCCTAAAAATTCTTTGGAAAGATCCTTACATTCTTTGGATGTGGTGAGCGCTTTGAAATATTATGTTGAAGCTACTAAAAATTTCAGGAAGACTTCTAGTCTATTTGTTATATTTTCTGGTCCTAGGAAAGGTCAGAAGGCCTCTGCTATTTCCTTGGCTTCTTGGTTAAAGCTTTTGATTCATCAAACTTATTTGGAGTTGGGTCAGGCCCCGCCTCAGAGAATTACAGCTCATTCTACCAGATCAGTCTCCACTTCGTGGGCCTTTAAGAATGAAGCTTCAGTTGATCAGATTTGCAAAGCAGCAACTTGGTCCTCTTTGCCTATATTTACTAAATTCTACCATTTTGATGTATTTGCTTCTTCAGAAGCAGTTTTTGGTAGAAAAGTTCTTTAGGCAGCTGTTTCAGTTTGATTCTTCTGCTGATGTTTTAAGTTTTTCTTTTCATTATGAGAATAACTTATATTTTGGGTTGTGGATTATTTTTTTAGCGAGAAATAGCTGTTTATTTTTATCCCTCCCTCTCTAGTGACTCTTGAGTGGAGTTCCACATCTTGGGTATTGATATCCCATACGTCACTAGCTCATGGACTCATGCCAATTACATGAAAGAAAACATAATTTATGTAAGAATTTACATGATAAATTAATTTCTTTCATATTGGCAAGAGTCCATGAGGCCCACCCTTTTTATGGTGGTTATGATTTTTTTTTTTTTTGTATAAAGCACAATTATTTCCAAATTCCTTTGTTGATGCTTTTTACTCCTTTCTTTATCACCCCACTTCTTGGCTATTCGTTAAACTGAATTGTGGGTGTTGTGAGGGGTGTATTTATAGGCATTTTGAGGTTTGGGAAACTTTGCTCCTCCTGGTAGGATTGTATATCCCATATGTCACTAGCTCATGGACTCTTGCCAATATGAAAGAAATGAATTTATCAGGTAAATTCTTACATAAATTGTTTTTTTATGTATGTGGCAAGAGTCCATGAGCTACTGACATATGGGATATAATACCCAAGATGTGGAAATCCGAGTCACTAGAGAGGGAGGGATAAATAAAAACAGCTATTTCCGCTGAGAAATTAAAACCCGAACAATAATTGTTTTCTAACATTTTTTTGAAAGAACTTCAAATCAAAGGCATTAGAATCAAGCTGAGACAACTGCCCAAATAACCTTTCTACCAAAGGCTGCTTCCGAAGAAGCAAACAAAACATTTTGTAAAATTAAAAAAAAAAAAATGCAAAGACCAAGTTGCAAATTTGATCAACTGAAGCTTCATTCTTGAAAGCCTAAGAAGTGGCAACTGATTTAGTAGAATGAGCTGTAATTCTCTGAGGTGGAGACTGCCCCGCCCCCAGATAAGCTTTATAAATCTAAAGTAAAAAAAAAAAAAAAACTGAGAAATAACAGAGGCTTTCTGGCTATTCCTGGAGCCAAAAATATCAAAATAGACTAAAAATCTGAAATATTAAGTAGCCACAAAATATTTCAAAGATCTTACCACATCCAAAGAATATAAAGACCCTTCAAAAGTAATCTTAGGATTAGGACACAAAAAAAGGAACAACAATTTCCTTATTGATGTTAACAGAATTCACAGGCAAAATTCCTTAGGCAAAAATATAAATGAAGACCACAAAACAACTTTATCTTGATGGAAAATCAGATAAAGAAACTCACAAAAGAGAGCAGACAATACAGAAACTCTTCAAGCAGAAGATATAGCCAAAAAGAAATAAAGCTTTCCAAGAAACTAATTAATGTCCAGAAAATGCATAGGCTAAAAAGGAAGAGCCTGTACAATCCTAAAACCAAAATTAAGACTCCAAAGAGGAGAAATAGATTAAAAAACAGGTTTAATATAAATCAAAACCTGAAAAAAAACAGTGAATATCAGGAAGTTTTGCAATCTTTATATAAAATAAAACGGAAAGAGCAGAAATTTGTCCTTTCAAAATATTTGCAGACAAAACCTTATCCAAACCACCCTGAAGAAACTGTAAAATCCTAGGAATTATAAAAGAATGCCAAGAATAACCATGAGTTGGACATCATGAAATATAGATTTTCCAAACCCGAAAATAAATTCTTCTTGAAACAGCACTATGATACAGGCTCGTATGTCTAATAACTGAGTCAGAGAAACCTCTATGACTAAGCACTTAACCCCTTAATGACCACAGCACTTTTCCATTTTCTGTCCGTTTGGGACCAAGGCTATTTTTACATTTTTGCGGTATTTGAGTTTAGCTGTAATTTTCCTCTTACTTATTTACTGTACCCACACATATTATATACAGTTTTTCTCACCATTAAATGGACTTTCTAAAGATACCATTATTTTCATCATATCTTATAATTTACTATAAAAAAAAATATAAAATATGAGGAAACGAATGGAAAAAACACACTTTTTCGAACATTGATCCCCAAAATCTGTTACACATCTACAACCACCAAAAAACACCCATGCTAAATAGTTTCTAAATTTTGTCCCGAGTTTAGAAATATCCAATGTTTACATGTTCTTTGCAAGTTATAGGGCCATAAATACAAGTAGCACTTTGCTATTTCCAAACCACTTTTTTTCAAAATTAGCGCTAGTTACATTAGAACACTGATATCTTTCAGGAATCTCTGAATATCCATTGACATGTATATATATTTTTTTTAGAAGACATCCTAAAGTATTGATCTAGGCCCATTTTGGTATATTTCATGCCACCATTTCACCACCAAATGCCATCAAATAAAAAAAAATCGTTCACTTTTTCACAATTTTTTTCACAAACTTTAGGTTTCTCACTGAAATTATTTACAAACAACTTGTGCAATTATGGCATAAATGGTTGTAAATGCTTCTCTGGGATCCCCTTTGTTCAGAAATAGCAGACATATATGGCTTTGGCGTTGCTTTTTGGTAATTAGAAGGCCGCTAAATGCCACTGTGCACCACACGTGTATTATGCCCAGCAGTGAAGGGGTTAATTAGGGAGCATGTAGGAAGCTTGTAGGGTTAATTTTAGCTTTAGTGTAGTGCAGTAGACAACCCCAAGTATTGATCTAGGCACATTTTGGTATATTTCATGCCACCATTTCACCGCCAAATGCGATCAAATTGAAAAAAACGCTACATTTTTCACAATTTTATATTTCTCACTGAAATTATTTACTAACAGCTTCTGCAATTATGGCACACATGGTTGTAAATGCTTCTCTAGGATCCCCTTTGTTCAGAAATAGCAGACATATATGACTTTGGCGTTGCTTTTTGGTAATTAGAAGGCCGCTAAATGCTGCTGCGCATCACACGTGTATTATGGCTAGCAGTGAAGGGGTTAATTAGGTAGCTTATAGGGAGCTTGCAGGGTTAATTTTAGCTTTAGTGTAGAGATCAGCCTCCCACCTGACACATCACACCCCCCCTCCCAAACAGCTGTCTTCCCTCCCCCACCCCACAATTGTCCCCGCCATCTTAAGTACTGATAGAAAGTCTGCCAGTACTAAAATAAAAGGTTTTGTTGTTTTGTTTTAAAAAAAAAAAAAATTCTGCTGTGTCGGACCCCCTCCTCTGCCTTATTGTGCACCATATTGGGTACTGGCAGCTGTCTGCCAGTACCAAGTTTGAAATCAAATGTTTATTTTAAGTTTTTCTGTAGTGTAGCTTACCCCCCTTAACACCCAACCCCCCACCCTCTCCCAGATCATTAATATTTTTTATTCCCACCCTCTCTCTCACTGAGTCCCACCTTGTGCCTCTTGCACTTCAATGCTAACTTCTGGCCAGTTTCACACGTGCACATGCGGGCGCTCCCGTGCACGTGCGCGCACGTCCACACGCGATCCCGCCATCCCGCCCCCCTCCTCTACTGATGGCCACCCACTCGCCTCCCTGGACATGCTCCCACCCACCAACGATCATAGCCATCAATAGCCGATGCAGAGAGGGCCACAGAGTGGCTCTCTCTGCATCGGACTGCTTAAAAAAGTTATTGCAGGATGCCTCTATATCGAGGCATCACTGCAATAACATGAAGCAGCTGGAAGCGATCAGGATCGCTTCCACTGCTTTCAAAGACCAACGACGTGCAGGGTACGTCCTTGGTCGTTAAGGACATTTTTTTGGAGGACGTACCCTGCACGTCGTTGGTCATTAAGGGGTTAAGCAATCAATTTCAATGCCTTCAAATTTAGAGATTTGAGATCCTGATGGAAAAAACAGCCCCTGAAACAGAAGGTCTGGCCTTAAGGGACACTGTACCCACATTTTTTCTTTTGTGATTCAGATAGAGCATGCAATTTTAAGCAACTTTGTAATTTACTCCTATTATCAATTTTTCTTCGTTCTCTTGCTATCTATATTTAAAAAGAATGCATCTAAGCTTTTTTTTTTGTTTCAGAACTCTGGAAAGCAGATTTTTATTGGTGGATGAATTTATCCACCAATCAGCAAGAACAACCCAGGGCCGGCATCTAAACTTACATTCTTGCATTTCAAATAAAGATACCAAGAGAATGATGAAAATTTGATAATAGGAGTTCATTAGAAAGTTGCCTAAAATTGCATACTCTATCTGAATTATGAAAGAAAACATTTGAGTTCAGTGTCCCTTTAAAGGAAGTGGCCAAGGCTGGCAACTGGACATTCTGACAAGGTCCGCATACCGAAACCTGAGAGACCAAGCTGGTGCTTTCAGAAACACATAAAATCGTACCATTATGAAAAATGTAAGCAGGTTGGTAAAAACCAAGGAACTGCTAGAACATCCACCATCTTCTCCTGAGAATCCTTGGACCTGGAAGCTTCGCATTTAGACGAGAAACCATCAGATCTATTGCTGGAAGACCCCACATCTGTACAAGATGAAAAAAACATCTGAATGGAGAGCACTCCCCCTGAATATAAAGTCTGACGGCTGTGATAATCCCCTTCCAATTGTCTACACCTGGGATATGAATCACAGAAATTACACAAGAGTTGGATTCCACCCAAGAAAGTATCCAAGATACTTGCTCCATAACTGAAGGACTGTGAGTCCCTTCTTAACCCCTTAAGGACCAAGGACGTACGCCGTAGGTCCTCAAAAAAATGCAGTTAACAACCGAGGACGTGTGGCGTACGTCCTTGGTCTTGGAAAGCGGTGGAAGCGATCCTGATCGCTTCCAGACGCATTCCGGTTATTGCAGTGATGCCTCGATATCGAGGCATCCTGCAATAACCCCCCTTGGCCATCCAATGCAGAGAGAGCCACTCTGTGGCCCTCTCTGCATCGGACATCGATGGCCGCCCACCCGCCTCCCACCCATCAACGATACCGGCCATCCGGCGGGATCATGGGAGGGATCGCCGGGGGGAGCGCACGGTTAGGGAGCGGGTGGGAACCGCTACACTACAGAAAACTGATTAAAAAAAAAAAGTGGCAGTGAGGGCCAAAAATATTAAAAAATAAAACGATCTAAGGGATCTGGGAGGGGGTGGGGGTTGGTCTTTGGGGGGGCAAGCTACACTACAGAAAAATATAATAAAAAAAAAAAGAGATTTTACTGTAAACTGGGTACTGGCAGACAGCTGTCAGTACCCAAGATGGCTACCAATAAGTTAGAGGGTTAGAGAGCTGTTTGGGGGGGGGGGGTATCAGGGAGGTTGGGGGCTAAGGGGGGATCCTACAGAGCAGCATATGTAAATATTCCTTTTTAATTTTTTTTTTAGTACTGACAGACTTTCTGCCAGTACTTAACATGGCGGGGACAATTGTGGGGTGGGGGAGGGAAGAGTGCTGTTTGGGAGGGATTAGGGGGTGTAATGTGTCAGGTGGGAGGCTGATCTCTACACTAAAGCTAAAATTAACCCTGCAAGCTCCCTACATACTACCTAATTAACCCCTTCACTGCTAGCCATAATACATGTGTGATGTGCAGCGGCATTTAGTGGCCTTCTAATTTCCAAAAAGCAACGCCAAAGCCATATATGTCTGCTATTTGTGCCATAATTGCACAAGCTGTTTGTAAATAATTTTAGTGAGAAACCTAAACTTTGTGAAAAAGTTTGTGAAAAAGCGAACAATTTCTCTTGTAAGGTGTATCCAGTCCACGGATCATCCATTACTTGTGGGATATTCTCCTTCCCAACAGGAAGTTGCAAGAGGATCACTCACAGCAGAGCTGCTATATAGCTCCTCCCCTAACTGCCATATCCAGTCATTCTCTTGCAAACTCTCAACATAGCTGGAGGTAGTAAGAGGAAAGTGGTGTAATATAGTTAGTTTTTTCTTCAATCAAAAGTTTATTGTTTTTAAATGGTACCGGAGTTGTACTATTTTATCTCAGGCAGCATTTAGAAGAAGAATTAGCCTGTGTTTTTCTATGATCTTAGCAGAAGTAACTAAGATCCACTGCTGTTCTCACATATGTCTGAGGAGTGAGGTAACTTCAGAGGGAGAATGGCGTGCAGGTTATCCTGCAATAAGGTATGTGCAGTTTAAGTTTTTCTAGGGATGGAATTTGCTAGAAAAAAGCTGCTGATACCGGATTAATGTAAGTTAAGCCTAAATACAGTGATTTAATAGCGAATAGTATCAGGCTTGCTATCAGAGGTATATACTTTGATTAATGTGCAATATAAAACGTTTGCTGGCATGTTTAATCGTTTTTATATATGCTTTGGTGCTAAAACTTATTGGGGCCTAGTTTTTTCCACATGGCTGGCTTGATTTTGGCCTAGAAACAGTTTCCTGAGGCTTTCCACTATTGTAATATGAGTGGGAGGGGCCTATTTTAGCGCTTTTTTGCGCAGTTAAAATTACAGACAGAGACATTCAGCTTCCCTCAGCAGTCCCCTGCATGCTTTAGGACATCTCTGAAGGGCTCAAAAGGCTTCAAAAGTCATATATTGAGGAAGGTAAAGCCACAGTGGAGCTGTGGCAGTTGTGACTGTTTAAAAAACGTTTTTTTCAATTTGTTAATCCGTTTTTTGTATTAAAGGGTTAATCATCCATTTGCAAGTGGGTGCAATGCTCTGCTAACTTGTTACATACACTGTAAAAATTTCGTTAGTTTAACTGCCTTTTTTCACTGTTATTTCAAATTTTAGCAAAATTTGTTTCCCTTAAAGGCACAGTAACGTTTTTTATATTGCTTGTTTAACTTGATGTAAAGTGTTTTCCAAGCTTGCTAGTCTCATTGCTAGTCTGTATAAACATGTCTGACATAGAGGAAACTCCTTGTTCATTATGTTTAAAAGCCATGGTGGAACCCCATAAGAGAATGTGTACTAAATGTATTGATTTCACTTTAAACAATAAAGATCAGCTTTTATCTTTAAAAAATGTATCACCAGAAGATTCTGGCGAGGGGGAAGTTATGCCGACTAACTCTCCCCACGTGTCAGACCCTTTGACTCCCGCTCAAGGGACTCACGCTAAAATGGCGCCAAGTACATCAAAGACGCCCATAGCGATTACTTTGCAGGACATGGCGGCAATCATGGATAATACCCTGTCAGCGGTATTAGCCAGACTGCCTGAATTCAGAGGAAAGCGCGATAGCTCTGGGGTTAGACGTAGTACAGAGCGCGCAGATGCCTTAAGGCCCATGTCTGATACTGCGTCACAATATGCAGAAGCAGAGGAAGGAGAGCTTCAGTCTGTGGATGACATTTCTGATTCTGGGAAACCTGATTCAGATATTTCTACTTTTAAATTTAAGCTTGAGAACCTCCGTGTATTGCTTGGGGAGGTGTTAGCTGCTCTGAATGACTGTGACACAATTGCAGTACCAGAGAAATTGTGTAGACTGGATAAATACTATGCAGTGCCGGTGTGTACTGATGTTTTTCCAATACCTAAAAGGTTTACAGAAATCATTAATAAGGAATGGGATAGACCCGGTGTGCCGTTTTCCCCCCCTCCTATTTTTAGAAAAATGTTTCCAATAGACGCCACCACACGGGACTTATGGCAGACGGTCCCTAAGGTGGAAGGAGCAGTTTCTACTTTAGCAAAGCGTACCACTATCCCTGTCGAGGACAGTTGTGCTTTTTCAGATCCAATGGATAAAAAATTAGAAGGTTAGCTTAAGAAAATGTTTATTCAACAAGGTTTTATCTTGCAGCCCCTTGCATGCATTGCGCCTGTCACTGCTGCTGCGGCGTTCTGGTTTGAGTCTCTGGAAGAGGCCTTTCAGACAGCTACTCCATTGACTGAAATACTTGACAAGCTTAGAACACTTAAGCTAGCTAATTCTTTTGTTTCTGACGCCATTGTTCATTTGACTAAACTAACGGCTAAGAATTCTGGATTTGCCATCCAGGCGCGTAGGGCGCTATGGCTTAAATCTTGTTCAGCTGACGTGACTTCAAAGTCTAAATTACTTAACATTCCCTTCAAGGGGCAGACCTTATTCGGGCCTGGTTTGAAGGAAATTATTGCTGACATTACTGGAGGTAAGGGTCATACCCTTCCTCAAGACAGGGCCAAATCAAAGGCCAATCAGTCTAATTTTCGTGCCTTTCAGAATTTCAAGGCAGGTGCAGCATCAACTTCCTTTGCTACAAGACAAGAGGGAACTTTTGCTCAATCCAAGCCGGGCTGGAAACCTAACCAGTCCTGGAACAAAGGCAAGCAGGCCAGAAAGCCTGCTGCTGCCTCTAAGACAGCATGAAGGAACGGCCCCCTATCCGGTAACGGATCTAGTAGGGGGCAGACTTTCTCTCTTCGCCCAGGAGTGGGCAAGAGATGTTCAGGATCCCTGGGCGTTGGAGATCATATCTCAGGGATATCTTCTGGACTTCAAATCTTCCCCTCCTCAAGGGAGATTTCACCTTTCAATATTATCTGTAAACCAGATAAAGAAAGAGGCATTCTTACACTGTGTGCAAGACCTCCTAGTTATGGGAGTGATCTGTCTAGTTCCACAGTCGGAACAGGGACAGGGTTTTTATTCAAATCTGTTTGTGGTTCCCAAAAAAGAGGGAACCTTCAGACCCATTTTGGATCTAAAGATCTTAAACAAATTCCTCAGAGTTCCATCGTTCAAAATGGAAACTATTCGGACCATCCTACCTATGATCCAGGAGGGCCAGTACATGACCACAGTGGATTTGAAGGATGCTTACCTTCACATACTGATTCACAGAGATCATCATCGGTTCCTAAGGTTTGCCTTTCTGGACAGGCATTACCAATTTGTGGCTTTTCCCTTCGGGTTAGCTACAGCTCCAAGAATCTTTACAAAGGTTCTGGGATCACTTCTGGTGGTCCTAAGACCGTGAGGTATATCAGTGGCCCCTTATCTGGACGACATCCTGATACAGGCGTCAAGCTTTCAGATTGCCAATTCACATACGGACATTTCTCAGGTCACATGGGTGGAAGGTGAACGAGGAAAAGAGTTCTCTATCCCCACTCACAAGAGTCTCCTTCCTAAGGACTCTGATAGATTCTGTAAAAATGAAGATTTACCTGACAGAATCCAGGTTATCAAAGCTTCTAAAATCTTGCCGTGTTCTTCATTCTATTCCGCGCCCTTCGGTGGCTCAGTGTATGGAAGTAATCGGCTTGATGGTAGCGGCGATGGACATAGTGCCATTTGCGCGCCTACATCTCAGACCACTGCAACTATGCATGCTCAGTCAGTGGAATGGGGATTACACAGATTTGTCCCCTCTGCTAAATCTGGATCAAGAGACCAGAGATTCTCTTCCCTGGTGGCTATCTCGGGTCCATCTGTCCAAAGGTATGACCTTTCGCAGGCCAGATTGGACAATTGTAACAACAGATGCCAGCCTTCTAGGTTGGGGTGCTGTATGGAATTCCCTGAAGGCTCAGGGATCATGGACTCAGGAGGAGAAACTCCTCCCAATAAATATTCTGGAGTTAAGAGCAATATTCAATGCTCTTCTAGCTTGGCCTCAGTTAGCAACCCTGAGGTTCATCAGATTTCAGTCGGACAACATCACGACTGTGGCTTACATCAACCATCAAGGGGGAACCAGGAGTTCCCTAGCGATGTTAGAAGTCTCCAAGATAATTCGCTGGGCAGAGACTCACTCTTGCCACCTATCAGCAATCCATATCCCAGGTGTAGAGAACTGGGAGGCGGATTTTCGAAGTCGTCAGACTTTTCATCCGGGAGAGTGGGAACTCCATCCGGAGGTGTTTGCTCAATTGGTTCATTGTTGGGGCAAACCAGAACTGGATCTCATGGCGTCTCGCCAGAACGCCAAGCTTCCTTGTTACGGATCCAGGTCCAGGGACCCAGAAGCTGCACTGATAGATGCTCTAGCAGCGCCTTGGTTCTTCAACCTGGCTTATGTGTTTCCACCGTTTCCTCTGCTCCCTCGACTGATTGCCAAAATCAAACAGGAGAGAGCATCGGTGATCTTGATAGCGCCTGCGTGGCCACGCAGGACCTGGTATGCAGACCTAGTGGACATGTCATCCTTTCCACCATGGACCCTGCCTCTGAGACAAGACCTTCTACTACAAGGTCCTTTCAATCATCCGAATCTAATTTCTCTGAGACTGACTGCATGGAGATTGAACGCTTGATTTTATCAAAGCGTGGCTTCTCCGAGTCAGTCATTGATACCCTTATACAGGCACGAAAGCCTGTCACCAGGAAAATCTACCATAAGATATGGCGTAAATACC
This sequence comes from Bombina bombina, assembly GCF_027579735.1. NCBI lineage: Eukaryota > Metazoa > Chordata > Amphibia > Anura > Bombinatoridae > Bombina > Bombina bombina. The sequence continues at coordinate 716,956,159 of NC_069504.1, forward strand.
TTTATTGGTGTGAATACAAGAATTACTCATGGAGTAAGGTTAGGATTCCTAGGATATTGTCCTTTCTCCAAGAGGGTTTGGAAAAAGGATTATCAGCTAGTTCTTTAAAGGGACAGATTTCTGCTCTGTCTATTCTTTTGCACAAGCGTCTGGCTGAAGTTCCGGACGTTCAAGCTTTTTGTCAGGCTTTGATTAGAATCAAGCCTGTGTTTAAACCTGTTGCTCCCCCATGGAGCTTAAACTTGGTTCTTAAAGTTCTGTTTTTGATGGCTATTTCCTCGGCTCGGAGAGTCTCTGAGTTATCTGCCTTACAATGTGATTCTCCTTATCTGATTTTCCATTCAGATATAGTAGTTCTGCGTACCTGGGTTTTTACCTACGGTAGTTTCTAACAACAGCTTAGCTTGTTAGATCATAGCAGCACTGTGTGTAGTTCCCTAAGTGTGCTAGTTCATAAGTGTAGAGAGAGTTATAACAACGGAGTTATTATATATATATATCATATGGATATTAACAATATAGAACAGCGACTAGTATATAATTGGAACATAATTGGAACTTTTAATCCTGCTGACACTGCTGTCTCTCCTCTCTCATCAGGTATGTGCTTAACAAGGACTCCATTTTAAACTGCAACACATATTAGAATTGCATACTTCCCCAAAAAAACTGTATTTCTCTCTGGTATGTGCTTAACAAGGACTCCATTTTAAACTGCAACACATATTAGAATTGCATACTTCCCCAAAAAAACTGTATTTCTCTCTGGTATGTGCTTAACAAGGACTCCATTTTAAACTGCAACACATATTAGAATTGCATACTTCCCCAAAAAAACTGTATTTCTCTCTGGTATGTGCTTAACAAGGACTCCATTTTAAACTGCAACACATATTAGAATTGCATACTTCCCCAAAAAAACTGTATTTCTCTCTGGTATGTGCTTAACAAGGACTCCATTTTAAACTGCAACACATATTAGAATTGCATACTTCCCCAAAAAAACTGTATTTCTCTCTGGTATGTGCTTAACAAGGACTCCATTTTAAACTGCAACACATATTAGAATTGCATACTTCCCCAAAAAAACTGTATTTCTCTCTGGTATGTGTGTATTACCTTTAAAAAACGCTTTCTTTTCTGTGTCTTCCATTTTGATAAGAAAGATGCCATCTGCAATGTTTGTTTAGGCCCTGTTTGATCCTGGTCTAATTTATGACCTATGCTAATTAGGATCATGTGACTGTTATTACCTTTAAATTGAACATCCCCAGCTTGTTACATCAAGCTTAGCTTGTTAGATCATAGCAGCACTGTGTGTAGTTCCCTGAGTGTGCTAGTTCATAAGTGTAGAGAGAGTTATAACAACGGAGTTAGACAAAGGAGTGGACAACAGAAAGAAGTACTTTCAAATTCAAACAATTAAATGCAAACATGCTACACTTTCTAATGTCTGCTTTAACCTTTTCCTCCCTTCTCTTTAAAGTCACAGCTCTTCCATTCACAAACAGCACTCAGAACATTCATATTTCTCCTTCCCTTCTACCTTCCCCCCTCTACAACACACATGAACTTTATTCCTATCTCACATCCCTCAGCCAGCCATGCTTTACTAATCAAAAACTTAAACACTCACATAAGACACATTCTCATCTCCTTTCAATCACCATCTTTCTTCTTCTTGCAGCTGGGGATGTCTCGCCTAACCCAGGTCCACCCCAAATGACACCTCATACACCTTGCACACGAAACCCTCTAAACCTCATTAACTGCACCTCTAATAGTACACCCCAATTCTCGTGTGCCCTTTGGAATGCACGCTCGGTATGCAATAAGCTTACATCTATTCACGACCTATTTATTTCACGTTCACTTAACCTGTTAGCCCTCACTGAAACTTGGCTCTCCTCCTCTAACACAACTGCTGTAGCCTCTCTGTCCTATGGCGGCCTGCACTTCAGTCACACTCCCAGGCCTGGAGACAAACAAGGAGGAGGAGTAAGAATTCTCCTGTCTCCACACAGTACCTTTCACTGCATTCCTTCACCCCCCTCTCTTTCCTTCTCATCTTTTGAAGTTCACGCTATCCGCCTCTTCTCCCCTATAGCTCTTCGTGTTGCAGTTATCTATCGGCCCCCTGGCCCAGCATCACAATTTCTGGACCACTTTGAAGCCTGGCTTCCACATTTTCTCTCTTCTAATGTCCCTTCTCTCATCTTAGGGGACTTTAACATACCCCTTGATAAGCCTAACACGCCTGCTGCCTCTAAACTTCTATCCCTTACCACCTCTTTAGGCCTGTCCCAGTGGACAACATCTCCAACACACTGTGAAGGCAACTCCATAGACCTGGTCTTCACAAATCTCTGTGCCGTTTCCAACTCTCTTAACTTCCCCTTTCCTCTCTCTGACCACCATCTACTAACATTCTCTCTCACTCTACCTGCTACATCTTTGCATGCCCCCAAAAAACTGCTACCTCACAGGAATTTAAATGACTTGGATCTCACAGACTTTTCCACTCAACTGAGTCCTCTCCTCTCTGACATTTCATCCCTCTCTTGCCCAACCCTCGTGAGTCTACAGTATAATTCGGCACTAAAATCAACACTTGACAAAACTGCACCCTCCACTCTTCGACGTACATCAATCACTCGACGGCAACCGTGGCACACTAAACAGACCAGATATCTTCAGCGATGCTCACGGGCCGCTGAACGGCAGTGGAGGAAATCACGCACCTTTGCTAATTTCCAACATTATAAATTCACCCTTAAGTCCTACAACTCTGCGCTCAGCCTGGCAAAACAAGTCTATTTCTCCTCCCTCGTGTCATCTCACGCATCCAACCCCAGAAAACCGTTCTCAACCTTTAACTCCCTTCTACGTCCGCCTGCCCCCCCGCCCACTACCAACCTCACTGCTCAAATTATTGCTGATCACTTCAAAAATAAAATTGACACCATTAGAAAAGAGATATGCACCTCGCACCCCGCAAACCCAGCGATCCTACCCACCCCTTCTATTAACAAAAATCTATGCTATTTCCCTCCTGTAACAGAGGAAGAAGTCTCTGCACTCCTATCCTCGGCTCATCTCACAACCTGCCCACTTGACCCTATTCCTTCACGACTTATTCCCCTTCTCTCTGCTTCACTAACCCCTACCCTAACTTATCTCTTTAACCAATCCCTCACTGCTGGCACATTTCCTGACACATTCAAGCATGCGACAATCATACCAATCCTAAAAAAGCCCTCGCTTGACCCCTCCACGCCTTCTAACTATCGACCAGTCTCCTTACTTCCCTTTGCTTCAAAATTATTGGAACGACTAGTCTATAATCGGCTAACTCAATTTCTCACAACTAACTCCTTACTTGATCCACTACAATCTGGTTTCCGCCCTAAACACTCAACAGAAACCGCTCTTGCTAAAGTAACAAATGACCTGTTATCAGCCAAAGCAAAAGGCCATTACTCATTACTAATTCTTCTTGACCTGTCCGCAGCTTTTGACACAGTTGACCATCCTCTCCTCCTAAAAATACTACATTCATTTGGCATCCGAGACACAGCCCTCTCCTGGTTTGCATCATATCTTTCAAACCGCTCGTTTTCAGTTTCCTTTAACAACACATCTTGTGATCCTATGCCTCTCTCAGTTGGAGTACCGCAAGGCTCTGTCTTGGGTCCCTTGCTTTTCTCTCTTTATACATCCTGCCTTGGAAAACTTATAGCCTCCTTTGGATTCCAGTACCACCTATATGCTGATGATACCCAAATCTATCTTTCCTCTCCTGATATCTCTCCCTCTTTACTCAACCAGATTTCTGACTGCCTCTCTGCAATTTTCTCTTGGATGTCTTCACACTACCTCCAACTCAATCTGTCCAAAACTGAGCTGCTTCTTATTCCCCCCTCTTCGAGACATCCGACACCTGACATTTCTCTGATGGTTGGAGACTCTATTCTCAACACCTCACCCCAGGTCCGCTGCCTTGGGGTCACACTAGACTCAGAACTCACATTCAACCCACATATACAAACGCTTACCAAATCCTGCCGGTCACACCTACGCAACATTTCCAGAATTCGTCCCTTCCTTACTCAAAATACTACAAAAATACTTATTCATTCCCTCATCCTGTCACGCATTGATTATTGCAATTTACTCTTAAATGGCCTTCCAAAACACCGCCTCTCCTCCCTCCAATCTATTATGAATGCTTCTGCTAGACTCATCCACCTAAGTCGACGATCTACATCAGCTGCTCCGCTCTGCCAGTCTCTACACTGGCTCCCCATACACTCCAGAATACAGTTTAAAGTATTAACCCTAACTTACAAAGCACTCAACAGTCTAACTCCCAACTATATCTCCTCTCTCATCGTGAAATACTCCCCATCCCGTCCTCTTCGATCAAACTCTGACCTACGTCTCTACACTCCTGTTATCTCTACATCCCACTCCCGCCTCCAAGACTTCGCACGTGCTGCTCCTGTCCTCTGGAACTCTCTACCCCGCTCCATCAGACTGTCTCCAACCTTGTATAGCTTCAGAAGATCCTTGAAAACCCACCTATTCAGAGAGGCTTACCATCTCTCCTCCATCCCGCATCCAAACCAAGCTAATACATGTACATGAACTGCCTGACTCACTGCTGCAAATACAACCGATGTAACAAGCTACCCCAACCTTATGTCTCTGCACCCTAAACCTATAGACTGTGAGCTCTCCGGAGCAGGGCCCTCTTCATCCTGTGCTAGATTTGTTTAGTCTTGTTATGTTTTGTATTGTATCACAGATCTTTGTCATTGTATACCCCCATCATTGTACCCAGCGCTACGGAATTTGGCGGCGCTATACAAATAAATAATAATAATAATAATAACAAGAATATCAATCAAAAGATTGTTGTTCCATCTTTCCGTGCTTTGAAGTTTTACTTACAAGCTACTAAAGATTTTCGCCAAACATCTACTCTGTTTGTTGTTTACTCTGGACAGAGGAGAGGTCAAAAAGCTTCGGTCAAAAACTTCGGAGCGTAATACGCTTAGCCTATGAGACTGCTGGACAGCAGCCCCCTGAAAGGATTACAGCTCATTCTACTAGAGCTGTGGCTTCCACCTGGGCCTTTAAAAATAAGGCTTCTGTTGAACAGATTTGCAAGGCGGCGACTTGGTCTTCGCTTCATACCTTTTCAAAATTTTACAAATTTGATACTTTTGCTTTTTCGGAGGCTATTTTTGGGAGAAAGGTTTTACAGGCAGTGGTTCCTTCCATTTAAGCCTGCCTTGTCCCTCCCTTCATCCGTGTACTTTAGCTTTGGTATTGGTATCCCACAAGTAATGGATGATCCGTGGACTGGATACACCTAATTAACCCCTGCACTGCTGGACATAATACACGTGTGGTGCGCAGCAGCACTTAGAAGCCTTCTAATTACCAAAAAGCAATGCCAAAGCCATATGTCTGCTATTTCTGAAGAAAGGGGATCCCAGAGAAGCATTTACAACCATTTGTGCCATAATTGCACAAGCTGTTTGTAAATTATTTCCGTGAGAAACCTAAAATTGTGAAAAGTTTAATTTTTTTTTTAATAAAACGCATTTAGCAGTGAAATGGTGGCATGAAATATACCAAAATGGTCGTAGATCGAATACTTGGGGTTGTCTACTACACTACACTAAAGCTAAAATTAACCCTACAAGCTCCCTACATGCTCCCTAATTAACCCCTTCATTGCTGGGCATAATACACATGTGGTGCGCAGTGGCATTTAGTGGCCTTCTAATTACCAAAAAGCAACACCAAAGACATATATGATTGCTATTTATGAAAAAAGGGGTTCCCAGAGAAGCATTTACAACCATTTGTGCCATAATTGCACAAGCTGTTTGTAAATAATTTCAGTGAGAAACGTAAAGTTTGTAACAAAATGTGTGAAAAAGTGAACAAATTTTTTTATTTGAGCGCATTTGGCGGTGAAATGGTGGCATGAAATATACCAAAATTGGCCTAGATCAATACTTTGGGATGCCTTCTAAAAAAAATATATACATGTCAAGGGATATTCAGGGATTCCTGAAAGATATCAGTGTCCCAATGTAACTAGCACTAATTTTGAAAAAAAGTGGGTTGGAAATAGCAAAGTGCTACTTGTACTTATTGCCCTATAACTTGCAAAAAAAGCCAAGAACATGTAAACATTGGGTATTTCTAAACTCAGGACAAAATTTGGAAACTATTTAGCATGGGTGTTTTTTGGACAATTGTGGGGTGGGGGAGGGAAGAGAGCTGTTTGGGAGGGATCAGGGGGTATAATGTGTCAGGTGGGAGGCTGATCTCTACACTAAAGCTAAAATTAACCCTGCAAGCTCCCTACATGCTACCTAATTAACCCCTTCACTGCTGGCCATAATACACGTGTGATGCGCTATGCAAAAAGTTCAAGCAGCACCTCCACTGTGCTGTGGAGGTGCTGCTTGAACTTTTTGCATAGATCTATCTGTTTGGAGTTTTGGCAGGAGCTCCTCAGGCTTGCACTACAATCACCAGTGCTGGAAGATATTATTCTGTTTTATACACATGTGATGCGCAGCAGCATTTAGAAGCCTTCTAATTACCAAAAAGCAAAGCCAAAGCCATATATGTCTGCTATTTCTGAAGAAAGGGGATCCCAGAGAAGAATTTACAACTATTTGTGCCATAATTGCATAAGCTGTTTGTAAATCATTTCAGTGAGAAACCTAAAGTTAGTGAAAAATTTAAAAACATTTTTGGGATGTGTTCTAAAATGAAAATATATACATGTCAAGGGATATTCAGGAATTCCTGAAAGATATCAGTGTCCCAATGTAACTAGCGCTAATTTTGGGAAAAAAGTGGTTTGAAAATAGCAAAGTGCTACTTGTATTTATTGCCATATAAATTGCAAAAAAAGGAAAGAACATGTAAACATTAGGTTTTTCTAAACTCAGGACAACATTTAGAAACTATTCAGCATAGGTGTTTTTTGCTGGTTGTAGATGTGTAACAGATTTTGGGGGTCAAAGTTAGAAAAAGTGTGTTTTTTTCCATTTTTTCCTCATTTTTATAATTTTTTTATAGTAAATTATAAGATACTAGTCCTAAAGCCCGTTCACACGGGCCGTGTGGTTTATTTTTATATTCTCTCTCTCTCTGTGCCCTATCTCTCTCTCTCCCCTCTTTCTCCCCCCTGTCTCTCTCACTCTATCCCCCCTGTCTCTCTCACTCCCCTGTCTCACTCTCACTCTCAGATGGGAGGCTGATCTCTACACTAAAGCTAAAATTAACCCTGCAAGCTCACTACAAACTCCCTAATTAACCCTTTCACTGCTAGCCATAATACACGTGTGAGGCGCAACAGGATTTAGTGGCCTTCTAATTACCAGAAAGCAACGCCAAAGTCATATATGTCTGCTATTTCTGAACAAAGGGGATCCCAGACAAGCATTTACAACCATTTGTGCCATAATTGCACAAGCTGTTTGTAAATGATTTCAGTGAGAAACCTAAAATTGTGAAAAATTTTACGTTTTTTTTAATTTGATCGCATTTGGCGGTGAAATGGTGGCATGAAATATACCAAAATGTGCCTAGATCAATACTTGGGGTTGTCTACTACACTACACTAAAGCTAAAATTAACCCTACAAGCTCCCTAATTAACCCCTTAACTGCTGGGCATGATACACTTGTGGTGCGCAGTGGCATTTAGCGGCCTTCTAATTACCAAAAAGTAACGCCAAAGCCATATATGTGTGCTATTTCTGAACAAAGGGGATCCCAGAGAAGAATTTACAACCATTTATGCCATAATTGCACAAGTTGTTTGTAAATAATTTCAGTGAGAAACCTAAAGTTTGTGAAAAAATTTGTGAAAAAGTGAACAATTTTTTGTATTTGATCGCATTTGGCGGTGAAATGGTGGCATGAAATATACCAAAATTGGCCTAGATCAATACTTTGGGATGTCTACTAAAAAAAAATATATAAATGTCAAGGGATATTCAGGTATTCCTGAAAGATATCGGTGTTCTAATGTAACTAGCGCTAATTTTGGAAAAAAATGGTTTGGAAATAGCAAAGTGCTACTTGTATTTATGGCCCTATAACTTGCAAAAAAAGCAAAGAACATGTAAACATTGGGTATTTCTAAACTCAGGACAAAATTTAGAAACTATTTAGCATGGGTGTTTTTTGGTGGTTTTAGATATGTAACAGATTTTGGGGGTCAAAGTTAGAAAAAGTGTGTTTTTTTCCATTTTTCCTCATATTTTATCATTTTTTTATAGTAAATTATAAGATATGATTAAAATAATGGTATCTTTAGAAAGTCCATTTAATGGCGAGAAAAACGGTATATAATATGTGTGGGTACAGTAAATGAGTAAGAAGAAAATTACAGCTAAACACAAACACCGCAAAAATGTAAAAATAGCCTTGGTCCCAAACGGACAGAAAATGGAAAAGTGCTCTGGTCACTAAGGGGTTAAAAACAGATATTAAGCCTCAATGGTAGGAAAAACACATTTCGTAGTTCAAAAATTATATTATACACAGAAAAAACATTATTTGAAAAAATTATTGGGAAACTTTTATTTGAAAAAAATTAGACCAACATACCCATGATGTTCATAATAGATAGCAGAAAACTTGAACATCATGGGTATGTTGGTCTAATTTTTTCAAACAATTTTTTTCAAATAATGTTTTTTCTGTGTATAATATAATTTTTGAACTACGAAATGTGTTTTTCCTACCATTGAGGCTTAATATCTGTTTTTAAAGTTAATACCATTTCACAGCTGTCCAGAAGAGGGCAATATATATGGATGTGATTAAGTTCACCAAATGAGTATACAAGGAGTTAATTTCCTGGGTAGCCTATTTAAACAGGTGTGTTATGAATTTTATCACATGACTAAGGGTACTAACCCCCGCAACGTTGTGGTTTTTATGTCTGATCCTGTATCACAATAAAGTTTGTATTTTTTTACTTCAGAGGAGTTTTTTCCCATTTTCTTCTATTTGATATGTTTTCCTGAGTGTGGCAGTCACTCTGGGAGAATTACCCTTATTGGAATTATTTTTGTGTGCTGGACTTTACTACTATTATTGATTACAATACCCCACGCTCTGGCCGCCCACTTCAAAATTTATAGTGGGCGACCAGAGTGCAGGGTATTGGAAAAGCACTCACCGGGACTTGATAACTTGTGTTAATAAAAACATTGTAATGCAAGCTCTAGTAAGTGCCACATACACTTGTGTGTTTCTCAACATGGTCATGTAGCATTAATTTATGAATAAACTCAGTAAGACTTGCTGGTCAATCAATGTTGAATTTGAGGAAGCCCCATACAGTAAGGGGTGGGGCGAAACATCTGGTATTGTGGATGTGTGCGTAAACCAAGCTCCTGTGTGGTCTTCTGCAGCTGTATGATCTGAATGGTGACTGATTGTTGTGTTACCTCTTTGCTACTTTAATAGAAACACATATATGACTGCTATGGTGAGTGGCTTTAATGAAGGGAGATACTGAATCTAGTGTACCCATGTAGCCCTCATTATTAGGCCACACGGTTTTGGAGTTGTGTATAACCCCTGTGGAGTCTTGCCACGACATACTTGTTCTGCAGTTATTATACGTTTTGTAGCAGTAGAGGCTTTCTACTCACAGACTTACGTTATGGGTATTACTCTCTGGATTTGGAAACATTGTTTAACACTGATCACATTTATTTTACAAAAGAAAAACATAATTTATGTAAGAACTTACCTGATAAATTAATTTCTTTCATATTAGCAAGAGTCCATGAGCTAGTGACGTATGGGATATACAATCTTACCAGGAGGGGCAAAGTTTCCCAAAACTCAAAATGCCTATAAATACACCCCTCACCACACCCACAATTCAGTTTTACAAATAGCCAAGTAGTGGGGTGATAAAGAAAGGAGTAAAAAGCATCAACAAAGGAATCTGGAAATAATTGTGCTTTATACAAAAAAAATCATAACCACCATAAAAAAGGGGTGGGCCTCATGGACTCTTGCCAATATGAAAGAAATGAATCAGGTAAGTTCTTACATAAATTATGCTTTCTTTCATAGCAATACCCAAGATGTGGAACTCCACGCAAGAGTCACTAGAGAGGGAGGGATAAAAACATTCATTTTTTGCTGAAAACAATTAATCCACAACCCAAAATAAGTTTATTCTCATAAATGAAAAGAAAAACTTAAAACATAAGCAGAAGAATCAAACTGAAACAGTTGCCTGAAGAACTTTTCTACCAAAAACTGCTTCCGAAGAAGCAAATACATCAAAACGGTAGAATCGGATCAACTGAAGCTTCATTCTTAAAAGCCCACGAAGGGGAAACTGATCTAGTAGAATGAGCAGTAATTCTCTGAGGCGGGGCTTGACCCGACTCCAAATAAGCTTGATGAATCAAAAGCTATATCCCCTTAAGGACCAGCGACGTACCCTGTATTTCAATGGCCTTTTTTTGGGACTTGATTGTTTTATAGCGCGGTCTTGCCACCAGCGTTGAGACTGCTCTATTCCACAAAGCCTGCTGGAGAGAGGGCATTAATAGTGTGTTCTTGCTAGACTTGTGCTATAATGCCCGGAAAAAACCCTTAACGACCAGTGACATACAGGGTACATTGTGGTCATTAAGGGGTTAACCACGAAGCCAAGGAAACAGCAGAAGCCTTCTGACCTTTCCTAGAACCAGAAAATATAACAAATAGACTAGAAGTCTTCCTGAAATCATTAGTAGCTTCAATATAATATTTCAAAGCTCTTACCACATCCAAAGAATTCTTAGGATTAGGACACATAAAAGGGACAACAAATTCTCTATTAATGTTGTTAGAATTCACAACCTTAGGTAAGAATTTAAATGAAGTCCGCATCCTGATGAAAAATCAGAAAAGGAGATTCACAAGAGAGCGGATAATTCAGAAAACTCTTCTAGCAGAAGAGATGACCAAAAGAAACAACACTTTCCAAGAAAGTAGTTTATTGTCCAAAGAATGCATAGGCTCAAACGGAGGAGCCTGTAAAGCCTTCAAAACTAAATTAAGACTCAAAGGAGGCGAGATTGACCTAATGACAGGCTTGATACGAACAAAAGCCTGCACAAAACAATTCATATCAGGAAGTTTAGCAATCTTTGTGAAATAAAACAAAGAGCAGAGATTTGTAAAATTCTAGGAATTCTAAAAGAATGCCAAGAGAATTTAAGAGAAGAACACCATGAAATGTAAGTCTTCCAAACTCGATAATAAATCTTTCTAGAAACAGATTTACGAGCCTGCAACATAGTATTAATCTATGACTTCTGAAGCAGTGAAAAAGAAAGAGTCCCATCCAGACTATTCATGTGCCATAACCACAAAAAATGTAATTAAAGCCAACTTTTCCGGAGTACACCTTCAGTGAGAGTCCTCAGGGAAATGTAATCATATATTGTTGAATGCAAGTCTCACAACTTCGGCCCTTAATTATCTACTCAGGCCCAAAATTACACATTAGTAATCCTTTATATATGTATGTGTATTTATCAATTACAGTGCCCGGTTATAAAATAGTGTCCGTTTAATATACTTAATACAGTCCTGACAGACATATAAATATTTGTTTAAGAGACCCTTTTGAAAAATCTGTCATAACAATGTAATTGACACTAAGCGGAACTTTCCATTCAGGTTTGTTCAACTGTCTCTGTGAACCAGACTTCCGTGGGCCAACACAGCATATACTTTCATCAATAAACACGCTGGTTTTGTTACCTTAGGAGGATCTTTGATTTCACCACTCCTTGTCGGTCGCAGCTACTGCTCTCCCAGGCTACGATACCAGCCTGTCCACCATTCGCGGATCGAGCAGCTCCTGTGTCTGGCGTCTTCCGTACACGTCAGAACCACGTGTTTACTCCTTACTCCGTGATTGGACCCTATGGGCCAGTATGTTGTCTACGTCACTCTGTGAGTCCTCTATCCTTCGGGAATCCAAAATTATACCGGGCACTGAAATCAATATACAAGAGACTTGTCCGGGGAACAGTATATAGAGTTCCAATCCGCTTCCTTAGTTAGGACCACTCCGGGGGCAAATGCAGATAAAGTGCGGGCTTGTGGCAAAAAATGTATAGCCAAAAAGTGAAAACAAAGCCCAGCACTTAAATAAAATTCCACGTTTTATTGGTATACATTAAAAATAGATATAACAAAGAGAGTGTGTACCCTCCAGCAGACTGACTATTTTTAATGTATACCAATAAAACTTGGAATTTTATTTAAGTGCTGGGCTTTGTTTTCACTTTTTGGCTATTCTGAAGCAGTGATCAAGTGCGGTGGTCCCGCATGAAACACGTATGCTCCTTGCTGCCTTTTTTTATGACCATTCTTGTGTTCTGCTGAATGGTCATACATTTTTGTCCTTTTTGTTTTTAGTGCATTGTTTAATAATAAAATATCTTTTTTTTTTTTATTCGCTATACTTTGCTGGAGTATTTTTTCACTGTTAGCCGGAACCTTTGTTTGTTGGTACTCCGTTCTGTGACGTCTTGGACGGAGACGCATTTCCTGGCTCCAGTGGATTGCTACAGGGGAATGTTATACTAGCTGCACACGCTGAAGTGGCTTTTTCGGAACACGGAAGGGGTAAGCACCGCTTTTCTTTGTATTACAAAACTGAAGAGCCCTGAGAATCGCATGGAGTTCCAAAATTTTTATTGGTAATCTCGCCTCTTGAGATATCCAAACCCCTTGCACTGGCAGAGATCCCCAAACAGCTCCCAACCTGAAAGACTTGCATCTGTTGTGATCACAGTCCAGGTTGGACGGACAAAAGAAGCCCCTAAAATAGTACGATGATTGGGATTTAAGGATATTAATTGTGATATCTTTGTATAATTCCTGCACCATTGGTTCAGCATACAAAGCTGGAGAGGTCTCATATGAAAACGAGCAAAAGGCGATCGCGTCCGATGCTGCAGTCATGAGATCTAAAACTTCCATGCACATAGCTACTGAAGGGAATGACTGAGACTGAAGGTTCAGACAGGCTGCAACCAATTTCAAACGTCTCTTGTCTGTTAGAGACAAAGTCATGGACACTGAATCTATCTGGAAACCCAAAAAGGTTACCCTTGTCTGAGGAATCAAAAAACGTTTTGGTAAATTGATCCTCCAACCATATGTCTTCGAAGAAACAACGCTAGTTGATTTGTGTGAGATTCTGCAGAACGTAAAGACTGAGCGAGTACCAAGATATCGTCCAAATAAGTAAATACCGCAATACCCCGCTCTCTGATTACAGAGAGCAAAGCACCTAGAACCTTTGAAAAGATTATTGGAGTTGTCGCTAGGCCAAATGGAAGAGCAACAAATTGGTAATGCTGGTCTAGAAAAGAGAATCTCAGGAACTGATAGTGATCTGGATGAATCGGAATATGAAGATATGCATCCTGTAAGTCTATTGTGGACATATAATGCCCTTGCTGAACAAAAGGCAGAATAGTCCTTATAGTCACCATTTTGAAAGTTGGTACTCATATATCGATTCAAAATCTTTAGATCCAAAAATGGTCTGAATGAATTTTCTTTCTTTGGGACAATGAATAGATTTGAATAAAACCCCAGACCCTGTTCCTAAAACGGAACTGGCATGATTACCCCAGATAACTCCAGGTCTGAAACACTTCAGGAAAGCCTGAGCCTTTACTGGGTTTACTGGAATGCGTGAGAGAAAAAAATCTCACAGGCGGTCTTACTCTGAATCCTATTCTGTGCCCCTGAGAAACAATACTCTGAATCCTATGATTTTGGACCGAATTGATCCAAACATCTTTGAATTTTTTTTAACTGCCCCTTACCAGCTGAGCTGGAATGAGGGCCGCACCTTCATGCGGACTTGGGGGCTGGTTTTGATCTCTTAAATGGCTTGGATTTATTCCAATTTGAAGGCTTACAATTGGAAGCAGATTTCTTGGGGGAAGGATTAGGTTTCTGTTCCTTATTTTGTCGAAAGGAACGAAAACGGTAAGAAGCTTTAGATTTATCCTTAGGTTTTTTTTTATCCTGAGGCAAAAAAAACTCCCTTCCCCCAGTAACAGTTTAAATTATTGAATCCAACTGAGAACCAAATAATGTATTACCTTGGAAAAAAAGAGATAGTAATCTGGATGTAGAAGTTGTCACGGATACCAGACGGCTAAGGCTATCCCCCACCCCCCTACAACCTCACCCCTTTTGTTTCTCAGTGGTTTTGGGCTCCTCAGAGCAACCACCATCTCTGGAAGCTGTTTTTTGCTTTGTTTTTGTGTTCAGAGAAGAGTTGGTTTATGACCAGGAACACCCTCCTAGGCTGGCCGGGCTCCTGGTACTCCCGGTCGGCTGCCTCACAACGGACACCCGCCTAACCCCTCTCAGGCTGACCAGGAACTCCCGGTCGGCCACAGGACAGCAGAACACCCGCAAACTTTAACCCAGGTCGCTCCAGTAACCATGTGCCCCAGAGCTCCACTCTTTTTGGGATTAGTAGCCCCTGGGATTACAAGGGGTGGTGGAATTGCCGGAGAGGAGCTCCTTTGGGAACCGGGGGTTTTGGACACCCCTAACCCCATAAATTCAGCAGACTAACTCCAGTCCCCAGTAACGAATCATGCTGATTTTTGGACTGTGAAATCTGGGAACTGAGAGCTTTAAAATGACACCCTGGAAGTGCTGCTGCTCCACCGGGATCACCCCTAAACCGCCACCCCTATGTATTGGGATTATGTGAGACTGTGACTCCTATGGAGGTGCCGGGCTGTCTGGAGGGGCGGGAAAATAGTGTGATTGTCCAGGGTCTTATCAAGATGAGCTGACTGTATAAAAGGAGTGTGTGTTTTCAATAAAAACAGAATTTATGCTTACCTGATAAATTACTTTCTCCAACGGTGTGTCCGGTCCACGGCGTCATCCTTACTTGTGGGAATATCTCTTCCCCAACAGGAAATGGCAAAGAGTCCCAGCAAAGCTAGCCATATAGTCCCTCCTAGGCTCCGCCCACCCCAGTCATTCGACCGATGGACAGGAGGAAAAATATAGGAGAAACCATATGATACCGTGGTGACTGTAGTTAGAGAAAATAATTCATCAGACCTGATTAAAAAACCAGGGCGGGCCGTGGACCGGACACACCGTTGGAGAAAGTAATTTATCAGGTAAGCATAAATTCTGTTTTCTCCAACATTGGTGTGTCCGGTCCACGGCATCATCCTTACTTGTGGGAACCAATACCAAAGCTTTAGAACACGGATGAAGGGAGGGAGCAAATCAGGTTACCTAAACGGAAGGCACCACGGCTTGCAAAACCTTTCTCCCAAAAATAGCCTCCGAAGAAGCAAAAGTATCAAATTTGTAAAATTTGGCAAAAGTGTGCAGTGAAGACCAAGTCGCTGCCTTACATATCTGGTCAACAGAAGCCTCGTTCTTGAAGGCCCATGTGGAAGCCACAGCCCTAGTGGAGTGAGCTGTGATTCGTTCAGGCTGCCGTCCGGCAGTCTCATAAGCCAATCGGATGATGCTTTTAAGCCAAAAGGAAAGAGAGGTAGAAGTCGCTTTTTGACCTCTCCTTTTACCAGAATAGACAACAAACAAAGAAGATGTTTGTCTGAAATCTTTTGTAGCCTCTAAATAGAATTTTAGAGCACGGACTACGTCCAAATTGTGTAACAAACGTTCCTTCTTTGAAACTGGATTCGGACATAAAGGTACAACTATCTCCTGGTTAATATTCTTGTTAGAAACAACCTTTGGAAGAAAACCAGGCTTAGTACGCAAAACCACCTTATCTGCATGGAACACCAGATAGGGCGGAGAACACTGCAGAGCAGATAACTCTGAAACTCTTCTAGCAGAAGAAATAGCAACCAAAAACAAAACTTTCCAAGATAGTAACTTAATATCTATGGAATGTAAAGGTTCAAACGGAACCCCTTGAAGAACTGAAAGAACTAGATTTAGACTCCAGGGAGGAGTCAAAGGTCTGTAAACAGGCTTGATCCTAACCAGAGCCTGAACAAATGCTTGAACATCTGGCACAGCTGCCAGTCTTTTGTGTAGTAAGACAGATAAAGCAGAGATCTGTCCCTTTAGAGAACTTGCAGATAATCCTTTCTCCAAACCTTCTTGTAGAAAGGAGAGAATCTTAGGAATTTTTATCTTATTCCATGGGAATCCTTTGGATTCACACCAACAGATATATCTTTTCCATATTTTGTAAACACCAAAAAACTCTTAACCATCTCCGTGGAGATGTTGCCTGTGCAACGGCAAAGAGAATGACTGGGGTGGGCGGAGCCTAGGAGGGACTATATGGCCAGCTTTGCTGGGACTCTTTGCCATTTCCTGTTGGGGAAGAGATATTCCCACAAGTAAGGAGGATGCCGTGGACCGGACACACCAATGTTGGAGAAATCAGTTCCTGTGTAACCTGAATGCTAGTGTGTCTAGTTATTTGGGTGAGCTCCAGCTAAAATCACTATCCTGAGCTACATAGCAGCCTGTTCCAGGCAGAGGAAGGACACGCTGGAAAAGCTACCTAGTTTGGGTAGCTGGAGTCTGCCACAGGGTGGGACCCTGAGTACTAGTGCTGTCAGGCATCAGGGGTGGCTATAGGCTGTGGTCACTTGCCAGCTACATAGCTGCAGTCGGCAGGGAGGAAGCAGGACCCCTTTTGGTGGAGCTACCCAGTCAGGGTAGCCGGGGGTATCCGTCACAGAAGTCATATCAGCATTCCAAGATTTGAGCCACAAAGCTCTTCTAGCTAAAATAGCTAAAGACATAATATTAACATCAATTTTGATAATATCAAAAATGGCATCACAAATGAAATTATTAGCATGTTGAATCAACTTAATAATGCTAGACAAATCATGATCCGATACTTGTTGCGCTAAAGTATCCAACCAAAAAGTTGAAGCAGCTGCAACATCAGCCAAAGAAATTGCAGGCCTAAGAATATAAATAAGCTTTCCTTAGATAAGATTCAAGTTTCCTATCTAAAGGATCTTTGAAAGAAGTAGTCTCTGTTCTGTATGAATAGTAGTACGTTTAGCAAGAGTAGAGATAACCCTATCAGCCTTGGGGATCTTTTCCCAAAACTTCAATCTAACTACTGGCAAAGGATACAATTTTTTAAACCTTGAAGAAGGAATAAAAAGTACTAGGCTTATTCCATTACTTAGAAATCACATCAGAAATAGCATCAGGACCTGGAAAAACCTCTGGAATAACCACAGGAGGTTTATAAACAGAATTTAAACATTTACTAGTTTTAATATCAAGAGGACTAGTTTTCTCCATAATCCAATGTAATCAACACTTCTTTTAACAAAGAACGAATATACTCCAATTTAAATAAATAAGAGGAATTCTCAGTGTCAATATCTGAGGCAGGATCTTCTGAATCAGATAGATCCTCATCAGAAAGGTTAATTCAGTATGTTGCTGGACATTTGAAATTTCATCAACCTTATGAGAAGTTTTAAAAGCATTTTACGTTTATTAGAAGGCGGAATGGTAGACAAAGCATTCTGAATAGAATCAGAAATAAATTATTTTTAATTTACAGGTATATCTTGTGCATTAGATATTGAGGGAACAGCAACAGGTAATGAACTACTACTGATGGATAAATTCTCTGCATATAAAAGTTTATCATGACAACTATTACAAACCACAGCTGGAGGTATAACCTCCACAAGTTTACAACAAATGCACTTAGCTTTGGTAGAACTGTTATCAAGCCGCACGGTTCCAACAGTGATTTCTGAGACAGGATCAGATTGAGACATCTTGCAAATGTAAGAGAAAAAAACAACATATAAAGCAAAATGATCAATTTCCTTATATGGCAGTTTCAGGAATGGGAAAAAATGCAAACAGCATAGTCTTCTGACATAGAAAAAAGCAGGAGGCAAAAAAGAATGGGGTCTAAAATAATGAAAATATTTGGCGCCAAGTATGACGCACAACAAACAGAGAAAATATTTTTTGGCGCCAAAAACGTCCGGAAACACCACTCGCGTCATAGATGACGCAACCTTGTGAAAGGACCCGGCGTCAACTAAGACGCCGGAAATGACGAATTTGCGTCAACGAACGTAACTTCCCGCAAAAAAGGAAATTTATGCTTACCTGATAAATTTATTTCTTCTACTATAAGACGAGTCCACGGATTCATCCTTACTTGTGGGATATTATCCTCCTGCTAACAGGAAGTGGCAAAGAGCACCACAGCAGAGTTGTATATATATATATATAGCTCCTCCCTTCTCTCCACCC
This sequence comes from Bombina bombina, assembly GCF_027579735.1. Taxonomy (NCBI): domain Eukaryota; kingdom Metazoa; phylum Chordata; class Amphibia; order Anura; family Bombinatoridae; genus Bombina; species Bombina bombina. The sequence continues at coordinate 716,974,530 of NC_069504.1, forward strand.
CCAGTCATTCGACTGAAGGTATAGGAAGAGAAAAGAAAAGCTAAAAGGTGCAGAGGTGACTGAAGTTTTGAAAAAAAAAAAATCTGTCTAAAATGACAGGGAGGGCCGTGGACTCGTCGTATCATAGAAGAAATCAATTTATCAGGTAAGCATAAATTTCCTTTTCTTCTACTAGATACGACTAGTCCACAGATTCATCCTTACTTGTGGGATACAATACCAAAGCAACAGGACACGGATGAACGGGAGGGACAAGATAGATACCTTAACGGAAGGCACCACTGCTTGAAGAACTTTTCTCCCAAAAATAGCCTCCGAAGAAGCAAAAGTATCAAATTTGGAAAATTTGGAAAAAGTATGAAGGGATGACCAAGTTGCAGCCTTACAAATCTGTTCAACAGAAGCCACAGCTCTAGTAGAATGAGCCGTAGCCTTTTCAGGAGGCTGAAGTCCAGCAGTCTCGTATGCCAGGCGGATGATGCTTTTTAGCCAAAAAGAAAGAGGTAGCCGTAGCTTTTTGAACCCTACATCTTCCAGAATAAACAACAAATAAAGAAGATGTTTGACGGAAATCCTTGGTCGCTTGTAAGTAAAACTTCAAAGCCCGAACCACGTCCAAGTTATGTAACAGACACTCCTTCTTAGGAGGAGGATTAGGACACAAAGAAGGAACAACAATCTCATGATTAATATTCTTATTTGAAACAACCTTAGGAAGGAATCCAGGTTTAGTACGCAAAACCACCTTATCAGAATGAAATATAAGAAAAGGTGAATCACATTGAAACTCTTCGAGCAGAAGAGATAGCAACTAAAAACAAAACTTTCCAAGATAAAAGCTTAATATCTATGGAATGCATGGGTTCAAACGGAACCCCTTGAAGAACATTGAGAACTAAATTCAAACTCCATGGCGGAGCAATAGGTTTAAATACAGGCTTGATTCTGATTAAAGCCTGACAAAAAGACTGAACGTCTGGGACATTCGCCAGACGCTTGTGTAGTAGAATTGACAAAGCAGAAATTTGTCCCTTCAAGGAACTAGCTGATAATCCCTTCTCCAATCCTTCTTGGAGAAAGGACAAAATCCTAAGAATCCTAACCCTACTCCATGAGTAGCCCTTGGATTTGCACCAATAAAGATATTTACGCCATATCTTATGGTAAATCTTCCAAGTGATAGGCTTGCGAGCCTGAATCAAAGTATCAATGACCGACTCAGAGAATCCCCGCTTAGATAAGATCAAGTGTTCAATCTCCAGGCAGTCAGCTGCAGAGAAGTTAGATTTGGATGTTGGAACGGACATTGAATGAGAAGTTCCTGTCTCAACGGAAGTTTCCACAGTGGCAGAGAGGACATGTCCACTAGATCCGCATACTAAGTCCTGCGTGGCCATGCAGGCGCTATTAGGAATACCGAGGCACTCTCCTGTTTGATTCTTGCAATCACACGAGGCAGGAGAGGAAAAGGAGGAGACAAGCCAGGTTGAACGACCAAGGTACTGCTAGAGCATCTATCACTACAGCTTGGGGATCCGTTGACCTGGACCCGTAACAAGGAAGTTTGGCATTCTGACGAGATGCCATCAGATCCAATTCCGGTGTGCCTCATTGATGAATCAATGACGCAAACACCTTCGGATGGAGCTCCCACTCCCCCGGATGAAAAGTCTGACGACTTAGAAAAAACGCTTCCCAGTTCTCTACTCCTGGGATATAGATTGCTGATAGATGGCAAGAGTGAGCCTCCGCCCATCGGATTATCTTTGAAACCTCTATCATCGCTAGAGAACTCTTTGTTCCCCCTTGATGATTGATATATGCTACAGTCGTGATATTGTCCGACTGGAATCTTATGAATTTGGCCAAAGCCAACTGAGGCCACGCCTGAAGCGCATTGAATATTGCTCTCAATTTCAGAATATTGATTGGTAGTAGGGACTCCTCCTGAGTCCAAACACCATGAGTCTTCAGGGAATTCCAGACTGCACCCCAACCCAAGAGGCTGGCGTCCGTCGTCACTATGACCCATGCTGGCCTGCGGAAGCACATTGCCTGGGACAGATGATCCTGTGACAACCACCAAAGAAGAGAGTCTCTGGTCTCTTGATCCAGAGATATCTGAGGAGATAAATTGGAATAATCCCCATGCCACTGTCTGAGCATGCACAGCTGCAGTGGTCTGAGATGAAAGCGAGCAAACGGAAAGATGTGTCCATTGCCGCTACCATTAATCCAATGACCTCCATACACTGCGCCACTGATGGCCGAGGAATGGACTGAAGTGCTCAGGAAGTATTTAGAATCTTTGACTTTCTGACCTCCGTCACAAAAATTTTCATGTCTACCGAGTCTATCAGAGTTCCCAAGAATGGAACTCTTGTTAGTGGAACTAGTGAACTCTTTTCTATATTCACTTTCCAACCGTGAGTTCTCAGAAATGCCAACACGATGTCCGTGTGAGATTTGGTCAGATAAGTTGACGCCTGGATCAAAATATCGTCCAGATAGGGCACCACTTCTATGCCTGAGAACCGCCAGAAGGGACCCTAGCACCTTTGTGAACATTCTGGGAGCTGTGGCCAACCCGAAAGGAAGGGCCACAAACTGATAATGTTCGTCCAGAAAGGCGAACCTTAGAAACTGATGATGATCCTTTTGGATAGGAATGTGAAGATACGCATCCTTCAGGTCCACGGTGGTCATATATTGACCCTCCTGGATCATAGGCAAAATTGTTTGTATAGTCTCCATTTTGAAATTTGTTTAGACACTTGAGATCTAAAATCGGTCTGAAGGTTCCCTCTTTTTTGGGAACCACAAACAGATTTGAGTAAAACCCCTGTCCCTGTTCTAGTTTTGGAACTGGACAAATTACACCCATGGTATAGAGGTCTTTTACACAGCGTAAGAACGCCTCTCTTTTTGTCTGGTCTACAGACAAACGTGAAAGATGAAATCTCCCTCTTGGGAGAAAATCCTTGAATTCTAGCCGATATCCCTGGATCACAATTTCTAATGCCCAGGGATCCTGAACATCACTTGCCCAAGCCTGAGCAAAGAGAGAAAGTCTGCCCCCTACTAAATCCGGTCCTGGATCGGGGGCTGCCCCTTCATGCTGTCTTGGTAGCAGCTGCGGGCTTCTTGACTTGTATACCTTTATTCCAGGCCTGGTTAGGTCTCCAGACTGACTTGGATTGCGCAAAATTCCCCTCCTTTGTGGCGGGAGAGGAAGTAGAGGGTCCACCTTTAAAGTTTCGAAAGGAACGAAAATTATTTTGTTTAGCCCTCATCTTAACAGTCTTATCCTGAGGCAGGGCATGACCTTTACCTCCAGTAATGTCAGAAATGATTTCCTTCAGTTCAGGCCCGAATAGGGTCTTACCTTTAAAAGGAATAGCTAAGAGCTTAGATTTTGATGAAACATCAGCAGACCAAGATTTAAGCCATAACGCTCTACGCGCTAAAATGGCAAAGCCTGCATTTTTCGCCGCTAATTTAGCCATATGAAAAGCGGCATCGGTAATGAAAGAATTAGCTAGCTTGAGAGCCCTAATTCTATCCAAAATATCATCTAATGGGGTCTCAACCTTAAGAGACTCCTCTAGAGCCTCGAACCAAAAAGCTGCTGCAGTAGTAGTAACTGGAACAATGCATGTTATAGGTTGTAGAAGAAAACCCTGATGAATAAACAATTTCTTTAGAAGACCCTCTAATTTTTTATCCATAGGATCTTTGAAAGCACAACTGTCCTCAATAGGTATAGTTGTACGCTTAGCTAGGGTAGAAATAGCTCCCTCCACCTTAGGGACCGTTTGCCAAGCATCCCGAATGGTGTCAGATATGGGAAACATTTTCTTAAAAGTAGGAGGGGGAGAGAACGGAATGCCTGGTCTATCCCATTCCTTAGTAACAATGTCCGAAATTCTTTTAGGGACTGGAAAAACATCAGTGTAAGTTGGTACCTCTAGATATTTATCCATCTTACACAATTTCTCTGGTGGTACTACAATAGGGTCACAATCATCCAGAGTCGCTAAAACCTCCCGGAGTAACAGGCGGAGGTGTTCAAGCTTAAATTTAAAGGACATCACGTCCGAATCTGTCTGAGGTAACATTTCCTGAATCTGAAAGCTCTCCCTCAGACAGCAATTCCCCGACCCCCAAATCAGAACACTGTGAGGGTACATCGGAAATGGCCAATAAAACATCAGAGGGCTCAGCATTTACCTTAATACCGGACCTACTGCGCTTACCTTGTAAACCTGGCAGTTTAGATAATACCTCTGTAAGGGTAGTAGATATAACTGCAGCCATACCTTGCAGAGTAAAAGAATTAGACGCACTAGAAGTACTTGGCGTCGCTTGAGTGGGCGTTAAAGGTTGTGACACTTGGGGAGAATTGGATGGCATAACCTTATTTTCTTCAGACTGAGAATCATCTTTAGACATACTTTTATCACCTAAAATATGTTCTTTGCAATGTAAAGCCCTTTCAGTACGAGGGACACAATGTAAGTGGGGGTTCCACAATGGCTTCTAAACACATAGAGCATTGACTTTCCTCAATGTCAGACATGTTTAACAGGCTAGTAATAACCACAAAAAGTCTTGAAAACACTTTATTGAAAAAAACAACAATTTTGAAAAACGGTACTGCGCCTTTAAGTAAAAAAGCGCACAATTTTTCCAAATCTGCTTTAAAATGCTATAACGCTCATAATTTAAGCATACAGTATATCTATCTTATATTGTAGCCTAAGATTGCACCACAAGTAAGGGACAAATTAACCCTCTATAAGAAAAACGTTATTCCAAAACATTATAAAAAGTAGATTAAGAACACACTGCACCTCGCCACAGCTCTGCTGTGGCGCCTACCTGCCCTCAGGGGTCCGAAAAGTCTCACTATGACTCCGTTAGCCTATGTCTTCAGTTTGGGCCCAACCGGAGCTGAAATTTGCTGCCTTCTTGTGAAGATCAACTACGCATCTGAGGCGCGAACATTAGGCCCTGCCCATCCTATGCAATGTCTCTCAGCCTAAAAAACAGCTATGAAGCGGTATAGGAACTAGCCATGTGGGTCTTTTGCATCCCAAATAATAAAGCCATGTGAAACCCCTCCAGTACAATGCTCAGTAACAGTGAACATAAAAACGTCTCTGCAATAAAACGTTATGTTGCCCCAGTGTCTAACCATGCTGCCATCCTGTGCTGCATTTAGCCCATAAACATTCATACACAGGTCTCCAGTAATACCCCTTCTTATATATAGGATTACTGCTTACCCCTTCCCTCATAAGAACTATGTCAGCCTGTTCAGAAATATCACAGTCTCTCCAGAAATAAATGACTGAACATACCTCAATGCTTGTAGCATGAAAAACCATTCCCCACACTGAAGCTTCTCTAGTACTCCTCAGCCATTCTGTGGGAACTCATCTGGATCTTAGTGACAACTGCTAAGATCATCAACCTCAAGGCAGAAATCTTCTTCCAACTGCTGCCTGAGGAAAAATAGTACTCACCGGTACCATTTAAAATAAAAAAAAGTCTTGCTTGAAGAAAATAAAAACTATCATTTTAACACCTTTCAATTTACCTCTTCCTATTTACTAGTATAGACAAAGAGAATGACTGGGGGTGGAGAGAATGGAGGAGCTATATATACAGCTCTGCTGTGGTGCTCTTTGCCACTTCCTGTTAGCAGGAGGATAATATCCCACAAGGATGAATCCGTGGACTCTTATCTAGTAGAAGAAAAATCTCGTGCCAAGAATGACGCAATAAACTTTAGCATTTTGCGCCCTCGCGAGCCTAATTCTGCCCGCAAATTTGAAAAATGACAGTCAATTGAAAAAAAGACTACACCCCAGGTAAGAAATACATTTTCCATACAAAATGCATTTCCCAGATATGAAACTGACAGTCTGCAAAAGTAAATATACTGAAACCTGAATCATGGCAAATATAAGTACAATACATATATTTAGAACTTTATATATAAATACATAAAGTGCCAAACCATAGCTGAGAGTGTATTAAGTAATAAAAACATACTTACCTGAAGACACCCATGCACATATAGCAGATAGCCAAACCAGTACTGAAACGGTTATCAGTAGAGGTAATGGAATATGAGAGTATATTGTCGATCTGAAAAGGGAGGTAAGAGATGAATCTCTACGACCGATAACAGAGAACCTTATAGATCCCAGTGAGGAAAACCATTGCATTCAATAGGTGATACTCCCTTCACATCCCTCTGACATTCACTGTACTCTGAGAGGAAACGGGCTTCAAAAAAGCTGAGAAACGCATATCAAAGTAGAAATCTTAGCACAAACTTACTTCACCACCTCCATAGGAGGCAAAGTTTGTAAAACTTAATTGTGGGTGTGGTGAGGGGTGTATGTATAAGCATTTTGAGGTTTGGGAAACTTTGCCCCTCCTGGTAAGATTGTATATCCCATACATCACTAGCTCATGGACTCTTGCCAATTACATGAAAGAAAAGATATGTTAATAATAAAAAGTCAGTTATGTTGTATTCCAAAGTCTTCAATATTGAAGAGATTGATCTTGGAAAAATAAATTTCAAATATAGTGTAGTATTGTTGGCGATTCCAAACTAAAGTAAAATAATAAAGTGCATACTCGTACTAATTTCAGCTATCGAAAGCTCAAGTTATAAGCAGTCCTGAATTCACAAAGTTGTCAGGTTCAACTCTCTCCTCGATCTGTTATTAAAGCAACCATCCAGCGTTATAGGCTCAAAAAAGAAAAAGGTAGTGTGATAACGTAATCATAGATAGGTTTATACTCACACTGCTAAGAGCAATATATTGGCAATATACAAAGCGCATACTCGGTATCAGCCACCAAGTGAGGCTTTTAGGATAATGCTCGGAACATTTGTAAAATGAACAAATTTATTTAAAATGGTATAAACTCAAAATATAGCCATCAGTATCAAGTCACTCGGGGAAATAATATCGACTGAAAAGGGATAGTGTATCAATTCTGTTACAGTATGGCGTTGGATTGAAAAATCTAACAATCCGTATAGCTGAACGCCACGCCTCACTGTGACGAAACCCATAGCCGTGAGAACCTGACGTATGTTTCACCACGCCCACGTCACACTATCTACCTTTTTCTTTTTGAGCCTATAAGGCGGCTGGATGGTCGCTTTAATCACAGATCGAGGAGAGAGCTGAACCTGACAGCTTTATGAATTCAGGACCGCTTATAAGTTGAATTTTCAATAGCTCTAGTTAGTGTGAGTATGCACTTTATTATTTTTCTATAGTTTGGAATCACAAACAATACTACACTATATTTTATTTTTCCCCCCCAGATCAATCTCTTCAACATCAAAGACTTTGGAATACCACATAAGACTTTTTTTTATTATTCACATATCCTTTAAACACATTTATTTCACATTTACTATTTTGTGTGTGATTTTTCTGTGATTTTTATTACTATTAAAACTTCTTTTGGACTGGGTAACTGCCCATGGGCAAAACACAAGCCAGTCCTGGCCAACTGATGTTGTTTATCCTGGTTTCTGTCCTTTGGTTTTGTTAGCCTGCAGATGATTACAATTAGGTTTGTGTTATGTATTATATTGTTTGGGGTATTTAGGAATTATGATGTCACAATAAATACTTAGACACAGTACTCTGTGCACATTCTTTAAAGTTATAGTACACTCATTTTGGTTTGATGTTTAATATTGTGTGGCCCTTTTACACCTTTTGTTAAGATTTTTTTATTTTAAAGGTTGTAATTTAGCACCATTGGTCACTTTCTAAAAAACAAACAAACCCAGAATGGACCTTCACAATCATATTCACACTAATTTCTACTCACCCTCTTGTGCATATTTTCCCTCATACTATAGCAAACCCACTCAATACCTCAGAAGGAACCTCACACATACATTTATACTTTATCCACACTCTCACAAGATGAGTTTATACTGTAGTTTTCCTGAAAGACAGCCGGTGTCTACCATACGTTTCCTTTTTGAGGATATCTACCATTAATGTCATACAGAACATTCTTTCTATGAATCATGGCATGTTCTTGCCTAACAAGGTTAATTATGATCTGCCAGTAGATCGCCAAGTGCTCACTAGAAGATCATAAGACCAATGTGCGATTTCCCATTGCTTACTTAGTCAGTAGTTAGTTTTATTTTCTTCCAGATTGAAAGAATGGCATGAACATGTCCTAAAGAGAAAAAATATTTAAAATTCACCAATGCTGTTTATTTAAGAAATTGTTGCGCTTTCCAAAAGCGAATTCCAGTAGAAAAAAAAATTAGGATTCAGTTTCTCATATCCTAACCATGTAGTTCAAGGTTTCAAGTGTTCAGTAACTCCCTTTCGGTTCTTGCCAGTCTGCATTCCATCATTCTTCCTGGAGGGTTTATGGTGCCCTTGGATATCCAGATTGGATACTGGCATGTGGGCAGTTTGAATATGTGCTGCTTCATGTTGTCCAACTCCAATTTCAACAAGGCACATTCAGTTTAGAGCTCCCCAAGAAATACTGAAGAATTCGATCCACCAACCACGCCAAACAAAAATCGACAAATAGAACTTGAGCAATGATGAACTTAAACTGTTTGAAAGAAGGAAAACAAAATTAGAAAATCTGAGTGATGTGTTGAGTCCCCACTCAAAACTAGTTCATAAGCACTCCTTTTATTTTGAAGTAAGAATATTTACTGCAAATTAGAACATGGAAATAAAACATGGTTTCAAGATTCAGTATGCAATAAAAAAAAAAATCTTTCCAATTTACTTCAATTGGAAAAACAAAATTTATGCTTACCTGATAAATGTATTTATTTCTTGACACAGTGAGTCCACGGATCATCATCAAATACTGTTGGGAATATCACTCCTGGCCAGCAGGAGGAGGCAAAGGGCACCACAGCAAAGCTGTTAAATATCACTCCCCTACCCACAATCCCCCAGTAATTCGACCAAAGGGAAAGGAGGGAAAGGAGAGAAAGGAAGCAACACAAGGTGCAGAGGTTTATATAACAAAAACGGTCTGAAAAACAGGGCGGGCCGTGGACTCACCGTGTCAAAAAATAATTTATTTAAGAATGTACCCGATAAATTAATTTCCACGGCATTTAATTAGAGTGTGCAGAGACTAGAGGAGATCTGTGGTAAGCAGAGGGGGAAAGGGAAGTGGAATTCTGCAGCTTCTGTATATATCTACCATTGTTTCTGCCTTTCAACATATTACTGCACTACAAAGCACATTACACAGACTGTTCCAGCAGGAGGGCTGTCTAAACACAAGTTAGGGAGTGTGGAAAAAAGCCTTGTTCTGTAGCTACTGGGTACTACGAACGTATTCTCATGAAGTCAGAGGACTTTAAAAACTTTAACATCATTTTTAGGACCTTAAGCAGCAAAATTGATAATACATGTTAATTTAAAACTTTATTTTCTTTTAATGCTTTATTTAATTAGCCTATATTTTTTTGAGTGCATAATGGCCCTTCAACCAAGAAGCCAAGGAAATAGAGGCCTTCTGACCTTTCCTAGGGCCAGAAAATATAACAAATAGACTAGAAGTCTTCCTGAAATTTTTAGTAGCTTCAACATATTTCAAAGCGCTCACCACATCCAAAGAATGTGAGGATCTTTCCAAAGAATTCTTAGGATTAGGACACAAGGAAGGGACAACAATTTCTCTACTAATGTCGTTAGAATTCACAACTTTAGGCAAAAAATTAAATGAAGTCTGCAAAACAGCCTTTTTTTTTTTTTTTTTTTTATAAGTTTCTTTATTATTTGCCGAATCATTCAATGTAACAAGAAACAGTAATTAATAATACAACAATAGAGAAAAAAAACTATACCGTACAATATAAGCAGAATCTTGTCGTATTGTCATTTACATAATTTTACAATCTTGAACAAATTAAAAGATACTCGACACCTGAGTCTACAAAAACATATAACAGTTATTTGTCGGCTTTTTTTTTTTTTTTTTTTTCCCTAGCTTACAAAAGAAAGAGGAAAAAAGACAAAATAAACAAACAAACAAACAAAAAAAAAAAAAAAAAAAAAAAAAAAGGGGGGGGGGGGAGAGATGAATTATAATATGGTATTTTCTTGAGTGGATCTTATTGCTCTCTACATTTATACCTCGGTTGGATTTCTAATCCAGGTATATGGAAACAATTCTAATATGACCATCTCAATAAAACTAAGTGAAGAAAGAAAGTGTGCTAATATCTGTTTTTGAATAGTTAGAGGATATGTCTTAATGATGGAGTACCAAGCATATAAGAATTTCTTAATTCTATTTTCAGACAAAGACTGAAGATGGTAGGATTCAAAAAGGATTTGTTCCTGTAGCATTTGGGTAATTGTAGAGAGCGAGGGCGCTCTTCTGGCTTTCCAGCTTTTTAATATACAAAGTCTTACAATTAATATTATAATATTTAAGGGGTATGTCCAACAACACCCTTGACTTGAAGTATTAAATAATAGGACAATATCCCGGAATGTGAGGGAGGTAGATGAGTTATGAACTTTATTAAACCAGTATGTGATTTTTTGCCATAATTGTCTTATCTTGGGGCAAGCCCAAAACATATGAAACAGATCAGCATCTTGGTAGTGACATCTTGGACACTCAGCGGATCCATCCCGATAGTATTTGGCAGTTTTCGCTGGATATTGGTAAAAATCATTTATGAATTTCATATGTGATTCCTTCCAATTTGAAGGTATTAAGCACTTATCTAAGTTATTAAAACTCAGGCAAATTTTATCCTGATCTATATCTGGGATTAACGGTAACCAAAAGTTACAGATCTTACCCATTATGACTTGAGATTGTTTAGATAACATTATGTCGTATATCAGAGAAATTGATGTAATACCAGCAGTAAATCTTTGTAAGAGAGTCCTGACCTCAGACCATGCAATAGACAGAGGTAACCTCCATTTTTGAGCAGAGATAAAATGTCTGATTTGAAAAAATGCAAATAAATCGGATCTGGGCAAATTAAATGCGGCAAACAAGGTTTCCCCTTGAAGTACTAACTCGTCCGGGCCAAATAATTGGCAAACCCGGTTTAATCCTTTTTCTGCCCATAGCTTAAAAACCTTCTGGCTAATTCCTGGTAGAAAGAGAGGGTTACCCTGAATAGGAAGAAAATCTGAAAGGGAAGGATCTATCTCCATTATTTTACAAAATTTATGCCATGCAAGAACTATATTTTTAAATGTAATCATTATGGAGACATTAGAAGGAAGCTGTTTAGGTTGACAATGGATTATAGCTGCCAATGCGAAAGGATGGATCAAGAAAGATTCTTCTTCATATGTGGCATAGATATTTGTCTTTGCCAGCCAATCAATTGCAATTTTCAATAATGAGGCAATATTATACAATCTAATGTCAGGAAATGATAACCCGGCAGCGCCTGATTTTTGTGAAAGTCTTGCTAAGGAAATACGAGGTTTTTTATTCCCCCATATAAATTTTGAAAAGTGGGAACACAATTTCCTTAAATCAATATTACGTAAGTATATCGGCAAATTCTGTAAAGGATACAGCAGCCGGGGGAGAATAATGGTTTTAACTAGATTGACCCGCGCCATTAAAGACAGTGGGAAAGAAATCCACAATTGTAAATCCACTTTAATTTTTTGAAATAACGAGATATAGTTATCCGTATACCAGTATTTAGGGTTTTTGTGTAATACAAGCCCTAAATATTTAATGGATTCTACCTCTTTAAAAGTATTAATAGATAAGCTTAAAGGAGATTTGCCGACAATCATCAATTCACTTTTCCCGGTATTAACCTTATAACCTGAGAACGAGCTAAACTCTTCCAAAAGTTGGATCAAAATTGGAATGGAATGCTGTAGATTCTTTAAAAAAAGTAAAATATCATCTGCATATAATAATATATTCAAGCAAGAAGTACCCAGGGGGATTCCAGTAAGGTACTTTCTCACTTGAATTGCAAATGGTTCTAGTGCCACATTAAACAGTAGCGGAGATAGGGGACATCCTTGTCGTGTACCCCGCTGCATGAAGATTTTGGAAGAGATAGTACCGTTTACCACTAGGTGAGATATAGGATTAGAATATATTCTATGAATTGCATTTTATAAAATTCCCTTTAATGCCGAATTTTCCTAGTGATGTGAATAGATGTTCCCATACTATGGAGTCAAAAGCTTTAACTGCGTCTAGTGTTAAGACTGCCATATCATATCTTCTATTTGGCTGCTCCTGATTCCAAGCATAGTCTAGGAAAGTTGTTAGTTTACGTATATTCTTGGTTGAATTTCTGTTGGTCATGAACCCAGTTTGGTCCGGATGAATGAGTTTCTGTAAACACTGAGAAAATCTATTGGCTAAAATAGCTGTTAGAATCTTATAATCGGTATTTAAGACCGATATTGGTCTATAAGATGCCGGGTCCTCTGCATCTTTATCTTTCTTTAATATAAGGGAGATATTAGCCATTGTAAAATAAGCAGAAATCGGCATGCTTTCTGTATAATATTTATTATAAAGCAATTCTAATACTGGTACTAACTCTTCCTTTAAACACTTATAGAATTCAGATGGAAATCCATCAGGGCCAGCTGCTTTATTGCCTTTCAGTTTATCAATAGCTTTGTCAATTTCTTCTTTAGTTATAGGTTCATTTAATGCCATCAAATCCTCAGCTGAAATTTGTGGAGTCACTATTTTAGCCCAGAATCTCTCTTGCCTATCCATGTCTATCTCTACTGTGGAATATAACCTCTGGTAGTACGAAGCCAGACTTTCGCAAATTTTCTCAGTTTCAAAATATCTATTCTCATTATCTTTAATGACGGATATGAAATTTTTCTTCTTTCTACATTTAGTGAGACTAGCTAGAAATTTAGCTGACCTACCATGGAATCCCCTATAGAGACGATTTAATCTAATTTCCTCAACTAGCAGTTTTTGTTTTAGGAAGAGATCGCGTTCTTTTCTAGTAACAGCATAATTGTCCCAATTTTGATGTGAGGGATCCCGTTGTACCCGAATATACATCTCCTGTACACTTGTTGCCAGCATGACTTCCCTAGCTTTAATCTTTTTTGACCGAACATTTAGATAAGCAACGATCTCCCCTCTCAGCACGGCTTTAGCCGCTTCCCAAAAAGTTTCAATTTTATTTCTATATTCTGCATTATTCGCCGCGTATTCCTGCCATTTTACTAGTAGCCATGCACAGAATCTAGGTTCAGAGCATAGAAAACGGGGAAAAGAAAATACCATATTCTGAGAGTTACATTTATTCGAAAGAAAAACTGTTAAAGATATTATTGCATGGTCCGATATCAGGACCTCTCCAATATCGGGCTTGACTTGCCGAATGGACAGTGGCTCGGAGATCAGGAATAGGTCAATCCTGGAAAATGTTCTATGTGCTCGAGATTCACATGTGTACCTAAGACTATCAGGGTTTTGGATCCGCCATATGTCTGTCAATTTTAATTTATTACAGAATTTCTTAAAATACTTTGCACTGTATCTATTACTAACTATATTTCTTTGCGAAAACCGATCTAAAGCTGGATCTAACGTCATATTAAAGTCTCCGCAAATTACTAAGTTTTGATTTTTGTAAGGAAATACCTTATTTTGAATTTTTTCCCAAAATTTCACTGATAGTCTATTTGGCGCATATATGTTGCAGATTACAAACTTGATGTCATTAATTACTATTTGAAGTAAAATATATCTTGCTTGACTATCGATCTCAGTCTTAATTATTTTATAATCTAGCTTTTTATGTAATAGTATGACTAATCCACATTTTTTTATTGAACTTCTAGTAGATATTACTTCTCCCACCCATTTGATCTTAAATTTAGCTGCTTCTGTCTCATTTAAATGGGTTTCTTGAAGACAAACCACATCAGGCTGTTTTTTACCTAGGGTTTTAATCACTAGTTTACGTTTTACTGGGGATGATACCCCCCCCACATTCCAGGACAACATCCTAACATTCCCTGTCATTCTTATTTAATATCAGCCATCTTCCCTTATTCCATCTAAAGCAAATACACAGGGAGAGAGGAGTGGGAGAAAAAAAAAAAAAAAAAAAGAAAAAAAAAGAAACAAACCTCATAAAATAACTAAACCAAACAAAATCAGACCAATTAGGAATCCTAATTTTATACATCGACCTGGATGATCAACCACTTCTAATACAATCTATATATTTCATTACTATCCCACCGATTTTAAGAATTCAGTAATCTCTGTTACTTCATTGAATACTCGTCTACTGCCTTTATCATCTATTACAACTCTGGCCGGGTACATCAACCATGCATTTATTCCCTTGTTTATCAATTGAGTGCAGAATGGCGCCATTACCTTCCTCCTAGCAGAAGTTTCGCTGGAGAAATCCTGAAACAACAAAATCTTGTTGTTCCCGAATATCACCGGCTCGTTTTTCTTTTTCTTAAAAAGGTTCAGTAATTCTATTTTATTTTGGAATTTCAGGAGTCTGAAAATGATCATTCTTGGTCTGACTGCCCCACTATCCATATTTCTTCTGGGGCCAGTTCTGTGCGCCCTTTCAACAACCAAAGGTAGCAAATGTGCTGGCATACCCAGAGCCTGTGGCAAGGTCATTGAAGTGAATGTCATAAGATCCTCAAACTCCGGAAGCTCCGGAAGGCCAATGATTCTAATGTTATTGCGCCTGGAGCGATCTTCCAGATCCTCCAGGCGCAATTGCATATTGTTTAATTTATCTTCATGTTTTTTTAAGATTCCTTGGTGTATGTTAGTCTGATCCTCTACTACGGAGAGCCTTTCCTCAGCCTCCACTAACCTAATAGAGAACTGTTTAACTTCTGAAGTGAGTGTTACAATATCAGAAGAGATCACTTCTAACTCTTTCTTAATGGAGTCAAACTGGGGTGAGAAAATGGCTGATAGTTGACCAATTAAGGCCTGAGTATCTATAACTGAATGACTTATGTCTGATACCATATCTGGACTAATGTCGGCTGACTTGGTTTTTTTATCTTTCGATTTTGCTGGCATTTTCGGGGAATTAGAACTTGTTTGCGTGATAAATTTTTCCATTGATAATAAAAGAAAAAAAAGGAAGAATACAAAAAAGTGTGAAACACTCTCAGATCAGTGAAAAGAAGAAAAACCACTACAAACAGACAGTGGGAATCCTTAACGTGAAAAATTAAGTGAATTTAGTGTATAGTGAAGTGCTTGGATATATAGAACCAAAGTTGTTTTATATTACTGATAGAAGACTAGTTTATGTCCTCTTTAGAAAAGAACAAGATATTGCACATTTGTGCATAAAAATAGAAAAAATTGTATAGCAAATAATATTGAATTTGTTTTAGTGTGTGCTAAGGTGTACGACGTGTTAGCGTGTGTAAGAGGAAAAACTGTTTTAATTTACTAGGAAAAAGCCAGCCTATAACATAATCGGCAGAAAGAAAGCAATCACCAAGCCAAAAAAAAAAAAAAAGAAAAAACTGCAAATGAACAACTTGCAACAAATATAGTGTAACCCAAAATTCAAATGACATGGCAGCCACAACTCACAAGAACCAATGTTTCAGTCATTTACACTTTGACCCAGTTAGAACCTTTCTTATCGTTTTTAAGGGGATTCTTGTTAGAAAAATATTTAATTAGGTTTGTTTAATAGGAGACGACTGTTGCTTAACACTTTTACTTGGAGAGGTTTTTTACCCCTTGACTAACTTGTATTCTAATATTCTATTTATCTCATATCTTCAGTTAATATTGGGTCTATTGTTAGATGTACACTTGAATAGCTGAAAATAATAATGATAGAATCACATCAACCTCCTCCAGCTAATATATAAAACATAAATTTCTAAACCCGAGTGTTAGATCTCTAACTTGGCATTGCAACATTTTAGAGAAAGATACATGTAATATGACATTTTAATAAACTCTAAATCCACAGCCTCAGAGAGAAAGACACTTCTTATCCCTGGCGATTCATCTTATTCAAACTGATTTGTCCATAAACCCCTTGGAAATATCCTCAGCCTCTAAAGTTGTTTCCTTGGATCTTTTCTTTATCCAGCCATAGGGCTAACAGACCACAGATAACAAAATTAAGGGGGTTCACACACTCAGCGACTATTACAGCGTCTAATTCTGCCCCCAGTTCAATGAACTTCTGCTGTATAGTAACCACTGGTAAAAAAAGTTAGTGTAATCAATTTACAACTGAGCTTTCTTAATAGACACAAATGTTCCCCAAAACTTGATATGCTGAAAAAAGTCTTGTTGAAGATGAGATGAATTGCCCAGTACCTCCTTAAGACAAGTCTCCAAATCGCAAATGGTATTACAGAACAGGGGCGACTCGGCAAGTTCTGCTCGAATAACAAAATGACAATGTGTAGCCAGAGAGCCGTCTCGTCAAGCCAGGGATCAGCAACTTCTCACTGTACCCTTAAATAATAGTGCTCTCTTGTAGAACTGCTGAACCTTTCTTTTAGCAAAAAATCTCTAATATAGCAGAGATGCTTTAATCAGCAACGGGCTTAGATAACGCCAGCAGATAACAACGTGCAAGCCTCTTATGCAAATATAAAAAGCCCGTGAGGGAGTCTGACCTGATATAGATGTAAATCTTCGCTCTCCGCTACAGCGCTCTTTGCTGGCTCTGGATGGTGCGGCTGTATATACAGGTGACCACAGCGCTCCCGGTCTTTTCCAACAGCTTGTCTCTGAATTCCCCCAGGCGATGTCTAAGGATGTACCCGGGTCCGACAGGTCCACTTCA
Source organism: Bombina bombina (assembly GCF_027579735.1). Lineage (NCBI taxonomy): Eukaryota > Metazoa > Chordata > Amphibia > Anura > Bombinatoridae > Bombina > Bombina bombina. The sequence continues at coordinate 716,991,385 of NC_069504.1, forward strand.
CCTTCTCAGGGAGTCTTATTGTACTCGTGCACCAGACACCGGGACTGTTGGGAGACCTTATCTAGTCGCTGCAGACCACGGCCGTTCAGGACGGCACCTTTCCTGGTTTACTTCGACACCCAACCTGACATAAATGTGAATCTTCGTTCTCCGCTACAGCACTCTTTGCCGGCTCTGGATGGTGCGGCTGTAAATACAGGTGACCGCGGCGCTCCCGGGTTTTCAAACAGCTTGTCTCCGGATTCCCCCGGGCGATGTCTAAGAATGTACCCGGGTCCGACCGGTCCACTTCACCTTCTCAGGGAGTCTTGTTGTACTTGTGCACCATACACCGGGACTTTTGGGAGACCTTATCCAGCCGCTGCAGACCTCAGCCGTTCAGAATAGCTCCTTTCCTCATTTACTTCAACACCGGTCGGTAACTCCCTCTTAGTAATGGCTGTAGCTTGTAGGGAAAGTTTAAGATTTGTACTGCGGTTCAGTCGTAGCCATGACGGCTAGTGTAGACTTCGAACTCTCGAGCAGGTTGAAACCCTGCAGAGTGCCACGCTCAGAAACCTCGGCAAGCTTTTCCCAGGTAAGTGGCAGAGAGCGGGGAGCTGATAGTAGGGCGTCCTCTCAACACCTGCATGCAGGTACACTGCAAAACTCCCCCAACGGAAGTCATCCAACCAACTCAAGTGGCTTATACAGAGCCGCAAAACAGCCTTATCCTGATGAAAAATCAGAAAAGGAGATTCACAAGAAAGAGCAGATAGTTCAGAAACTCTTCTAGCAGAAGAGATGGCCAAAAGGAACAACACTTTCCAAGAAAGTAGTTTAATGTCCAAAAAATGCATAGGCTCAAACGGAAAAGCCTGTAACGCCTTCAAAACCAAATTAAGACTCCAAGGAGGATAGATTGATTTAATAACAGGCTTAATACGAACTAAAGCCTGTACAAAACAGTGAATATCAGGAAGTTTTGCAATCTTTCTGTGAAATAAAACAGAAAGAGCAGAGATTTGTCCCTTCAAGAAACTTGCAGACAAACCCTTATCCAAACCATCCTGAAGAAACTGTAAAATTCTAGGAATTCTAAAAGAATGCCAAGAGAATTTATGAGAAGAACACCAGGAAATGTAGGTCTTCCAAACACGATAATAAATCTTTCTAGAGACAGATTTACGAGCTTGTAACATGGTATTAAATCACTGAGTCAGAGAAACCTCTATGACTTAGTACTAAGCGTTCAATTTCCATACTTTCAAATTTAATGATTTGAGATCCTGATGGAAAAACGGACCTTGAGACAGAAGGTCTCTTGGCCAAGGTTGGCAACTGGACATCCGAACAAGATCCGCATACCAAAACCTGTGTGGCCATGCTGGAGCCACCAGCAACACAAACGATTGTTCCATGATGATTTTGGATATCACTCTTGGAAGAAGAACTAGAGGCGGGAAAATGTAAGCAGGATGATAATTCCAAGGAAGTGTCAGCGCATCCACTGCTTCCGCCTGAACATCCCTGGACAGGTATCTGGGAAGTTTCTTGTTTAGATGAGAGGCCATGAGATCTATCTCTGGAAGATCCCACATCTGAACAATCTGAGAAAACACATCTGGATGGAGAGACCACTCCCCTGGATGTAAAGATTGACAGCTTAGATAATCCGCCTCCCAATTGTCTACACCTGGGATATGCACCACAGATATTAGACAGGAGCTGGATTCCGCCCAAGCAAGTATCCGAGATACTTCTTTCATTGCTTGTGGACTGTGAGTCCCACCCTGATGATTGACATATGCCACAGTTGTGATATTGTCTGTCTGAAAGCAAATGAACGGTTCTCTCTACAACAGAGGCCAAAACTGAAGAGCTCTGAGAATTGCACAGAGTTCTATAAATATTGATTGGTAATCTCGCAATTTCTAAACCCCTTGTGCTGTCAGAGATCCCCAAACAGCTCCCCAACCTGAAAGACTTGCGTCTGTAGTGATCACAGTCCAGGTTGGCCGAACAAAGGAAGCCCCTTTAACTAAACGCTGGTGATTTAACCACCACGTCAGAGAGCGTCAAACATTGGAATTTAAGGATATTAACTGTGATATCTTTGTATAATCCCTGCACCATTGATTCAGCATACAAAGCTGGAGAGGTCTCATGTGAAAACGAGCAAAAGGAATCGCGTCCGATGCTGCAGTCATGAGGCCTAAAACATCCATGCACATAGCCACTGAAGGGAATGACTGAGACTGAAGGTGACTACAGGCTGCAACCAATTTCAAACGTCTCTTGTCTGTTAGAGACAGAGTCATGGACACTGAATCTATCTGGAAACCTAAAAAGTTGACCCTTGTCTGAGGAATCAAGAAACTTTTTGGTAAATTGATCCTCCAACCATGTTCTTGAAGAAACAACACTAGTTGATTTGTGTGAGATTCTGCAGAACGTAAAGACTGAGCTAGTACCAAGATATCATCCAAATAAGGAAACACCGCAATACCCTGCTCTCTGATTACAGATAGTAGGGCACCTAGAACCATTGAAAAGATTCTTGGAGCTGTTGCTAGGTCAAATGGAAGAGCAACAAATCGGTAATGCTTGTCTAGAAAAGAGAATCTCAGGAGCTGATAATGTTCTGGATGAATCGGAATATGAAGGTATGCATCCTGCAAGTCTATTGTAGACATATAATGTCCTTGCTGAACAAAAGGCAGAATAGTTCTTAGTCACCATCTTGAAAGTTGGTACTCTTACATAACTATTCAAAATTTTCAGATCCAGAACTGGTCTGAATGAATTTTCCTTCTTTGGGACAATGAATAGATTTGAATAAAACCCCAGACCTTGTTCCTGAAAATGAACCGGCATGATTACCCTTGAAGACTCCAGGTCTGAAACACTTCAGGAAAGCCTGAGCTTTTACTGGATTTGCTGGGATACGTGAGAGAAAAAATCTTCTCACAGGGGGTCTTATTCTGAATCCTATTCGATACCCTTGAGAGACAATGCTCTGAATCCATTGATTTTGGACAGAATTTATCCAAAAATCCTTGAAAAACATTAATCTGCCCCCTAACAGCTGAGCTGGAATGAGGGCCGCACCTTCATGCGGACTTGGGGGCTGACTTTGGTTTTTTAAAAGGCTTGGATTTATTCCAATTTGAGGAAGGCTTCCAATTGGAAACAGATTCCTTGGGGGAAGGATTACATTTTTGTTCCTTATTTTGACGAAAGGAACAAAAACGGTTAGAAGCCTTAGATTTACCCTTAGGTTTTTTATCCTGAGGCAGAAAAAAACCCTTTCCTCCAGTAACAGTTGAAATAATAGAATCCAACTGAGAACCAAACAAATTATTACCTTGGAAAGAACGAGATAATAATCTAGATTTAGATGTCAAATCAGCATTCCAAGATTTAAGCCACAAAGCGCTTCTAGCTAAAATAGCTAAAGACATGGATCTAACATCAATTTTGATATAAAAAATGGCATCACAAATAAAATGATTAGCATGTTGCAGTAAACTAACAATGCTAGATATGTCAGAATTCAATTCTTGTTGCGCTAAATTCTCCAACCAAAAAGTTGATGAGCCGCAACATGAGCCAAATAAATTGCAGGCTTGAGAAGATGACCTGAATATAAATAGGCTTTCCTTAGATAAGATTCAATCTTCCTATCTAAAGGATCTTTAAAAGAAGTACTATCTTCCATAGGAATAGTGGTACGTTTAGCAAGAGTAGAAATAGCCCCATCAACTTTGGGGATCTTTTCCCAAAACTCTATAGAAATTGCTGGTAAAGGATACTGACTTATTCTATTCCTTAGAAATCATATAAGAAATAGCATCAAAAATAGGAAAAACCTCTGGAGTAACCACAGGAGGTTTAAAAACAGCATTTAAACGCTTACTAGTCTTAATGTCAAGAAGACTAGCTTCCTCAATATCCAAAGTAATTAACGCTTCTTTTAACAAATAACGAATATACTCTATTTTAAACAAATAAGTAGATTTGTCAGTGTCAATATAAGCAGAACTTTTTTTTCACTTTCTGCGATGAGATTTTTTGTAGTGAAAAATTTTCTGCAGGTCATTTTGAAATAAAATTCAGTTTTAAATTGTTTATAATAAACCGACATTTATTTAAAACATGGTAAACTTTCACATGTAATGTGTATATATATATATATATATATATATATATATACACACACACACACACACACACACACACATACCTCTCTTGTATTATACAAGCTTTGTAAGGTGGGTTGTTCATTTAATCTCAAACTGACAGTCTGCACAAGGTAATACATGAACTTGACTTATGGCAAATATAAGTACAATACATATATTTAGAACTTTATATAAATGCATAAAGTGCCAGACCATAGCTGGGGTGTCTTAAGTAATAAAAAACATACTTACCTGAAGACACCCATCCACATTTAGCAGATAACCAAACCAGTACTGAAACCGTTATCAGTAGAGGTAATGGTATATGAGAGTATTTCGTTGATCTAAAAAGGGAGGTAGGAGATGAATCTCTACGACGATAACAGAGAACCTATGAAATAGACCCCCGTTAGGAAAATCATTGCATTCAATAGGTGATACTCCCTTCACGTCCCTCTGACATTCACTGTACTCTGAGAGGAATCGGGCTTCAAAATGCTAAGAAGCGCATGTCAACGTAGAAATCTTAGCACAAACTTACTTCACCACCTCCATAGGAGGCAAAGTTTGTAAAACTGAATTGTGGGTGTGGTGAGGGGTGTATTTATAGGTATTTTGAGGTTTGGGAAACTTTGCCCCTCCTGGTAGGATTGTATATCCCATACGTCACTAGCTCATGGACTCTTGCCAATTACATGAAAGAAAAATAGATTTATCAGGTAAGCATAAATTTTGTTTTCTAATGACACGGTGAGTCCACGGATCATCATCAATTACTGTTGGGAATCAATACCCAAGCTAGAGGACACAGATGATTAGGGAGGGACAAGTCAGGTAACCTAAACAGAAGGCACCACTGCTTGAAGAAACTTTCTCCCCAAGGAAGCCTCCGCCGAGGCAAAAGTATAAAATTTATAGAATTTGGAAAAAGTATGCAAAGATGACCAGGTTGAAGCTTTACAAATCTGTTCCACAGAAGCTTCATTTTTGAAAGCCCAAGAAGAAGAGACCGTCCAAAAAGAAAGCAAAGTATCCGTAGCTTTCTGACACTTGCGTTTCCCAGAATAACAGACAAACAAGGCAGAAGACTGACGAAAGTCCTTAGTCGCCTGTAGATAGAATTTTAGCGCACGCACAACATCTAGGTTATGCAATAAACGCACCCTACGAAAAGAAGGGTTAGGACACAAAGGAAGAACAACAATTTCCTGATTAATATTCCTTTACGAAACATTAGGCAGGAAGCCCTTAAGACTTCAGGGAGGAGTAAACGGTTTAAACACATGTCGGATCCTGACCAGGGCCTGACAAAAAGATTGCACGTCTGGCACATACGCCAGACACTTGTGCAACAAAAACATAATTTATGCTTACCTGATAAATTCCTTTCTCCTGTAGTGTAGTCAGTCCACGGGTCATCATTACTTCTGGGATATTAACTCCTCCCCAACAGGAAGTGCAAGAGGATCACCCAAGCAGAGCTGCTATATAGCTCCTCCCCTCTACGTCACACCCAGTCATTCGACCGAGAACCAAACGAGAAAGGAGAAACTATAGGGTGCAGTGGTGACTGGAGTATAATTTAAAAATTTAGACCTGCCATAAAAAACAGGGCGGGCCGTGGACTGACTACACTACAGGAGAAAGGAATTTATCAGGTAAGCATAAATTATGTTTTCTCCTGTTAAGTGTAGTCAGTCCACGGGTCATCATTACTTCTGGGATACCAATACCAAAGCTAAAGTACACGGATGACGGGAGGGACAGGCAGGATCTTTATACGGAAGGAACCACTGCCTGAAGAACCTTTCTCCCAAAAACAGCCTCCGAAGAAGCAAAAGTGTCAAATTTGTAAAATTTGGAAAAAGTATGAAGAGAAGACCAAGTTGCAGCCTTGCAAATCTGTTCAACAGAGGCCTCGTTCTTAAAGGCCCAAGTGGAAGCCACAGCTCTAGTGGAATGAGCTGTAATTCTTTCAGGAGGCTGCTGTCCAGCAGTCTCATAGGCTAAACGTATTATGCTACGAAGCCAAAAAGAGAGAGAGGTAGCAGAAGCTTTTTGACCTCTCCTCTGTCCAGAATAAACGACAAACAGGGAAGAAGTTTGGCGAAAATCTTTAGTTGCCTGCAAATAAAATTTCAGGGCACGGACAACATCTAGATTGTGCAGAAGTCGTTCCTTCTTTGAAGAAGGGTTAGGACACAATGATGGCACAACAATCTCTTGATTGATATTCTTGTTAGTGACAACCTTAGGCAAAAACCCAGGTTTAGTACGCAGAACTACCTTATCTGAATGAAAAATCAGATACGGGGAATCACAATGTAAGGCTGATAACTCAGAGACTCTACGAGCCGAGGAAATAGCCATCAAAAACAGAACTTTCCAAGATAACAGCTTGATATCAATGGAATGAAGGGGTTCAAACGGAACACCCTGTAAAACGTTAAGAACTAAGTTTAAGCTCCATGGT